>NC_069499.1:230365442-230726005 GCF_027579735.1 Bombina bombina
GTCAGCTGAACTCCTCTATTTATTGCTGAGTTTGGAGCTGTATGGATCATCTTTATAGTATATAAGAGGTCACAGGCACCTTCCTAATCATAGAAGAAGGAACAGATAGTGAGGGAAGCTGTAACAGGGTCAGCAAATTTTCTTTAATATATTACAAAGATGTTTTCACTGATGCAATGGATATAAAGGACGACACCAGTACATGGAAGATTGCCAGTTGCGGACATTGAATTATCATATTCAAATAAACCCCATTGCCCTTTGGAACAAAATAACTGTACCAGAAGAGGGGTTGCCGAAGGTAAAGTGACCTCCCCGGTGACTCTTGTTTGTTCATTTATTTTGGTGCTGAAATTGTAAATATTAATAATGTGTGGGATAAAGCACAATACAACATGTGCAGTGCATGGAGGTATACTCTACACAGGCTTTTTTTGCATGCATATTTTAAGGGACATGATACTTAAATGTTGAAGTACTTGAAAGTGATGCAGCATAGCTGTAAAAAGCTGACTAGAAAATATCACCTTAGGAAATCTGAGGTAAAATATCTTCTTTTTTTTTCTTTCTTTTTTTTTATTCACACCCCACTGTAAAGAGACTTTAAAGGGACAGTCAATTCCAAAAAACACTTTCATGATTTAAATAGGAAATGTAATTTTAAACAACTTTCCAATTTACTTTTATCACCAATTGCTTTGTTCTCTTGGTATTCTTAGTTGAATGATAATTTTAGGAGGTTCATATGCTAATTTCTTAGACATTGAAGACTGCCTCTAATCTGAATGCATTTTGACCACTAGAGGGCATTAGTTCATGTATTTCATATAGATAACATTGAGCTCCTGCACGTGAAGTTACCCCGGAGTCAGCATTCATTGGCTAAAATGCAAGTCTGTCAAAAGAACTGAAATAAGAGGGCAGTTTGCAGAGGCTTAGATACAAGATAATCACAGAGGTAAAAAGTGTATTTCTATAACAGTGTTGGTTATGCAAAACTGGGGAAATTGTAATAAAAGGATTATTTTTATTTTTAAACAACAGAAATTCTGGTGTTGACTGTACCTTTAAACAACCAGTTAGGATGCATGTCCTAGGACTTGCAAGGGAGTGGGCATCTGGCATGTGCAGACACAATCATGTTATTTTCCTATTCAGTTTAAGTAAGTTGTATGAAATCTCATGAGATTTCAGTGAAAACAGCAGCTTAAAGTGATGCTAAATGAAACCCCTTTATATTGTAATGCTTGTAAGATATTCCTCTATCAGACCAAACTTGGACAGTTGTCTTCTTATACCGGCGTCAAGTGGAATGATAGGAAATATCCCAGAGCAGAGCAAGTTTGTAAAATGAGATAAGCAGTGCTCACAGTAGGCAAGGTAGTCCTTAGCTGCAACAGGAAGGAAATCCAGTAGTAAGGCAGTTCAGGGGTAAACCAATAGAAGGAATAGACAGGAGTCAGCAACAAAAGGAAATCCAGTAATATAACAGTTCAGGGGTAAACCAATAGAATGGTCAGGCAGGCAGAGTTGGGTACCAGTATAGCAATCCAACAGTTCAGGGGTTAAGCAGGTAGAGTTGTGAGATAGGCAGATTTCAGCAACAGCATAACAATCCAGCACCCCAGGGGTTAAGCAAGCAGAGTAGTCAGACAGGCAGAGTTCAGCAACGTTAAGGCAATCCAGCATTTTAGGGTTAAGCAAGCGGAGTAGTCAGACAGGCAGAGTTCAGCAACGTTATGGCAATACAGCACTTTAGGGTTAAGCAAGCAGAGTAGTCAGACAGACAGAGTTCAGTAACATAATATCAATCCAGTAATAAAGTACACAGCACACAGGAGCACGAAAAGTAACACCTATACTTGGGCAATGTAAGTAGAGAACAGAGGTACTTACATAGCCCCAGGTTCGCACCAAGGAACAGTTCCAGGAGGCTCAGAGGGACAACGTTGCAGCAAGTACGCCCAGAGCACCGCCGCGTCCATAGCAACTACCCCAGCAACCGGAAAGAGCCAACTGCGTCCGTGGTAACGGCCACAGGAAAGGAAGCAGAGCGGCGTGACAGAGCACCCTTCTCAAAGCTTGGAGGGATGAGCAGAGTGAAACCTGGAGACCAAAGAAGGAGCATGCACATCACGGACAGGAATCCAGGAACGATCTGCCACAGAGTAACCCTTCCAATGCACGAGGTACTGCAGTTGCCTGCGTCTGTATCTGGAGTCCAGTATCTTTGCAACCTCGTACTCAGGTTCACCATGAATTAAGAGCGGAGGAGGAGGAGATCTGAGTCGAGTATATCTGTTCTTGATTTAGGGTTTGAGTAGTGAGATGTGAAAGACTGGGTGTATGTGCAGGGTTCTGGGCAAGGCCACTTTAAAGGCAACAGGAGACAGTCTTTTAAAGACTCTATAAGGGCCGATATATCTGGGCCCTAATTTATGACTGGGTTGACATAGACGAACATGTCGAGTAGAGACCCAGACATGTTCTCCTACCGAAAAGGCACGAACAGTAGCTCGATGATGATCAGCAAACCTCTTGTATCTGGAGACAGCTGAATGTAACAGAGCAAATAAGTTGCCAATGAGTAGTGAGGTTAGTAACATGTCGGTCTGCAGCAAGCACCCCTGTTGACTGAGCGGAAAGAGGAAAGACACAAGGTTGCAGGCCTGCTGCGGCTTGAAATGGAGAACATCATAAAGAAGAATGCCAATGAGTGTTCTTTGCCAGTTAGGCTAAGGGCAATAATGCAGACCAATTGGTATGAAGATAATTAACATAAGCTCTGAGATAGGCTTCAAGATCCTGATTCGCTCTCTCCATCAGCCCATTAGTCTGGGACAGTAGCCAAAAGACAAGGAAACAGTGGTTCCAATTAATTTGCAAAAAGCTTTACAAAAGGTAGAAATGAATTGAGGACCTCTGTCAGAAACAATGTTCACAGGAATGCAATGAAGTCATACCACATGTAACAGAAAAAGAGATAATAATTCTTGGGCAGAGGGTAGCTTGTTTAAGGGTATGAAATGAGCAAGACTGGAGAAGCGATCCACCACAAACCAGATAACCGTATGATAATTAGAAGAAGGGAGGTCTACAATGAAATCTATTGTTATGTGTGTCCAAGGTTGTTTAGGAATGGATAACGGTTGGAGCAAGCCAGGAGGCAAGAATCGGGGAGTCTTGTTGGCATCACAAGTCATGCAGGCCTTTATATAATCCTGAGAGTCAGACTTCATGGTAGGCCACAATACATGTGGGGAAAGAAGCTTAAAAGTTCTTGTCAAACCAGGATATCCTGATAATTTGCTATCATGAGCCCAGGATAGCACAGGGGTGCGTAGGTTCGGAGGTACAATGAAGATATCAGGAGCTGTGGGGGCTTCAGGAGACTTTCTAGACTGAGCACGTTGCAAACTTTGAAGTAGAGTGGTGTTAAGTTGAACAACCACACAGGAAGGGGGTATGATGTGTTCGATAGGAGCTTCAGAAGAGTCACTAAACTGAAGAGAGTGACGGGAAAGGGTGTCAGCCTTTTTATTTTTAGTTCCAGGAAGATAAGAGACTACAAACTTAAAATGGGAAATGAACAAGGCCCACCTGGCCTGTCAAGGATTGAGACGATGAGCAGTCTCTAGATACGTCAGATTCTTATGGTCAGTGAGAATCTGAATGGGGTTGGCAGTACCCTCTAGCCAATGACACCATTCAGTCAGGGCCATCTTAATGGCTAAGAGTTCACAATTACCTACATCGTAATTTCTCTCAGCAGGAGTAAAGCGTTTGGAGAAAAAGGCTACAGGGTGCAACTTGGAGGTTAAAGGATCCCTTTGGGTTAAGACCACTCCAGCTCAGAGGCGTTAACCTCTAAAGTAAACTGCAGGTCAGGATAAGGATGTTGGAGCACAGGAGCAGAACAAAAGGCCTTTTTCAGACGAGAGAAGGCATCCATGGCTTCAGGCGGCCAATTCTTGCAGTCTCTGTTCCGTTTAGTCCGCTCAGTGAGTGGAGCAACTACTTGGGAAAATTTCTTTATAAACTTGCAGTAATAATTGGAAAACCCAGAGAATCTCTGTAGTTCATTTAATGAGGTGAGTTGAGGCCATTCCAGAACTGCGGTAAGCTTAGAAGGATCCATGGCAAAACCCTCCTTTGAGATGACATAACCAAGGAGCTAGATCTGAACTTGATCAAACTCACATTTTTCCAGTTTGGCTACCAGAGAATTGTCCCTTAGGCGAAGAAGTACCTGTCTTACGTGTTCATGATACTCCTCCAGGGTGAAGGAGAAAATAAGGATGTTATCCAGATAGTTGATGACAGTGTGATTGAGGAGGTCACGGAAGAGATAGTTGACAAATGCTTAAAAGGCTGCAGGGGCATTACACAGCCTAAAGGGCATTACCAGGTATTTGTAATGCCCTGATATCGTGTTGAAGGCAGTCTTCCATTTATGCCCTAGGAAGATACGAATAAGATTGTACGTCCCACGTAGGTCTAGCTTAGTGAAGTGGTGAGCATTCTGAAGTGAATCGTAAAGTTCAGTGATCAAAGTAATGGGATAGCGATTCATGATAGTGATGTTGTTTAGGGCTCTGTAGTCAATACAGGGTCTGAGCGCACCATCCTTCTTACTGACAAAAAAGAAGCCACCCCGGCAGGAAAAGTGGAAGGCCGAATAAATCCTTTAGCTACGTTTTCTTGAATATAGTCCTCAATGGACTTGGTTTCAGCTTTGGAGAGCAGATAAGTCCTCCCTTTAGGAAGTGGGGCTCCAGGAAAGAGGTCGATTTTGCAGTTGTAAGGACGGTGGGGTGGTAGCACATCAGCTGCTTTCTTTTCAAACACATCTGTGAAATCCGCATATACTGAGAGAAGGCTTGAAGGGGTCTGTAGACTGGCTATGGGGATGCGGTGCAGAGGAGTAACCTTAGCAAGGCAGGAAGTAGAAGCAGAATGTACCCCAGGAGGCCAACTGTCCCTCAGCCCAGTCGAACTGTGGATTGTGCATACAAAGCCAAGGAAGACCAAGGATGACAAGTTTTGCTGGAGAATGAATGACATTGAACTGCAACTGTTCGGTATGAAGGACTCCCACAGTCAGGGTTAGGGGTGATGATTCAAAATGGATTAAACCTGATCCAAGGGGAGTGCCATCCAGAGTAGTTATCTTGACACATTGCTTTTTCTGCAGAAGATGTAAACCTGCCTGAATCATAAAACGGTGATCAAGAAAATTTCCAGCTGCCCCTGAATCAATAAAGGTTTGGACGTGGACAGAATTCTGAAGGAAGGTCAGGGTAACAGGTACCAGGATCCGAGAGGAGTGAGGGGATTTAGTAGTGACCATGCTTAGAGGTACCCCAATATTATCCTCAGAGCATTGGCTTTTCCCGGCAGAATATCACAATTCTTAAGCTGGTGTGAGTTAGAACCACAATAGAAACACAGTCTCAATCTCCTTCTTCTCTGTCTTTTGGACAGAGGGCTTGAGTGAGGAGAGATCCATCCATGGGTTCCTCTACAGAGGTTACTGGAGGTGCTGAGGGTGTAGAAGATAGTCTAGAGACCAGATGAGTAAGAGGATGAGAGGGAAGAATTTTCAAGTTCTTTCTCTCTCAGCTTGTCTCTCCTGGAAGCGAGAATCTAGACTGATACAAAGTGTTATAAATTTATCCAGGGAAGAAGGAACATCATGATAAGGAAGTTCATCCTTGATGCGTTCATGCAAACCTCTCCTAAAGGCCGCCTTGAGAGCACTGCCATCTCAACTGGTCTCAAGTGCCAAGGTGCGATACTCAATGGCGTATTGTGCCACAGTTCTATCTGGCGGAGGTCCAGTAGAAAGAACTCTGCAGCAGATGCGTGGCCGGAGGTCCTAAACACAGAAGATAATGCAGAAATGAAGGCATTAGCATCGTTGAGGAGTTGAACGTTCTGTTCTAAAAGGGAAGAGGACCCAGGCTAGGGCCTTGTATTTCAATAAAGAAATAATAACAGTGATCTTAGACTGATGAAACTGGAAGGTGTGAGGATCATTGCGAAAGTGCAGCCTGCACTGGTTGAGAAAACCCCTACAATCAGTAGTACCAACATATTTGTCAGGCAATGGTATCCAGGGTATACTTCCAGAAGCAGGGGAAGAAGTTGCAGCACTAGGAGCAGGGACCGGCTGTGTAACAATGAGAGCAGCATTCTTCTCTTCAACTAGGGAGGAGAGCATAGCGGTTATAGCCTCTAGTTTAGAATCTACAGTCTGCACGTGTATGGTATGGGTTCCCAGCATCTGTCCTTGAAGAGAGACTGCTCTTGCTACCTCATTTAGGTCCATGGCCCAAGTATAATGTAATGCTTGTGGGATATTCCTCTATCAGACCAAACTTGGCCAGTAGTCTTCTTATCCCCGCGTCAAAAGGAATGATAGGAATATCCCAGAGCAGAGAAAGTTTGTAAAATGAGGTAAGCAGTATTCACAGTAGGCAGGTTAGTACTTAGCGGCAACAGGAAGGAAATCCAGTAGTAAGGCAGTTCAGGGGTAAACCAATAGAAGGACCAGGAACAGGCAGGAGTCAGCAACAAAAGGAAATCCAGTAATATAACAGTTCAGGGGTAAACCAATAGAATGGTCAGGCAGGCAGAGTTTGGTACCAGTTTAGCAATCCAACAGTTTAGGGGTTAATCTTGATCTTGATAAAGGCTTTGTGGAAGCTGATACGCGTGGATGTTATCCAAAAGCTCACACTGAAAATCTACATTGACAGCTCCCAGGACCGCTGCATCTAAACCTGACGTACATCCAGAGAGTAGGCTGAGGTTCTAAGAGGAATAGCGGGAGGAGCAGAGCACAACAAGAACCAATCTCCGGAGTGCGCACACTATCGAAGGCAAATTTACAACGATTGGCCAGTTAGGCCCACGTGACCAAGTCACAAACTGAAAGACGAACTTACCTCGATCCAGACGCCGTAGGAGACACGGCAGTAAAAAAGGTGTTTGAAAGTTTCACAATACCTTGCTGTCTTTAAATTTAAACCTTGGAAATTTAATACCAATAATACGAACTTAGCTATAAGAAACCTTATTCTTATTTTGGTGACAGTGAATGGCTCTATTAACAACTTGAGAGGTTGATCAATTACCGAACTGAAACACTGTATCGGTCACATTTCACTAAGATCAGTTATAAACTGAGAACGATACAAGGACATTACAATAAGAGATACTCATCCTTCTGATTCGCAATATAAGTTTTGATTCACTATAGCTTTTATTATTCTATCATCTTGATTTTATTAACCATTTTACCAACTTTTTTAGACACCGGTGTCTTTTTTTCTAAATAGGGGAATCTCCCCTTTTTTTATCTATAGTTAATATTTTAGTCGTCATCTGTATTGTTATTGTGTACATGTTATTTATATGTTTCACAAATTGTGATTAAAAACTAGAATTTATTCTCATCTCAGTTATACCGCATTCCTTATAACTATGCAACTGTTATCTTAATGTGGATATTGTATCTAGCACTTTATAATATATAATTTGTCACAATATACATATAAAATATTTGGAGCAACTTAGTCCAAATAGGTAACGAACCGAATTTATATTAGTAACCTTGATTAGATAGATGGGTTTTTAGAGGCTATTATCAATCCCTGAACACTTTGTTTATAAGAAATATTACCATCGTAAGGGAAATTTTTAAATAAAATAAAATATTAGAATTTTTAGATAAATAGATTTGTTATTTGCACATTTTTAGGCACATTTAAAATTTGCACTTTGCTATACATCTAACCACATTTAAATATCTTATATTGAAAATATAACATGTTTATTTGTTCCACTAATGGTAAATCTGAAAAATTAACTAAGGATTTATTAATATAAATCTAATTATTATATACCAGACTGCCGCAGGCGCCCCCTTCTTCTCTTTAAACTTTTAGTTCAGGGGTTAAGCAGGCAGAGTGGTGAGTTCAGCAACGTTAAGGCAATCCCGCACCCCAGGGGTTAAGCAAGCAGAGTAGTCAGACAGGCAGAGTTCAGCAATGTTAAGGCAATCCAGCACTTTAGGGTTAAGCAAGCAGAGTAGTCAGACAGGCAGAGTTCAGTAACGTTATGGCAATGCAGCACTTTAAAGGTTAAACAAGCAGAGTAGTCAGACAGGCAGAGTTCAGTAACATAATAGCAATCCACACATCACCCAGGAGCACGGAAATTAACACCTATACTTGGGCAATGTAAGAAAAGACTAGAGGTACTTACATAGCCCCAGGATCGTGCCAAGGAACAGTTCCAGGAGGCTCAGAGGGATGACGTCGCAGCAAGTGTGCCCAGAGCACCACCGCGTCCATAGCAACCACCCCAGCAACCGGAAAGAGCCGACTGCGTCTGTGGCAACGGCCACAGGAAAGGAAGCAGAGCGACGTGACATATATTTAGCCATTCGATGTGAAATAGAAAAATAATATTATTTTCATTGATGAAAAACAGATGTAAAACTTACTGTAGTCATTTTTTAAAAATATTTTTTATTGAGGATTAATCAAGACAAAAGTACAGCATATATCAATAAAATGCGGGTACATAGCCATTTCATACACTTACTATATTAGTCAAAGTTGTAGAAGAGGCATACTGCTAATGACAAGAAGAATTTGTATAGTGACCTTCTTAAAGATAAAACAAGTGTAGTTTCATAGACTTAAAGGGACACTCATTTTTTCTTTGCATAAATGTTTTGTAGATGATCTATTTATATAGCCCATGAAGTTTTTTTTAAATGTTTAGTTTTGTTTATTTTTAAATAACATTGCGCTGATTTTCAGACTCCTAACCAAGCCCCAAAGTTTTATGTGAATACCGTCAGATACCTTCTCCAGCTTGCTCCTGTTTGTGTAAAGGGTCTTTTCATATGCAAAAGAAGGGGGAGGGGGAGTGTCTTATTTCCCACTTGCAGTGGGATTTCCAGCTACCTTTTCAACAGAGCTAAACTGAGAGCTTCTAAGTAAATTTTTAAACAGTTTGATACTGGATTTTTATATCAGTATCTGTGCATCTTATTCTTTATAGTAGTGTCTATTACATGCAGTTATATGAAAATGAGTGTATACTGTCCCTTTAACAACCTCCATATTAATTAGTTAAAGTTGTAAAAGAGAAGTACTGCTAATAACAGGATATAAAATAAGCAAAAAAGGGTGTATGCAGTAACCTACTTTAAATTAATGTGTTACATATGCTTAAAACTCTCCAAAGTTCACAGGAGGCCACTTTTGGACCTCATATAAAAAGTGAATAATTAATCAAATAGAGAGTATCTTGGTATGAAAGGTGACCACTCATGGGTCACAATGAACCTCAGTTTGTTTTGTTTTTAAATTATTTTAGTATAGCTTTAGACAATTGGTTTAAACAGTACAGGAGAAAACTACAAAAAGATTGCAAAAGGTTTCAATGTAGGTTATCTGCAGCAGTGGTAAAGATTAGCATTTAGACCTTCCAATGAATATGCATTTATATCCCGTGACCCAAAGTGTAGGGAGGCACATGGTACATAGTATTTAAACTAATATATATATATGGGCGTGAAAAATTAGGGAATATGGTATATGTTTTGTAGAGTAACCAAACATCCTATATAGCAGGTCCAGCTTATTATATCCTAATCACTTTAAAAATAGTACAAACTAGACATTCAGCCAACTATCACAATAATAACAGGGTTATAGGTCCCTGGAACATTTATGTAATTCGATAAAGTTAACTTCGAAATAAATAACCTTAATTCCCTGTCTATGTACAAAAAACTTGTACTAGGAGGGTCACTTATGAGCCTAGTACACAAGTTGCTATTGAAGGATTGGGATAACGACTTTGTGCATGGTATTGGCGAACATTACATGACAGGGTATGAAAAGGCTATACTGCCAATCCTAACATTAAAAACTGGGTTGATAGAAAAAATTGGAAAGGTTAATAGTATATACTAAGGAGCCACTATAAACAATGTACAGAGCATGGCAATAATAGTGCTACTAAGCTCAAACCATCATGTAACGCTACAGACCAAATGTGATAGCTTTCTTGGATTAGGACTAACTAAACAGCCACAGAAAAATCAGTTATTGACAATAATATGTGAATTTTGCAGTTGGCCATATTAAGGTCTAACGTTTAACAATTTACATAATATACTGCGTGCATACTAAGAAGTATATATCTTTGATGAACATATTAGTGTTTGGCAAGGTAGTCTTATAAAGTCAGCTTTAAAGTCTGGCGTTTCAGGAATGACACCAATATAGATTATTGCAAATAGTTTAGCGGTATCAGTGGCTCTAAATGTCTCAAGCTCTGCAAACAAAATCAGAGCGCTCTCACCCCACTCCTATCCTGCAAAGATGATGCCATCTGACCCCCATTTTGAGGCAGTAGACTGTGGAAGCTATATCTCTCATGTTCCTCGTGGAAGACTGTAGACAAACAGGTCCGGATTGTGTTAAGCATCGTAGTTCCATTTTGAGCGCTGGAAAGGGGCAATGATCCACTAGTATGGTTGTACTCCTATGCTGGATATGGTAGTATGCCTTGAGCTGCTGCTTGGACAGTCCCTGAGGTAAGTGATATAACCTATTCATCCCATAGTCTAGAGACAGACTTCTTTCACCATTATAAGTACTCGACTGGGTAGAGTGAGTAGGCGAATGTCTCCTCAGCTTGCCAGAACCATTCCGATCTAGTATTTTCGTTTGTCGGATATTTTCTTCACATAGCTGTCGCGTTGTGCCGAAGTCAGTCTCTCTGTCACCATTACCCTCCTCATCTATTGTTGCATAACGGATTGCGTCGTTGATCACTATGTCTTTACTAGTTGATGCAGATGGCGATTTTTCCAGCTCACTTTGCTCCATCATACATATAGGAAGCGACTCATTGAAATCCTGCAGACTGGTATCATGCTTCTGACCAGATTCTATGTCAGGTGGTAGGGTGTGAGCTAGATCAGAAAAGAATATCTCAAGCATACAGTATGTTCCTCAAACTTGTTGTGGATAGCAAGAAGGCTCTCGATACCTCTCAGAATGTTAGGCTCAGTAGACCACATAGTTTTAAGTTTTTCTCCTGTATTGTAGAGTGAAAAGAAACAGCTTATAAGCTATGAAAACCCGTTTAAAGATTTACGGGGGGGGGGGGGGTTGAGGACTTCTCCTTATGAGAGTTTGCCGCAGGCCTCAACGCTCCGGATCGGCAATCTGGTATAAGATTCAGCTCAATCTGGTGTCTGGAGATTCAGTGCACTATATTTCAGAAACCTTAGTTTTAAGGACAGATGGCTTCACAAACTGCAGATAATTGGCAAATTATCGGCATTTCACACGCAGCAACCGATATTGCTTCCATTCAAGGTGCTGTCCAGAGACACGCCCCAGTAACTTTTTTATAACTGCTACTTTGCACGCTCCGGCAACCCCGACACTAAGACACTTTTTTTTTGGACGTTTTTTCTGTGGTCCAATCCAAATTGTGGTATGCTTCAATGTAAAAAAAAACACAGATCTTTTGCACATGACGTTGGTAATGCATGCGCAACAGATCCAGTTGTTTTTTCCAGTAAAAAAATGCCTAAATGCCACAATTTTGATTGGACAATGGTGAAAGCGTAATGGGGGGAAAAAAATGCCTTTATGTTGGGGCTGCCGGAGCATGCAGTACCAAAGTAGCAGTTATATAAAAGTTACTACAGTAAGTTTTAAATCTATGTTTTTTGATCAATAAAAGTAATATTATTTTTACATTTTACATCGAATGGCTAAATATAAAGTGGTTTCATTTACCATCACTTTAAGTATAATTATTAGCAGATTACTTACTCTGGTGAGCTGAGGAAATTGTGAGGTAAAATATCTTCCTTTTTTACATAGAGATGTTCAGGTGATATTTTCTTGTCACCTTTTTACAGTTATGCTGCATCACTTTCAAGTGATTTATCATATGAGTATTAGGTCCCTTTAAGATGGACGGTGCTGCTATTTTGTGACAAAAGTGTAATATTTACCGTATCTGGGGGCGAAATTACTTATACGGGGCAGGCTTCGGCACAAGCGCTGAAGCCCGCGGGGCCCATGATTCCCCCTCGCACATCGCGGTATTACATATACCCCGCCAGCAGTTCGAAAAGTGCAGTAAGTCAAATAAACTATCGATGTCCAGAAATGAGCGTAAATACAAATTTCTGGAGTTGCCAGTGACTTACGGCACTTTAGAAACTGCCGGCGCCTAAGAAAATTATAAAAAAAAAAAATCTTCCGTAAAAGTCTAACCCGTCTCCCAAAAATAAACCCTAACACAAAAAAAGCCCTATATCCACCATCAAACCCACATCGGAACTAATAATAAATATATATTAACCCCTAAACCAATAACCCCCACAACGCAATAAGCCTGATTAAACTATTAACCCCTAATCCCCAATTCACCCACATTGCGATCTAACTAATAAAAGTATTAACCCCTAAATCCGCCAACCCCAACATCGCAAACTACCTAATAAAACTATTAACCCCTAATCCGCAATTAACCTACAACGCAATAAACCTATTAAAGTATTAACTCCTAACCCGCCAAACCCACACAACGCAATGCGAATAAATCTATTAACTCCTAACCCGCCAAAGCCCACAACACAAAGCTAATAAATCTATTAACCCCTAATAATAATTAAATAATTAAAGACTAAGCCCCCTAACCTAACACCCCCCTAAACTAACCCCATTACATAAATTAAACTAAAACTAAATTACAAATAAAATTTAAAAAAAATAACATTACTTTAAAAATAAAAAATAAATAAGTTTAAATTAAGCTAAAATTACAGAAAATAAAAAAAAGCTAAAAATTACAGAAAATAAAAAACAATTATCAAAAATAAAAAAATTAATACTAATCCCTATGAAAATAACCCCCCCAAATAAAAACACCCCCTAATCTAAGCTTTTTGCAGGACACATCCCTCCTAAGAGTAAAACCCACCACCCACCAAACCCCTTCAAATAAATAAACCTAGCACTAAAGAACCTAAACTAGCCTTTGCCCTGAAAAGGGTATTTGTATTGGGCTTTTAGCTCTTTTGCTGCCCTTTAAAAGGCATTTAGCTCTTTTAAGAAGTGCCCATCCCTAATCTAAATAAAACAACCCCCCAAAAATGTTTTAAAAAAACCTGTCTAACCCCCAGGTTGGTACTCACGGTTGTTGAAGTCCAGAGGAGAAGGTCTTATTCCAGGCGGTGAAGTCTTCTTCCAAGCGGCAACCATTTTCTTCTTCCTCCAGGAATAAGCCGGTGTGGAGCAGAGGGCAGAGCTGAAGACCTTTGACCGTGGAGCTGAAGACCAGTGACCATGGAGCCATGGAGCGTAGAGGATCCTCTTCGTACGATCTCCACCGTACACTGAATAGTGAATTCAAGGTACATGATTAAAGATGGCGTCCCTTGAATTCCTATTGGCTGATTTGATTATTCAAATCAGCCAATAGGATGAGAGCTACTAAAATCCTATTGGCTGATTTGAACAGCCAATAGAATTTAAGTAGCTCTCATCCTATTCGCTGATTTGAATTTGAAGAATCAAATCAGCCAATAGGAATTCAAGGGACGCCATCTTTAATCGCGTACCTTGAATTTACTATTTAGTGTAGGGCGGAGATGGTACGGAGAGGATCCTCCACGCTCCATGGCTCCGTGGTTGCCTTTCTTCAGTTCCAGGGTTGCCGATCTTCAGTTCTAAGGTTGCCGGTCTTCAGCTGAGCTTGAAAGAAGACTTCACCGCCGGACAGGACCTTCTCTGCCGGACCTCAGCAACCACGAGTACCAACCTGGGGGTTAGACTTAGGTTTTTTTAAGATGGGCACGTCTTAAAAGAGCTACTGTAAATGCCATTTTAAGGGCAGCAAAAGAGCTAAATGCCCTTTTTAAGGGCAATGGGTAGTTTAGGTTTTTTAGTGTTAGGTTTATTTATTTGGGGGGTTTGGTGGGTGGTGGGTTTTACTCTTAAGGGGGATTTTTTTGTAACTGCAAAAGAGCGGTTTAACTTAGGGCAATGCCCTGCAAAAATCCCTTTTAAGGGCTACTGGTCGTTTAGCATTAGATTAGGGGGTGTTTTTATTTTGGGGTAGCTTTTTTATTTTCATAGGGATTAGGTTGAATTTTTATTTTTGATAATTTGTTTATTATTTTCTGTAATATTAGCTTAATTTAAACTTAATTATTTTTAAAGTAATGTTAGTTTTTTTTTATTTTAATAGTTAGTAACTTTAGTATTTTTTAATTTAGGTAATTGTGGTTAATTTAGGGGATGTTAGGTTAGGGGATGTTAGGCTAGGGGTCTTAGTAATTTAATTATTTATTTGCGTTGTGGGGGATAGCGGTTAAGGGGTTAATAGTTTTAATAGGTAGTTTGCGATGTGGGTTAATGGCGATTTAAGGGTTAATAGTTTTAATAAGGACTTTGCGATGGGGGTTAATGGCGGATTAGGGGTTAATACATTAGTAAGTTTGCGATGTTGGGGTTGGGGATTTAGGGGCTAATAATTTAATTATTACTTGCGATGTGGGTTTGATGGCGGATATAGAGGTTAATAATTTAATTATTATCTGTGCTGTGGGTTTAATGGCGGATATAGGGGTTAATAATTTAATTATTATCTGTGATGTGGGTTTGATGGCGGATATAGGGGTTAATATACTTTATTAGTTATTGCGGTGGGGGATTGCGGTTGACAGGTAGCTAGATATTGCGCATGTGTTAGGTGTTAGTTTATATTTTCAGGTAGTTACAGGAGTTACAGTGCTCACATACTCAGTGCAAGGCTTGCTGCGGCTGCCTTTGTGTGGCGAGGTGAAAATGGAGTAAAATTTCTCCATTTTCGCCATGTAATTCCTTGCGCTGAATATGTGATACCGATTTGTGACGCAGTCCCATGTTAGCTTATGGGAGTAAAAATTGCGGCCGACGGGTGAATAATACGTGCCGCATTTATATGCAGCGCTGTATATTGGATACCAAAAACGCGTAAAAACCGGCGTTGCTGACTTTAACAGTCGACGCCGCATATGTAATGGAGCCCCAGATTTGGATGGACACGCCTCCTTTAGTTGTTTAGTACGGAATTTAGATTAACTGTTTTGCTATTAAGCTTTTTATTATATGGAGTAAACCTTTTTAGCTAATATTTGATAAATTTCTCTGTTTAAAATTGACTTTGCTCTAAATATCGGTTTAGGGTTATAATTATTGTGTAGGAATATTTATTCTGGATAATTTTGCTGCTAATGTTTAATGAATAAAGAAAATGGGATGTTTTAAGGTTTTATATTAACCTGTTGGCTCCTGACTCTGCTGCTTTTTCCATTTGTTAATCTGAGACTGTCACTTTTTGCTAAGAATAACTGCGTGCTGGGTAATCTGGAACCTTGCTGGTTCTATATCTTTCCTTTTAACACATACATATATATAAATAAATAAATATATATATATATATTTATATATATAGGGGGTGTATTAAGTGCTTATGTTGTGTGTGGATAACATATTACTATCCTGTTGTTTACACTTTAATTAAGCTATTACACAGATATGTAAGGAATGTCAATGATACAAAAACATGGGGGAGGAACTGCCTCAGGGAAATATTTTTTTTTTTTTAAATGGCTACTTTGATATAATTAAGAATCCCTACATAATTATACACAAAAGTCAACATAATAATGTACATGCTAAAAAGAAGAGTTCTTCTAATGGGTTTTACAGGGAAATTAGCCTTTTGCAGATTCCAAGTCCTTCCAGTCCATAAGAAAAACCTATTTTGAGTGGGTTTTGGAAGGCTTCGGGTGCCTCAGATACGTTACATTGACAGACCCTACCACTAGTATTCCAATAGTTCACTATTTGAGCCACTTGTCACATGATGTTTAGAACTAATTCCCTTACACCCTTGAAACACACTTTTAACCTAAAAAACATTGCCATACAATTAATATGATCAAATATAATTGTGCTTCTGACTGCAATGAATTGCTTTAACCACTAGACAATATGTTGTTATACTTTATTTTCACTAGCTGATATTGTATCAGTCTGCCAGAGGTATTCATTATGGATTGTAATGAGGATAGAGTGAGATAAAGCAGAGAGGATGAAGTTATTATAAAAAGCAGCACACAATAAGGTATCCATTACCAAGATGTGTCATATGTTTGTAGACACATTCAATGTGTTTTATAGAGTGATTGGGACAGGGTTTGGTGCAGTGAGATCTGAGTATATGGGTTCTGCCTTCTAGAGGAGCTGAGCCAGTGGGGTTAAAGGTGAATTGCTCTGACGGAAGCTGAGCTATTACACAAGAGGGCTGAAAGGGACACCATTTGTGAGAGAGTAACAGAGCTGAGTGCTTGGGCCTAGTTTGATGGACTGGGCCTGCAATTAATGAGAGAGGTGCAGTCTGTTGAAAAAGTTAAGCTAGTGAATAATGTAGTAAGATACAGCCTGTGTGAGACAGTGAGCTATACATTCTATGTAGGGTTGCCACCTCTGCCATGTTTTCCTGGACACTTATGAGTTACACATGCTGTAGGGTATGCAGAGGGAAACATGCATTGTGCGGTTGGACAGCACAAAATAGTGACCCTGGACAGCACTATTCATGTTCCTCCCTGCACACCCTGCAGCATGTCTAACTCATAAGTGTCAAGGAAACCATGGCTGAGGTGGCAACCCTAATTCTATGAGAGAGCCTAGGCAAGAAAAAAAAGACAGGAAGATGTATCACCCGCCTGTATATGAGCTACATCTGAATTGCTTGGAGCCACTGCCTCAGGCTAATAGGATACAATGGGGATTTTTTAGGGTTCTGAGAATTAGTTCCCTCTTTAATGTCTAATAACACCAAACAATATATCCACATACAAACAAAATAAGGGATCTTTAAAGGGACATGAAACCCAAACATTATCATGATTCAGATAGAGAATACAATTTTAAACAACATTCCATTTTACTTCTATTACCTAATTTGCTTAGCTCTCTTGGTATCCTTTGCTAAAAAGGATAGCTTGGTAGGCTGAGGAGCTGAGAGCTAGCTGCTAATTGGTGGCTGCACATATATGTATACTGCCATTGGCTTATCAAAGTGTTCAACTAGCTCTCAATAGTGCATTGTTGCTCCTTCAATAAAGGATACCAAAAGAATGAAGCAAAATTGAAGTAAATTAAAAAGTTGTATTCAAATCTATGGGGTTTTGTGTCCCTTTAATTAAAATCAGAGAAACATTTTAATTTTATTAGAAACAACATTAAAAACACCATAAAAGTATAA
Source organism: Bombina bombina (assembly GCF_027579735.1). Classification (NCBI taxonomy): domain Eukaryota; kingdom Metazoa; phylum Chordata; class Amphibia; order Anura; family Bombinatoridae; genus Bombina; species Bombina bombina. Next base: position 230,382,819 of record NC_069499.1, read on the forward strand.
GCTGAAACATATATATATATATACAGGGAGTGCAGAATTATTAGGCAAATGAGTATTTTGACCACATCATCCTCTTTATGCATGTTGTCTTACTCCAAGCTGTATAGGCTCGAAAGCCTACTACCAATTAAGCATATTAGGTGATGTGCATCTCTGTAATGAGAAGGGGTGTGGTCTAATGACATCAACACCCTATATCAGGTGTGCATAATTATTAGGCAACTTCCTTTCCTTTGGCAAAATGGGTCAAAAGAAGGACTTGAGGCTCAGAAAAGTAAAAAATAGTGAGATATCTTGCAGAGGGATGCAGCACTCTTAAAATTGCAAAGCTTCTGAAGCGTGATCATCGAACAATCAAGCGTTTCATTCAAAATAGTCAACAGGGTCGCAAGAAGCGTGTGGAAAAACCAAGGTGCAAAATAACTGCCCATGAACTGAGAAAAGTCAAGCGTGCAGCTGCCAAGATGCCACTTGCCACCAGTTTGGCCATATTTCAGAGCTGCAACATCACTGGAGTGCCCAAAAGCACAAGGTGTGCAATACTCAGAGACATGGCCAAGGTAAGAAAGGCTGAAAGACGACCACCACTGAACAAGACACACAAGCTGAAACGTCAAGACTGGGCCAAGAAATATCTCAAGACTGATTTTTCTAAGGTTTTATGGACTGATGAAATGAGAGTGAGTCTTGATGGGCCAGATGGATGGGCCCGTGGCTGGATTGGTAAAGGGCAGAGAGCTCCAGTCCGACTCAGACGCCAGCAAGGTGGAGGTGGAGTACTGGTTTGGGCTGGTATCATCAAAGATGAGCTTGTGGGGCCCTTTTTTGGTTGAGGATGGAGTCAAGCTCAACTCCCAGTCCTACTGCCAGTTTCTGGAAGACACCTTCTTCAAGCAGTGGTACAGGAAGAAGTCTGCATCCTTCAAGAAAAACATGATTTTCATGCAGGACAATGCTCCATCACACGCGTCCAAGTACTCCACAGCGTGGCTGGCAAGAAAGGGTATAAAAGAAGAAAATCTAATGACATGGCCTCCTTGTTCACCTGATCTGAACCCCATTGAGAACCTGTGGTCCATCATCAAATGTGAGATTTACAAGGAGGGAAAACAGTACACCTCTCTGAACAGTGTCTGGGAGGCTGTGGTTGCTGCTGCACGCAATGTTGATGGTGAACAGATCAAAACACTGACAGAATCCATGGATGGCAGGCTTTTGAGTGTCCTTGCAAAGAAAGGTGGCTATATTGGTCACTGATTTGTTTTTGTTTTGTTTTTGAATGTCAGAAATGTATATTTGTGAATGTTGAGATGTTATATTGGTTTTACTGGTAAAAATAAATAATTGAAATGGGTATATATTTGTTTTTTGTTAAGTTGCCTAATAATTATGCACAGTAATAGTCACCTGCACACACAGATATCCCCCTAAAATAACTAAAAACAAACTAAAAACTACTTCCAAAACTATTCAGCTTTGATAATAATGAGTTTTTTGGGTTCATTGAGAACATGGTTGTTGTTCAATAATAAAATTAATCCTCAAAAATACAACTTGCCTAATAATTCTGCACTCCCTGTATATACAGTATATATATATATATATATATATATATATATATATATATATATATATATATATATATATATATATATATATATATATATATATATATATATATATATAATGAGACAGTTAAAGCTTTAAAGCTTCTCACTGTCCCTTTTAAAATAATTTACCATATAATAAACTAAGGAAAATACTAAAAACACAAAGAGTCCCTGTAGAGGTCTGTTGCATGAATAGTGATTTGTCAGCTGACATCACTAAAGGAATAGGGAAAGGAGGTTTATCTATCCACAACTGGTATAACTATGTGCTCAAAGACAGCATTCTACCTGCAAGCGCCCAGTAAAGTTATAACTAGTGTCAGCTGATGATTTAACCCAATCAGAGGGGTCTCCATTTACACATCACATCATTATAAATTGTTACAATCTATATTGTTTCAATATTTTAAGCGTTAACTTTGTCTCCAGTCACTTAGTCCAAGCAATGTATAGTTCCGCCCACCAACGCAGGTATTTGAACATTGCACATCAACATGAATACTATTAAACGAATATTACATCAAATTAGTGTGTTGGATGGTACTGCAATCCAATCAGTTTACAGTATTATTGTACATCTTTATCAAATCCATGACTGTCATACTGATTCTGGCAATTTTAAGATGAGCTATTCACTCAATACAGACACAAAGAGGCCCATTTATCAAGCTCTGTATGGAGCTTGTGGGCCCGTGTTTCTTCAGACTCGCCAGAAACAGCAGTTATGAAGCAGCGGTCTAAAGACCGCTGCTCCATAACCCTGTCCACCTGCTCTGTGCAGGCGGACAGGAATCGCCTCAATTCAACCCGATCAAGTATGATCGGGTTGATTGACACCTCCCTGCGCCCATTGGCCGCGAGTCTGCAGGGGGCGGCGTTGCACCAGCAGCTCTTGTGAGCTGCTGGTGCAATGCTGAACACGGAGAGAGTATTGCTCTCTGCATTCAGCAAGGTCTTGCGGACCTGATCCGCACTGTCGGATCAGGTCCGCAAGACCTTTGCTAAATAGGCCTCAATGTCTGGACTGAATAAGTAGCTATCTATTCATCATTATGTGTCTTTATGTTTAAATCTTTTTTATTATTATAGACGTTTTATTCAAACAAAACCTTACAAAGAATAAGTAATATGTTAAAAACTTTACATCTCCCTTCCTTTTTATATATGTTATTTAGCAAAATTTAGTAACATGAGAAGGGGTCGCCAAGTGAAGTTGCTTTTTCTTCTCCCTAAATGTCCAAGCAATATTTTTAAATTTCTAGAAGAGATTGCCTGCGTCCAATGTGCAGGATTAGGGGATACTTGTATTCGTCACTTGGTGAATATTCTTCTTGTACTTATTGTTGTATCCAAGTTGTAATTTAAACACGAAACAACTAAATTAACGGAATATACTGTAATACAGAAGGGTGTAATAAATCTAAAAGAGTGGAGAACAAAAACAAATTTTTAAAAAATATGATCGAAAGCAAATAAACAAATAAAAATGAGATACCGAGATGTTCCTGATGTCCCTATTGGGCTGGTGAAGTGAACTGTCATCTTAAGTGCCTGGCGAACCCTTTACTATCCAGTAGTACCATTCCTTATCAAATTGTTCTTTTGGATCTAGTACTCCAGCTGCTGATTCATACATTTTGTATGTTAAAGATATTTTATTTCTAACCTCTGCCGAAGCAGGCGCATTTGTTTTCCAATACTTTGCTATGCAGGTTCTAGTGACAGTACATAGTATTCTTATAAAGGCATTAATGTATTTATTATATTTTCATATCGGTTCTTGTTTGGGTTATAGATAGCTGTATATGTTCATCCAGTATGTCGCTAAGTAGGGCAGATAGTTTTTCCCAAATTGGTTTAACTTGATCACAATCCCACCACATATGACAATATGAGCCTATAACTCTGCATGTTCTGTAACAAAATCTGTTGTTAGTGGGGGATATATGTGAAGTTTTTAAGGGTGTTAAGTACCATCTAAACATGGTCTTAATTGTGTTTTCTCTTAGGTCAGCAATCCCTTACATGCTGAGTTAAAAATGTCATCCCATACTTTCTTCTCCTCTGTAATGTCTAAGGCCTAGATTTGGAGTTCGGCGGTAGCCGTCAAAACCAGCGTTAGAGGCTCCTAACGCTGGTTTTGGCCGCCCGCTGGTATTTGGAGTCAGTGATTAAAGGGTCTAACGCTCACTTTTCAGCCGCGACTTTTCCATACCGCAGATCCCCTTACGTCAATTGCGTATCCTATCTTTTCAATGGGATCTTTCTAACTCCGGTATTTAGAGTCGTTTCTGAAGTGAGCGTTAGAGCTCTAACGACAAAACTCCAGCCGCCTGAAAATAGCAGGAGTTAAGAGCTTTCTGGCTAACGCCGGTTCATAAAGCTCTTAACTACTGTACCCTAAAGTACACTAACACCCATAAACTACCTATGTACCCCTAAACCGAGCTCCCCCCACATCGCCGCCACTCGATTAAAATTTTTAACCCCTAATCTGCCGACCGCCACCTACGTTATACTTATGTACCCCTAATCTGCTGCCCCTAACCCCGCCGACCCCTATATTACATTTATTAACCCCTAACCTGCCCCCCACAACGTCGCCGCCAGCTACTTAAAATAATTAACCCCTAATCTTCCGACCGCAAAGCGCCGCCACCTACGTTATCCCTATGTACCCCTAATCTGCTACCCCTAACACCGCCGACCCCTATATTATATTTATTAAGCCCTAATCTGCCCCCCTCAACGTCGCCGACACCTGCCTACACTTATTAACCCCTAATCTGCCGAGCGGACCTGAGCGCTACTATAATAAAGTTATTAACCCCTAATCCGCCTCACTAACCCTATCATAAATAGTATTAACCCCTAATCTGCCCTCCCTAACATCGCCGACACCTACCTTCAATTATTAACCCCTAATCTGCCGAGCGGAGCTCACCGCTATTCTAATAAATGTATTAACCCCTAAAGCTAAGTCTAACCCTAACACTAACACCCCCCTAAGTTAAATATAATTTACATCTAACGAAATAAATTAACTCTTATTAAATAAATGATTCCTATTTAAAGCTAAATACTTACCTGTAAAATAAATCCTAATATAGCTACAATATAAATTATAATTATATTATAGCTATTTTAGGATTAATATTTATTTTACAGGCAACTTTGTAATTATTTTAACCAGGTACAATAGCTATTAAATAGTTAAGAACTATTTAATAGCTAAAATAGTTAAAATAATTACAAAATTACCTGTAAAATAAATCCTAACCTAAGATATAATTAAACCTAACACTACCCTATCAATAAATTAATTAAATAAACTACCTACAATTACCTACAATTAACCTAACACTACACTATCAATAAATTAATTAAACACAATTCCTACAAATAAATACAATTAAATAAACTAGCTAAAGTACAAAAAATAAAAAAGAACTAAGTTACAAAAAATAAAAAAATATTTACAAACATAAGAAAAATATTACAACAATTTTAAACTAATTACACCTACTCTAAGCCCCCTAATAAAATAACAAAGCCCCCCAAAATAAAAAATTCCCTACCCTATTCTAAATTAAAAAAGTTACAAGCTCTTTTACCTTACCAGCCCTGAACAGGGCCCTTTGCGGGGCATGCCCCAAGAAGTTCAGCTCTTTTGCCTGTAAAAGAATAAATACAATACCCCCCCCCCCAACATTACAACCCACCACCCACATACCCCTAATCTAACCCAAACCCCCCTTAAATAAACCTAACACTAAGCCCCTGAAGATCTTCCTACCTTGTCTTCACCATACCAGGTATCACCGATCCGTCCTGGCTCCAACATCTTCATCCAACCCAAGCGGGGGTTGGCGATCCATCATCCGGTGCTGAAGAGGTCCAGAAGAGGCTCCAAAGTCTTCCTCCTATCCGGCAAGAAGAGGACATCCGGACCGGCAAACATCTTCTCCAAGCGGCATCTTCGATCTTCTTCCATCCGGTGCGGAGCGGGTCCATCTTGAAGCAGCCGACGCGGATCCATCCTCTTCTTCCAGCGTCTCCCGACGAATGACGGTTCCTGTAAGGGACGTCATCCAAGATGGCGTCCCTCGAATTCCGATTGGCTGATAGGATTCTATCAGCCAATCGGAATTAAGGTAGGAATTTTCTGATTGGCTGATGGAATCAGCCAATCAGAATCAAGTTCAATCCGATTGGCTGATCCAATCAGCCAATCAGATTGAGCTCGCATTCTATTGGCTGATCGGAACAGCCAATAGAATGCGAGCTCAATCTGATTGGCTGATTGGATCAGCCAATCGGATTGAACTTGATTCTGATTGGCTGATGGAATCAGCCAATCAGAAAATTCCTACCTTAATTCCGATTGGCTGATAGAATCCTATCAGCCAATCGGAATTCGAGGGACGCCATCTTGGATGACGTCCCTTAAAGGAACAGTCATTTGTCGTTCAGTCGTCGGTCCGGATGGATGTTCCGCGCTGGAGGTCTTCAGGATCCTGCCGCTTCGCTCCGGATGGAATACCATAGAAGATGCCGCCTGGATGATGACTTCAATCGGATGGAAGATCCTCTTCTGCCCCGCTTGGATGAAGACTTTGACCGGATCATGGACCTCTTCAGCCCCCCGCTTGGGCTTGGATCAGGACATCGGAGGAGCTCTTCAGGACGGATCGGTGAACCTGGATGGTGAAGACAAGGTAGGAAGATCTTCAGGGGCTTAGTGTTAGGTTTATTTAAGGGGGGTTTGGGTTAGATTAGGGGTATGTGGGTGGTGGGTTGTAATGTTTGGGGGGGTATTGTATTTATTCTTTTACAGGCAAAAGAGCTGAACTTCTTGGGGCATGCCCCGCAAAGGGCCCTGTTCAGGGCTGGTAAGGTAAAAGAGCTTGTAACTTTTTTAATTTAGAATAGGGTAGGGAATTTTTTATTTTGGGGGGCTTTGTTATTTTATTAGGGGGCTTAGAGTAGGTGTAATTAGTTTAAAATTGTTGTAATATTTTTCTTATGTTTGTAAATATTTTTTTATTTTTTGTAACTTAGTTCTTTTTTATTTTTTGTACTTTAGCTAGTTTATTTAATTGTATTTATTTGTAGGAATTGTGTTTAATTAATTTATTGATAGTGTAGTGTTAGGTTAATTGTAGGTAATTGTAGGTAGTTTATTTAATTAATTTATTGATAGGGTAGTGTTAGGTTTAATTATATCTTAGGTTAGGATTTATTTTACAGGTAAATTAGTTATTATTTTAACTAGGTAACTATTAAATAGTTCTTAACTATTTAATAGCTATTGTACCTGGTTAAAATAATTACAAAGTTGCCTGTAAAATAAATATTAATCCTAAAATAGCTACAATATAATTATAATTTATATTGTAGCTATATTAGGATTTATTTTACAGGTAAGTATTTAGCTTTAAATAGGAATAATTTATTTAATAAGAGTTAATTTATTTTGTTAGATGTAAATTATATTTAACTTAGGGGGGTGTTAGTGTTAGGGTTAGACTTAGCTTTAGGGGTTAATACATTTATTAGAATAGCGGTGAGCTCCGCTCGGCAGATTAGGGGTTAATAATTGAAGGTAGGTGTCGGCGATGTTAGGGAGGGCAGATTAGGGGTTAATACTATTTATGATAGGGTTAGTGAGGCGGATTAGGGGTTAATAACTTTATTATAGTAGCGCTCAGGTCCGCTCGGCAGATTAGGGGTTAATAAGTGTAGGCAGGTGTCGGCGACGTTGTGGGGGGCAGATTAGGGGTTACTAAATATAATATAGGGGTCGGCGGTGTTAGGGGCAGCAGATTAGGGGTACATAGGGATAATGTAGGTGGCGGCGGTGTACGGAGCGGCAGATTAGGGGTTAAAAAAAAAATGCAGGGGTCAGCGATAGCGGGGGCGGCAGATTAGGGGTTAATAAGTGTAAGGGTAGGGGTGTTTAGACTCAGGGTACATGTTAGAGTGTTAGGTGCAGACGTAGGAAGTGTTTCCCCATAGGAAACAATGGGGCTGCGTTAGGAGCTGAACGCGGCTTTTTTGCAGGTGTTAGGTTTTTTTTCAGCTCAAACAGCCCCATTGTTTCCTATGGGGGAATCGTGCACGAGCACGTTTTTGAGGCCGGCCGCGTCCGTAAGCAACTCTGGTATCGAGAGTTGCATTTGCGGTAAAAATGCTCTACGCTCCTTTTTTGGAGCCTAACGCAGCATTTGTTTGAACTCTCGATACCAGAGTTAAATTTATGGTGCGGCCAGAAAAAAGCCCGCGGAGCGTTAACAGCCCTTTTACCGCCAAACTCCAAATCTAGGCCTAAGTCTTTTTCACATTTCAATATTATTGATGATTTTGTGTCATTAAACAATTATTAGATCGCTGTGTATAGTCTGGAGTTAGTTTGTTTGGGTCTATGTGGAGTTTTCAGTAGAATCTCAATAATTGTGGACTCTGAGTGATGTGGTGAACGAATGTGTTGTTGGATAGCTGATGTGACTTGAAGATATTGATACCACTGTAGTTTCAGTGGTTTTAAGATGTTCTGTAATTGATTAAAAGTCATGGGTTTCCCGACGTCCACTACATCTGCTACCCTATATAACCGCTTGTTTGCCCATTTGTCAACTGTTGTTTGAGTGTCTTTAGGTATGAGGTATCTAAGAGGTGACAACAATGTGTGTGTTCTTTAATTTAGCCATAGTAGAGCAAATATGAACAGTAGAATCTAAAGTGGGGAGTTTATACTTTCCGCATTACTTGTTCTGAGTGAATTTTCACATAAAATCTCATCTGGGTGAGAGGACCCATATAGATTGGCCTCCAGATGGGTCCAATGGACTTCTCTGGATTTTCCTCCTAATAAAATCGTTTGTGCTTATCTCGATGCTTTGTAATAATCTAACAGATTTGGAGCTCCCACCCCTCCTAGTGTTCTTTGTCTTGTAATAGTCGAGATTGGTATTCTCAACATTTTTTTTCCCTCTAATGAATGCCACTAATTCTTTTTGCAGAGACGCTAAGTCAGGTTTTGGAATTTTAATGGGAAGAGCCCCAAACAGGTATAGCAGGCAGGGTAGAATAGTAATTTTTACTACTGATAATCTTCCCAGCCAAGAAAGTGTAAACTTATTCCACTTATTTATGTCCTTTCTTATCTCTTTAAATATTGCTAAGTAATTATGTTTATAGAGTTGATTAAACTGTGTAGTGAGATGTATCCCCAGATATTTAAGAGAATGATTAGGTCAAAGTTAGTCTCTATTATCTTCTTAGTATGTTCTGCTAAGGCTATTGGTAAAGCTTCGCATTTGTTGAGGTTATCTTATATCCTGAGATTTCACAGAATTGGTCTAAGAGATTATACAGATTGGGTAATGAAATAAGGGGTCTTGTCAGAGTCAGCAAGATGTCGTCAGCGAATAGTGTTAGTTTGTAATCCTGGTCCCCTATCCCTACACCCATGATGTCTGGAGTATTTCTAATTTTAGCTGCTAAAGGATCAATGAATGCACAGAGCAAAAATGAGGGGGGACAAGGGGCAACCTTGCCTTGTACCATTTAGTATGGGGACATTTTTTGATTTATATACAGAGATCGAAATCGGAGCCAACAGTGTCGAGTAAATCATTTGTATTGCCTTAAGAAAAGAGCGCTCGAACCCCATGTGAGCCAAAACCGCCTTCATATAGTCCCAATCTATTCTGTCGAATGCCTTCTCAGCATCCAAGGATAGGAGCAGAGAAGGCATCCGACATTCACCCAGATAATCTATGATGTTGATCATCTGCCTAATATTATCCGGTGCTTCTCTGTCTCTGACAAAATCCACTTGATCCTGGTGTATTAACGTAGGAAGGATATGTTTTAATCAATTGGCTAGGATTTTGGTTAGTATTTTTAGGTCTTTTTATGAGTGAAATGGGGCGGTAATTGGAGCATAATTTAGTATTTTTCCTAGGTTTTGGAATTACCACTATTTTGGCCTGTAACATTTCAGGAGGGATCGGATGACCCTCTAGAATGTGGTTACAGAAGTCTGTAAGATGGGAAACTAATATATCTTTAAAAGTCTTATAATATTCGCCAGCAAATCCATCCGGTCCTGCCGCTTTCCCCTTCTTAAGGTCTTTTATAACTGTTAAGACTTCCATCTTTGTAATTGTAGTGTTAAGGATGTCCCTATCCTCTTTAGAGATGGCTTTTAAGTTTGCTTCTTCCAAGAAAATTTTGTTTTTTGTGCTTAGGTTTGGGGGAGGGTATTATCTTTTTACCATTGTATAGTGTCCCGTAAAAGTCTGCAAATGTGTCTACAATCTACTGTGGGTGAGTGGTCAGTGAGCCATTTGATATCAAAATAGAGGGGATATTTAAAGCTTTACATCTTTCCCTCAATTTATGTGCTAGGAATTTATCCGGCTTGTTTGCAAAATAATAGTATTGTGTTTTCAGCTTTTGAATTGCTCTAATGGATTGTGCGTTCAACATGGCTGCCAGTGATTGTCTTGGTTTCCAATTATTTATGGATACTTGGCCTTTGAGTGAGTTTATGTTGTATTTCCATCTTCTCTATTTCCCGATGAAGTTGTGCTATGTAGGTTTTGTGCTGTTTAATTTGAAATTATCTACTTTGTATTAGTAGTCCCCTTATGTGTGCCTTGTGTGCGGCCCATGGGGTTATTGGATTATTGGTAGACCCTTTTTTAATAGTCCAAAACTCAGATAGTGATATTGTAAGTTTGTTCTTTCTTAGTGGATCTTTTAAATGAGTGAGGTCATAAGTCCAAGACTTGGACCTCTGATTATCCACTACTCCATCTAGATGTAAATAAAGAATGGAATGATCTGACCAAACACAGGTATGGATTGCTCAAGACCTAAGTAGTGATTGTAATATCCTACTGATATAGCTAATAGCTAATAGCTAATAGTAGGTAGTGTCTGTAGTGGCCCCATAAAGGGTAAACCAAGTATCTATTAGTGTATGGGGAGTAAGTGTTCTTGTATATTGTTAACCATTCTATTGTGTCTATATAATTTGGAGTTAGGTTTGCTTGGTATATCCGACCTTTTCGTCATTGTAATGTTAAAGTCTCCCGCTAAAATAATTCTGTATTGGGACCAGATGATTAATAATTTAGAAATATTTCGAAAAAAATATTATGTTGGCTGTCATTAGGTGCATAGATATTGCATAGGATGCAATAGGATGCATAGGATGATGTCTGAGTCAGAGATCTGACCTTTGACTTAAGTACCTGCCTTCCTCATCTGCTATTGTAGATTCATGTTTGAATACTAGTGTAGACTGAATTAATATTGATACTCCTCTATTTTTTTTATCTGTAGTCGCATGATAATGCTGGGTGTAGTTCCTTGACCAGTATTTGGGAATTTGTGCCTTGAAGTGAGTTTCCTGAAGGAAAACAATATTGGCCCCTAGATTCTGATATTGATTCATGGCTGTACGGCGTTTAACATCCGTGTTCAGACCTCTTACATTGTGTGAGATAAGGTGTATTTGGGAGGTCATGAGGATAATTTAGGAGAGTGCGGTGTTAATATTGATTTGTATATGAAATTTGTATGTGTTACTAACCTGAATAGAACAAGGAACTCCCCTGTTAAAGGATGGACATATTGGATTCCACAGAATTTTGGTACAATCTCGGTATCTCTAGCTAAACTATAATAGAAAAACCAAACAATAAATAACAAACATAAAATAGATAAATAGCAAAGGTCCTCTTTGAGGGGGTGAACATACATTAGAGGTGACTGCATCCACCTAATGGAAGCAAAAGCTGCATCTATATGTAAGCACATGGATAAAACATATGAAATCAGTAATATACAATATTTTTATTATTAAACCGGTAAACTAGTAACTGTAGAACTAAGGGGAAACCCAGAAACATAGGATCTGATCAGTCAACCTAGTGACCTGGATTTCAAAGTAACTTAAAAAGTCAATGTCAGTAAAGGATACATGTGATCAAGGATCCATTGTTGGATCAATATTAGTAGCGGGATGCTTCCCCGGGAATGTCATTTCTTAAACAGTTTCCTGTTCACTTTCTCCCATCTAGGGGTCCATCCGATAAAAATCGTCGCCCGCAAAAGCCGGCGACGCCAATATTTGCGCGGATTTGGTATCACATATACGGCGTAACCTAGAAGTTACGCGCGTATATTTCTGCCGTCGCCCGTAGTTTTTTGGGCTATAGGCAGGTATACCAAACCCGCGCAGTTTGGTATCCAATATGCAGCGTAAGGACTTACGTGGCGAAAATGGAGAAAACTTACTCCATTTTCACCTCGCCACAAAAAGCAGCCGTAAGAAGCCTTACGCTGACTATTGGAGCCCCGTAACTCCCTAAACTGGCTGCTAAAATAAACCTAACACCTAACGCATGCGCAATGTCTATCTCCCTGTCAACCGCGATCTGCTAAAATAAACCTAACACCTAACGCATGCGCAATGTCTATCTACCTGTCAACCACGATCCCCCCCCCCCGAAATCCCTAATAAAGTTATTAACCCCTAAACCGCCGCTCCCGGACCCCGCCGCCATCTACATAAACTAACCCCCTACTGTGAGCCCCTAAAACCGCCGCCATCTACCTTATCTATCCCCTAATTAGAACCCCTTACACCGCTGTCATCTACCTTATCTATCCCCTAATCTGACCCCTTACACCGCCGCCACCTATATAAAAATTATTAACCCCTAATCTAATCCCCCTATACCGCCGCCAGCTATATTAATATTATTAACCCCTAATGTAAGCCCCTTACACCGCCACCATCTCTATTAAAATGATTAACCCCTTATTTAATCTACCTACCCCGCCGCCAGCTATGTTATCTATATTAACCCTAAGTATATTATAGTTAATATAGGTATTACATTATATATATTAACTATATTAACCCTAATTATATTAGGGTTAATATATTTAATATAGTTACTATAGTATTTATATTAAGTATATTAACTCTATCTAACCCTAACACCCCTAACTAAATTTATATTAAATTAATCTAATTCATTTATAAACTAAAATATTCCTATTTAAATCTAAATACTTACCTATAAAATAAACCCTAAGATAGCTACAATATAATTAATAATTACATTGTAGCTATGTTAGGGTTAATATTTATTTTACAGGTAAATTGTTAATTATTTTAACTAGGTATAATAGCTATTAAATATCTACCTAGTTAAAATAATTACCCAATTACCTGTAAAATAAATCCTAACCTAAGTTACAAATACACCTACACTATCAATAAATTAAATAAACTACAAACATCTATCTAAAAATACAATTAAATTAACTAAACTAAATTACAAAAAAAACCAAACACTAAATTACAAAAAATAAAAAAAGATTACAAGATTTTTAAGCTAATTACACCTATTCTAAGCCCCCTAATAAAATAATAAACCCCCAAAATAAAAAAAATTCCCTGCCCTATTCTAAATTAAACAAATTTCAAAGCTCTTTACCTTACCAGCCCTTAAAAGGGCCTTTTGTGGGGCATGCCCCAAAGAATTCAGCTCTTTTGCATACAAATACAATACCCCCCCCATTACAACCCACCACCCACATACCCCTATTCTAAAACCACCCAAACCCCCCTTAAAAAAGCCTAACACTACCCCCCCTGAAGATCTCCCTACCTTGTCTTCACCACACCGGGCCGAACTCCTGATCCGATCCGGGCGATGTCTTCCTCCAAGCGGCAAAGAAGAATTCTTCCTCCGGCGATGTCTTCCTCCAAGCGGCAAAGAAGAATTCTTCCTCCGGCGATGTCTTCCTCCAAGCGGCAAAGAAGAATTCTTCCTCCGGCGACGTCTTCCTCCAAGCGGCAGCAAAGTCTTCATTCTTCCGGCGGCATCTTCAATCTTCTTTCTTCGCTCCGCCGCCGCGGAGCATCCATCCCGGACGACTACTGAACTTGGAATGAGGTACCTTTAAATGACGTCATCCAAGATGGCGTCCGCCGAATTCCGATTGGCTGATAGGATTCTATCAGCCAATCGGAATTAAGTTAGAAATATCTGATTGGCTGATTGAATCAGCCAATCAGATTCAAGTTCAATCCGATTGGCTGATCCAATCAGCCAATCAGATTGAGCTCGCATTCTATTGGCTGTTCCGATCAGCCAATAGAATGCGAGCTCAATCTGATTGGCTGATTGGATCAGCCAATCGGATTGAACTTGAATCTGATTGGCTGATTCAATCAGCCAATCAGATATTTCTAACTTAATTCCGATTGGCTGATAGAATCCTATCAGCCAATCAGAATTCGGCGGACGCCATCTTGCATGACGTCATTTAAAGGTACCTCATTCCAAGTTCAGTAGTCGTCCGGGATGGATGCTCCGCGGCGGCGGAGCGAAGAAAGAAGATTGAAGATGCCGCCGGAAGAATGAAGACTTTGCTGCCGCTTGGAGGAAGACGTCGCCGGAGGAAGAATTCTTCTTTGCCGCTTGGAGGAAGACATCGCCCGGATCGGATCAGGAGTTCGGCCCAGTGTGGTGAAGACAAGGTAGGGAGATCTTCAGGGGGGGTAGTGTTAGGCTTTTTTAAGGGGGGTTTGGGTGGTTTTAGAATAGGGGTATGTGGGTGGTGGGTTGTAATGGGGGGGGGGGGTATTGTATTTGTATGCAAAAGAGATGAATTCTTTGGGGCATGCCCCACAAAAGGCCCTTTTAAGGGCTGGTAAGGTAAAGAGCTTTGAAATTTGTTTAATTTAGAATAGGGCAGGGAATTTTTTTTATTTTGGGGGTTTATTATTTTATTAGGGGGCTTAGAATAGGTGTAATTAGCTTAAAAATCTTGTAATCTTTTTTTATTTTTTGTAATTTAGTTTAGTTAATTTAATTGTATTTTTTGATAGATGTTTGTAGTTTATTTAATTTATTTATAGTGTAGGTGTATTTGTAACTTAGGTTAGGATTTATTTTACAGGTAATTGGGTAATTATTTTAACTAGGTAGATATTAAATAGTTAATAACTATTTAATAGCTATTATACCTAGTTAAAATAATTAACAATTTACCTGTAAAATAAATATTAACCCTAACATAGCTACAATGTAATTATTAATTATATTGTAGCTATCTTAGGGTTTATTTTATAGGTAAGTATTTAGATTTAAATAGGAATATTTTAGTTTATAAATGAATTAGATTAATTTAATATAAATTTAGTTAGGGGTGTTAGGGTTAGATAGAGTTAATATAGTTAATATAAATACTATAGTAACTATATTAACTATATTAACCCTAATATAATTAGGGTTAATATAGTTAATATATATAATGTAATACCTATATTAACTATAATATACTTAGGGTTAATATAGATAACATAGCTGGCGGCGGGGTAGGTAGATTAAATAAGGGGTTAATCATTTTAATAGAGATTGCGGCGGTGTAAGGGGCTTACATTAGGGGTTAATAATATTAATATAGATGGCGGCGGTGTTAGGGGCTCACTTTAGGGGGTTATAGATATAATATAGCTGGCGGCGGGGTACGGGAGCGGCGGTTTAGGGGTTAATAACTTTATTAGGTTGCGGCGGGGTACGGGAGCGGCGGTTTAGGGGTTAATAGCTTTTTTTATTGTTAGGATAGTGAGGGGGGATAGCGGATAGAGGGTTAGACGTGTCGGGCTATGTTAGGGAGGCGTGTTAGACTTGTCGGGCTATGTTTAGGAGGCGTGTTAGACAGTGCGGGTGTTTTAGACTTTAGTCAGGTTTTATAGGCGCCGGCAGTTTCTAACGTGCCGCAAGTCACTGGCGACGCCAGAAATTTGTACTTGCGCAGATTTCTGGACATTGCTGGTTTGTCAGACTTACGGCACGTTAGCATCTGACGGCGACATATATGGGATAGCTCGAGTTGCGAGCTGAAACTGCGGGCGACGCCGGTTCCCTCGCTTGCGCCGCAAACTGCGATCTATATCGGATCGTGCCCCTAGATGGGTTTGAGGTATTGGGTTTCTGTGAGAGTGGTTCTTCGGTAGGGATGAGTGGTGGGTCCAGGCCCAGTATCTTGCATGTTGTTTGTATTTCTTCTATTTCTCTCAAGGTGATAGTTTTATTATCTTTCAATATGTGAAGGGCAAAGGGGAGCCTGCATCTATATTTTATTTGGTGCTTTTTCAAGATTGTAGTCAGGGGTCTAAGAAGACTTCTCCTTTGTAGCGTTCTAAGACTGAGATCTTGAAAAAATTGATTTATTGTTCCTTAAAATTTGAAGGTGGTATCACGCTCGGCCGCTGGGAAGCTCCAGCTGTCCTCTCTGTGTGCTTGATTGACAGGTAGTCTGAGCCGCCCCTTCCTGATGATGTCACTACCAGGCTTTTTATTCCGGGCTTCCTGTTTCCTCAGTGCCCGTTTGTTTGTTTCTCTTTGTGGCTCCTGTGAGGACTTCGCTGTGGAATCTCTCTAACTGCCAAACTCTGCAAAGACTGACTATCCTGGGTTAATCCTCTAACTTCCTGATAACCTGTTGCCGAACATTGCAAGTACTATTTATTCTGTGAATCTCTCAATCTGCATGTTTACCTGTTGCCAAAACTCTGCAAATACTGGTAATTCAGTGTAAACCTTCAAACTGCTTGATATCCTGTTGCCAAACATTGCAAAGACTGTCTATTCTGTGAAACTCTCACACTGCATGTTTACCTGTTGCCAAAACTCTGCAAATACTGGTAATTCAGTGTAAACCTTCAAACTGCTTGATATCCTGTTGCCAAACATTGCAAAGACTGTCTATTCTGTGAAACTCTCACACTGCATGTTTACCTGTTGCCAAAACTCTGCAAAACTGGTAAATCAGTGTAAACCTTCAAACTGCTAAATATCCTGTTGCCAAACATTGCAAAGACTGTCTATTCTGTGAAACTCTCAAACTGCATGACAACCTGTTGCCAATCCTTGCAAGTACTGATTAATCTGTATTAACCCTCAAACTACCTGTTATCCTGTTATCTAACTCTGCATGTACTGACTATTCAGTATCAACCTACAAACTGCCTGATAACCTGTTGCCAAACTCTTCAAGGACTGACTACACAGTATTAACCCTCAAACTGCCTGATAACAAGTTACCTATCCCTGCTCTCCTGATTCTGTGGAAGACTTTTCCTGTAACCAGTTCCTTACTCAGAAGTCTATTTGGCTGATATCTTGAATTACTTTGGACTCAGGCTAACCCTGCTCCATATCGTGAGTACATTGTTTTTTAGAGGTTGTCGTGGGGTCACATCCTGGAGTGCAAAGGTGTTGTTTAAGTTCGCCCTAGCATTTGGGTCTTCTTCTGGACTTTTCCTAACCTGACAGTACAAACGGGCCATAATATGGACCCTGATGAGTTATCCAGGGCTGTGGCTCTACAAGGGCAACTCATGGGAAATCATTCTGCTCATTTGCAATCTTTGGATTCCAAGCTTGACCAGTTACTGCTCTGCTACATAACCTCTCCGCTCCTTCTCTAGCTACTGTGACTCCTACTGCAGCTGCTACTAGCTCCAATGCTGTCTTTAACCCACCTCAACCTGTTGGACAGTATATACCACGAATCCCACTTCCAGATAAATATGACGGTAATCCTGAAGAATGCCGTGGATTCCTTAATCAATGTCATTTACACTTCAGAAACAATCCTCAAGTTTTTTCCAATTCTACTTCCAAGATCACCTTTATTATTTCCCTCATGAAGGGTAAGGCTCTAGCCTGGGTGTCTCCTGTTTTAGAGAAGAATGATCCTTTACTACAGGATGTGGAATTATTTGTGTCCATTTTTTCTTCTGTTTTTGACAAGCCTGGGAGGTCTGCAGCTGCAGAGGCAGGATTGTTGGATCTGAGACAGATATCCCTTTCGGTAGCTCAATATGCTATTGAATTCAGGATTTTAGCCACAGAAACTGATTGGAACCATGGAGCCTTATGGGCAGCCTTTCGCAAGGGACTTTGCAAACGCCTTAAGGATGAACTTGTATTTCGGGAACTCCCCGATTCATTGGAGGGTCTTATCAATTTGTGTATTACTCTTGACGCCCAGCATTCTGAACGTCTTCAGGAGAGAGATAAATCTTCTTTTCGTCCTCCTATTCGAACCTCAAGTCTGTCTCATAATAATTCTCAATCTCCTGAGTCTGTGGAACCCATGGAAGTAGGAGCTATTAAATTGATGGAAGCTGAATGCAATAGAAGGCGTACTCTTGGATTATGTCTGTATTGTGGTACCAAAGGACATTTACTGAAGGACTGTCCTATCCGGCCAGTAAAAGCCAAGGCTTAACTTTTGATAGAGGGACAGAGTTAAGCCAGAATCCCATGTCTTCCCTCAATTATAAACTTTTTGTTCCTGTAACTATCTCTTTTGGAGACACCAAGTTTCGAGCTCAAGCCCTCATTGACTCTGGAGCTGCTGGAGTTTTCATTGATTCAAACTTTGCTGACTCTCTCAGGATTCCTCTTTAAGCCAAGAAACAGTTAATTAAGGTAACCACTGTTAGTGGACAGCCTTTAGGTTCTGGTATCATACAAAATTCTACCATTCCTCTTCTTTTGTCTGTGGGCATACTCCATTCTGAAGTTATTAGTTTTGACGTCATCACTTCTCCCCACATACCGTTGATTCTGGGGTTACCTTGGTTGCAGCTTCATGATCCAGTCTTCTCATGGTCTAAAGGAGAACTTATTTCCTGGGGAACTACCTTTTTCAAACATTGCCTGCAAAATCCCTCAAAACCATCTGGTCCTGTCGTAGCTATGGTGGAAGTTCCTGATTCATTGCCTAATTACTATCATGCCTTTAGTGATGTGTTTTCTAAGATGGAGGCTGAGACATTACTTACACTCCGGATATTTGACTGTCCTATCAAATTGTTTTCAAGGGCTCCTCTACCTAAGGGAAGGACCTATCCCCTCTCTCGTCAAGAAAATGTCTCTCTTGAGGAATACATAAAGGACAACTTAGCCAGAGGATTTATTCGTCCTTCCTCATCACCTGTGGGTGCAGGTTTTTTCTTCATTGGGAAAAAGGATGGAGGTCTCCGTCCCTGTATCAATTATCGGGCCTTGGATCAGATTACTGTCAAAAACAGCTATCCTCTGCCGCTCATTCCTGAGCTTTTTGATCGTTTTCAAGGTGCTTCTATTTTTTCCAAGTTAGATCTCTGTGGGGCCTACAATTTGGTCAGAATACGTAAAGGAGACAAATGGAAGACGGCATTTAACACTAGATTTGGTGACTACGAGTATCTAGTAATGCCATTCGGATTGTGCAATGCACCAGCAGTATTTCAGCACTTTGTTAACGAAATCTTCAGAGACTATCTGAATCAATTTGTATTCATTTATCTCGACGACATTCTGATCTATTCCAAAACATTACAGGAACATGTACGTCATGTAAGAATGGTACTTCAGAGGTTACGAGACAATTCTCTGTTCACTAAATTGGAGAAATGCTCTTTTCATCAGAGTTCCATTCCCTTTTTGGGTTATATCATTTCAGAATCAGGTTTTGAGATGGATCCTGCTAAACTTTCGGCTATCAAGGACTGGCCCAGATCAACTACTCCCAAATCCCTTCAGAGGTTTCTTGGCTTTGCCAATTACTATAGAAATTTTATTAAGAACTTTGCTGACATCACGTCTCCGCTCACTTCACTTACTAAGAAAGGGCAAAATTGTAAGAACTGGTCCACTTCGGTAGTACAGGCTTTTGAAACGCTAAAATCAGCATTTTCTTTAGCACCTCTTCTCAGTCATCCAATTCCTGATCTCCAGTTTATTTTGGAGGTTGACGCTTCTTCTGTAGCAGCTGGAGCTGTTCTCTCCCAACGTGATCCGACTACCAGCAAGATACATCCTGTGGCGTTCTTTTCGAAAAAATTCAATCCTGCCGAGTTAAATTATGATGTGGGCAATAAGGAGCTTTTGGCTATAAAATTAGCTTTGGAGGAATGGAGGCATTGGTTAGAGGGTACCAGTCAACCTTTTTTCATTCTGACAGATCATAAGAATCTTTTATACCTCCATACAGCTACTCGTCTCAATCCTCGTCAGGCTCGGTGGGCCTTGTTCTTCTCCAGGTTTAATTTTGTACTTTCCTATGTTCCTGGTTCAAAAAATTCCAAGGCAGATGCTTTATCTAGGCAGTTCCAATCTTCTGAGCCTTCTCCTTTGGATTCTGAACCTATACTACGTCCAGTCAAAGTTTTGGCTCAAGTACCCTCTTTTCCAGTACAGGCTTTACATGCTGCTCAAGTCCGGGTACCATCTTCTTGCAAACTACCTTCTGGTATCCTGTATGTACCCAAAGCATTACGTCTTAAGCTTCTACGTTGGGCTCACGACAACATTTCAGCAGGTCATCCTGGAGTAACCAATACTTTGTGGAAACTGAAGCAGCATGTTTGGTGGTCCACTATGAGGAGGGATGTTAAGGATTATATTGCTGCTTGTGGTTTATGTGCTTCGAACAAACAATCTTCTCATCAACCGTTTGGTCTATTACACCCTCTTCCTATTCCTCATTACCCTTGGTCTCACTTATCCATGGACTTCGTTACAGATCTTCCTGTTTCTGCTGGAAATACGACCATTTGGGTAGTGGTGGATCGGTTCTCAAAGTCTGCTCACTTCATACCTCTTCCAGGCTTGCCTTCAGCTCAAAGACTTTCTGAACTCTTTGTTCTACATATATCTCGTTTACATGGTTTTCCCACTGACATAGTCTCAGATCGCGGAGTTCAATTTGTTTCCAAGTTTTGGAGGTCTTTTTGTAAGCACTTCGGAATCAACATATCACTTTCTACTGCACATCATCCTCAATCCAACGGACAGACTGAGCGTGTAAATCAAGCCTTAGAATCTTTTCTTAGACATTATGTAGACCATCACCACTCCAACTGGTCTCAGTTATTGCCTTTGGCGGAATTAGCTCACAACTCACATTATAACGCCTCATTACAGACCTCTCCCTTTAAGGCAGCTTATGGTTTTGAACCTAGAACCTTTCCTATGATTACCAGTTCTACTGAAGACCCTGGAGCAGATCGTATTGTGAAAAATCTCAGTAACCACTGGCAACTCATTCATCAAAATCTACTTTCTTCTTCCTTAAGACACAAGAGATTTGCTGATCGCAGAAGGTGTAAGGCTCCTTTACTTCGTACTGGAGACAGAGTATTTTTATACACCAGATTCATACGTCTAAAACAACCTTGTACTAAGTTGGGTCCTAAGTACATTGGACCTTTTCAAATTGTTTCTAAAGTTTGTTCTTCTGCATACTGCCTGGCTTTACCCAAGACTCTCAAGATCCATCCAGTGTTTCATGTCTCCTTACTCAAGCCAGTCATCTACAACCGGTACTCTATCAAGAGTAGACCACCTCCTCCACTTTCCGTAGAGGGAACTTCTGAGTTTGAAGTCAGACAGATTTTGGATTCCAAGCTACGGGCAATCGGCTGTACTACCTAGTCCATTGGAAAGGCTATCCTATCTCTGAACGATCTTGGGAACCAGCCTCTCATGTTCATGCTCCAGCTCTTGTCAAGTCTTTTCACAAGAAATACCCTGCCAGGCCCAGTCAGGTCCCCCGGAGGGGTCCTTGAGGAGGGGGCACTGTCACACTCTGCCACTGGGAAGCTCCAGCTGTCCTCTCTGTGTGCTTGATTGACAGGTAGTCTGAGCCGCCCCTTCCTGATGATGTCACTACCAGGCTTTTTATTCCAGGCTTCCTGTTTCCTCAGTGCCCGTTTGTTTGTTTCTCTTTGTGGCTCCTGTGAGGACTTCGCTGTGGAATCTTTCTAACTGCCAAACTCTGCAAAGACTGACTATCCTGGGTTAATCCTCTAACTTCCTGATGCCGAACATTGCAAGTACTATTTATTCTGTGAATCTCTCAATCTGCATGTTTACCTGTTGCCAAAACTCTGCAAATACTGGTAATTCAGTGTAAACCTTCAAACTGCTTGATATCCTGTTGCCAAACATTGCAAAGACTGTCTATTCTGTGAAACTCTCAAACTGCATGACAACCTGTTGCCAATCCTTGCAAGTACTGATTAATCTGCATTAACCCTCAAACTACCTGTTATCCTGCTATCTAACTCTGCATGTACTGCCTATTCAGTATAAACCTACAAACTGCCTGATAACCTGTTGCCAAACTCTTCAAGGACTGACTACACAGTATTAACCCTCAAACTGCCTGATAATAAGTTACCTACTCCTGCATTATTAACTGTTTCTTGTTTGCCCTTCCTCTGTCTGAGTATAAGTGACTATCCCTGCTCTCCTGATTCTGTGGAAGACTTTTCCTGTAACCAGTTCCTTACTCAGAAGTCTATTTGGCTGATATCTTGAATTACTTTGGACTCGGGCTAACCCTGCTCCATATCGTGAGTACATTGTTTTTTAGAGGTTGTCGTAGGGTCACGTCCTGGATTAAACTCAGAGTGCAAGGGTGTTGTTTAAGTTCGCCCTAGCATTTGGGTCTTCTTCTGGACTTTTCCTAACCTGACAGGTGGGATTATTTCTTGAGGCCTGGAGGATTCTTTCTTTGTCTTGAAAAAAGAGAATTTGATTATAACGTCTCTAGGAGGGGAATCCCCCTTAGGCCTTGCCTTTAAGGCTCTATGGGCCCTTTCCATTTCATAATCGGTGTCTTCTTTATCTCCTGTGACATGTTTGAAGAGTTGTTGTAGATATCGTTTGAGTTCGGTGTTAGTTATCGATTCTGGAACTCTTTTAAGTCGGATATTATTTCTTCGACTCCTATTCTCAAGGTCTACTTTATCTTGGATTTCTACAAAAGACTGTTGTTGTATTGATAGGTTCTGAGAGACTGTGGATAGTTCCTCTGTTATAGCCTCTTTGTGTTCTTCTAGTATTTCCAGTCTACCTCCCAAGTCGGCTATATCTGATCGAATCTCAGTGAGGCTTGCTGTAACTGCTGTGTGCATTAAGTCCATTTTTTTCCCATAGCCTCTCAAAATTAGAGGCTATGTCTTGCTTGGAGACAAGCTCACGTAAATCTGCTTTCGTTACTGGATTTTGGTCTTCCTCCTGTGCTAGCAGCATTTGTTCTGTATCAGACCAGTGACGTGCAGTGAGATCAAAGACTGGTGAGGCTCTGTCTTTGATACACCCAAGAAACACATACACACATACCTGAGAGGGTTCTCCATCTCATCAATATTTAAAATGTTCCAAGTTTGATATTTTTGCATGAAAGTTGTGTTTGTTTCAGTTTAGTAAGGATAGATTTATCCAGTCACTTCAAAAATTAACCTAAAAAAGTGCTGATCTGACACATGAAAATGCAGTCACTTGAAAATTATGCCAGGTGTAAATAGTCCAATTTACAAAACATAAATAAAAAACATACGGGAATACCAAGTCTTTAATTTTAACCAAAGGAGAAACAGGAAGCATTTCAAGTCTCCAGCACCATACAAGACATTTGATAAAACCCAAAACAAAAAGCTTGCCCACTTCCTCCCAGTCATCTAATTCATTAAAAGAGTTTGTTTGCTTTGGCAAAAGTAAGCTTTTTGCTGGTTTTGGCAAAATACAAAAAAAAATTATCAAGATCAAACAAATTACCTATTTTGGGAAGCTGAACATTTATTCCAGCAAAAATGAAACTTTGGGTCAGAATTATTGTATGAGATGTTAAGTCATATTTACAAAGGGGTTTTCTCTCTATGTTTTTGTTGTGGCTTATATCTTTGGAATGGGTGAAAATTACTTATTTGGCTGACATGTGGCAGTCTATATACACAAACACTCATACAGATTAGTTTAATTATTCAGGTATAAATATATTTATGACAGCAACACAGCAATTTGTCAGTTACTCTATAGGGCTGAGTATTTCAAAGCTTATATAGGTTGCATTAAAAAAAATCACAGATCTTTAAAGCTCTAGGTCTTCAAAATTAATAAAAAAATAACAAACATATATATAAAATTAATATAAAATTTGCAGTATACTTTTAATTTAATATATTGCAGAACCTGCAATATATTAAATAAAAAGTATTCCCTCCCTGGTAGTCTAGAGGGGGGAGCATTTAATCTGCACCTCTGACTGGCTCTCAGTGATGTGAGTCAGTGCATGCTGCACTCTTTCACACAAAGCTGGAACAAGGAGGAGATCAATTTGTATGGTCTGCATCAGAAGAGGTGCAGACCAAATGCTCCCCCACTAGACTACCAGGGAGGGAATACTTTTTATTTAATACTGTATATTGCAGTTCCTGTAATATAGTAAATCAAAAGTAAACTGCAAATTTGATAACTATGATGTTTAAAACAACCTTTATAAGCTTTGAAATACTCAGCCCTATTGAGTAACTGACAAATTGCTGTTTTTCTGTCATAAATATATATATATATATATACCTGAATATTTGAACTATTCTGTGAGTGTTTGTGTATAATTATGTATAGACTGCCACATTTCAGCCAAATTAGTAATTTTTACCCATTCCACAACAAAAACATAGATAGAAAACCCCTTTGTAAATATGATTTAACACCTTATACAATAATTCTGACCCAAAGTTTTCACTTTTTTTGCTGGAATAAATGTTCAGCTTTCCAAAATAGGTCATTTGTTTGAGCTTAATAACTTTTTTATTTTGCCAAAACCAGCAGAAAGCTTACTTTTGCCAAAGCAAGCAAACTCTTTTAAGTAGTCTGACTCACTGGCCCTGCTCGGTGCACTGCTAGCCCGCAGCAGGGCTAAAGGTGGGGGAAAAACATGGCCCATCATGCGACTCACAGTTCACACACACATCCTAACTTTAAATTTAGGCAGGGAGGGCAAGGGCGGACTTATAGGTGTTGCAGGCCTGAGGCTTTATTTTTAGTAAAACTAAAGCCTTAGTCCCGCAACATCTAAGTCCGCCCCTGCCCTCCCTTCCTAAGTTTAAAGTTGAGATGTGTGTGTGAACTGTGAGTCGCATGATGTACTATGTCAGTGTCACTTACCTGTACTGTAGAAGAGTCAAGTGACAGTAGTAGGCAGCAGCTGTCCTCCGCTATGAAAAAACAGGCTCTTCTGCTCTTCTTCCCTCTCTGGTGGTGCACTGTGGGGGGATCATTGGTTTGCGCATGCACACTGCGCAGGAAGTCAAAGAACGCCAGTCATGTTCTCCTGGTGCTGTCAATCACCAGGAGACCATACATGACTGGCGCTCTTTGGCTAAGAGGCTGCATGCCTCCTATATTAAGTTTTTAGCCGCGCTGCAGCACAAACCACCACCGGGTGGCGCAGCTGATTGGCTACAGATAGCAAATCATGCTACAAGTCAACCCCTGTGCCTCTCTATTGCGCAATATAGCGGGAAAAAAAAGAAAAAAAAAAGGAATTTTTTTATTTATTATTTTTTTGTTAAATTGATTTTTAAATAAAAAATACCCCAAATGGCAGGTGCGGCAGTGCCTCACCTGCCTCCTATGACTGCACGTCACTGTATCAGACTCCCCTTCTGCATCCATTTCTAACAATTCTGAGGTTTTGGTGTTTTTAGGGGTCTAAAAAAGTGCTCATTGTTGGATTTTTGTTCGATTTGTCACTTTTAGGAGGTTTTCTGGCAGACATTATCGCAGCTTTATATACCTATGCCTTTTTATTTAGGAATTAATTAATTGTATATATGTTGATGTTGTTCTGCTCTCCTTTCTGCGCTGAAGGGAAAGGGTCTGATGACTTTGTCTGATTTCCCCTTTTGTAGTAATGGATATTATTCCTCTGCATTCTAGAGGTATTTAGCCACGTATTTAGCCATATATTAGCCCCTTCAGTACATATATATAATTATATCACTTATATAGTCCTTTTCATTCTGTCCCCTACCAGATAAGAGTAAAAGGTAATTGGTATTTACCGGTCAGGGTCATTTGACTTTGCTGTAAAGATATGTCCTCCTAAATCCCCTTTACTTACTGCTTCTTATACAGCTTTCATTAGCTAGGGGACAAGTGATTTATATAGTTACTTCTGCATGTGATTGACAGAACCTGAGTTGCATCAAGATCTTCTAGCCGTCACTTGTTTTTTTTATATATATTTTTAGGGCCGGACTCTCTATTGTAGGTCCTCATACCTTCATCGCCCCCTTTTTTTTCCCTCTTTATTTTGTCGTGTTTCCTGTGTGGTGTTGTGGCTTACCGTTTTTCGCTGCTGACATAGGCTGCCTGTCAGGTGGAGACGAACCCATTGGCAGTCGTTCTCTATGTCCCCGGTGCTTGCATTGTCTCCTGCTATTAACGGATCGTTGCAGCTGCCCTGAGGACTGTTTTACTTTCCAACGGAGATGCGTAGTTCTGAGTAACAACCCGGAGTCATTTTGGCACGCTTCTGTTCCTCTATCCGTGTAAGTCTTGTATCTAAGTAATAGCTGCGGCTTACGTCCTCTGCGACTACCCTTATATTCAGCCTCTGTCCATCTGTGTTTTAGTCAAGGGATTCAAACCCATAGAGTAGTTTTAACCCTGATTTTTATCTATTGCAGCAAGGAGCTCAAAGATCAGGCATCCATCTCTGAGCTC
Source organism: Bombina bombina (assembly GCF_027579735.1). NCBI lineage: Eukaryota > Metazoa > Chordata > Amphibia > Anura > Bombinatoridae > Bombina > Bombina bombina. The sequence continues at coordinate 230,409,046 of NC_069499.1, forward strand.
GGTTAGGCTCTGCCTCCCCATTATGTGTATTTAAAGGGACATTAAACACAAACTGTAAACTACTTGATTATGAACCTTCATATATAATATTAATTTTGCAATCGAAACTGCATATTTATTTGGTCAAATAAGTATATTGTTTTATGTGTATTCCTTTTACTGATTTCCCTATCCCCAGAACAAAAGAACCCCTACAAACCAATATTCTATCTTTATTTGAAAAAGAAAGCATCTAAGCTTTCTTTGGAGCTCAGAACTCTGGACAGCACTTTTTTATTGGTGGATGAATTTATCCACCAATCAGCAAGAACAACCCAAGTTGTTCACCAAAAATGGGCTAGCATCTAAACTTACATTCTTGCATTTCAAATAAAGATACCAAGAGAATGAAGAAAATTTGATAATAGGAGTAAATTAGAAAGTTGCTTAAAAATGTCATGCTCTATCTGAATCACGAAAGAAAAAAATTGGGTTCAGTGTCCCTTTAAGGAGGTTTAGCACTCATTCAACTTAGTTACTGTTGCAAAGAATGATTTTCTATTAAGAATGTTGATGAAAACGAATAATCCAACTTTTAAAAGTATGTGACTCCATAGACGCTTCGGGAGGAATGTAAAAGTAAACAAAAGCTCACATAAATTGCCTTAAAGTATTTACCCAAGCCTCCCTGGGAGAAAGTCAAACAAGCACTATTTTAGATGTATTTTACAGCAAAAGACTGCAAAATAAATAATGAATGTACTGTATATTGCAATAATGTTTCACTTCCAATAATGAAACATTTTTGGGCTAGATTACAAGTGGATAGCTAATTTATTGTGCGTTCGCAACTAGGCAAATTTGCCCGTTTGCAGGCACACGATAAATAACCAGCCACACAAAATTGCTTTAGGAAATACAAGTATTATCACTTATTGTACCTTCACCATTTAGTGTGTCAATTCATTATTTTTTGCTTAAAGGAACAGTAAATTTTACTTTTTCTCAGAGTGTCTAAACATCATATATTATTATATTAATCTAAATGTGCAATATGAATTTGCTTTTTGTAAATAAAATAAATAAATAAATAAATAAATAGCTATTATATAAATTAAATAGACTTACTTCTGAATCCTAAAGTAATTAGTTTACTGTCCTTTTAAGGGGAAATCTCTATTCTTACTAAGTTCAAACCCAAAACCTCTGTTCTCCACTTTTAACAACCTTCTTCAACCCACCCCGACCTCCTATTTACACTTCTCTCTCAGCTAAAGATTTTGCCAATTACTTCACCAACAAAATAGACTCCATCAAAAATGAAATCATCTTCCAACACACTTCCAGTCTCCAACCCCCTCAACCAATAACCGATGTCCAAAACCTGCAAAGCCACAGACTCAGCTTTTTTGTTTCCACTATGGAGGAAGAAGTTTCTGCCCTTTCATCCTCCTCTCACCTCACTACCTGTCCCCCTGATCCCATCCAAACCCTCCAATCCTTCGGCATCTGTGACACAGCTCCCTCGTGGCTTTTCTCTTACCTGTCTAACCTGACCTTTAGTGTTACCTTCTCTAGCACATCCTCTGACCCTTTACCACTTTTTGTTGGGGTACCACAAAGCTCTGTCCTTGGTCCCCTTCTCTTCTCAATTTATACATCATCCTTAGGTTCCTTAATACAGTCCCATGGGTTTCAATACCATTTGAATGCTGATGATACCCAAATCTACATCTCTGCATCAGACCTATCCTCTTCCTTACTAACTCATGTCACTACTCACTAAAAGTCTTTCTAATATTTCATCCTGCATGTCCTCTCACTACCTTAAGCTAAATCTCTCAAAAACAGAGCTTCTTATTTTTCCCCCTTCTTCCAAAATCCCTATTCCCCAACTTTCTCTAACTGTTGATAACAACATCATTACCCCAACCCTGCATGCCCGATGTTTTGGGGTCACACTTGTCTCAGATCTCTCTTTCACTCCCCACATCCACTCTTTGGACAATTCTTGCTGCCTCCACATTTAAAACATCTCCAAAATTTGCTACTTCCTCACACAAGACACAACTAAGGCTTTAATTCACTCTTTAATCATTTCCCGCCTTAACTATTGAAACTCCATCCTCTCCGGCCTCCCTAGCTGCCGTCTATCTCTACTGTTTAGGGATGCATATAATATACACTAACATTTTTCTATCTTAGTTCCTCTCCTCCTTTAGTTATCCCTTGAACCCCTTAACATATAAGCCTGAGAGCCTAGCTGCTTTGTAGATCACTTTCATAAGAAATGATTTACAAGAGTGAAACTCTTGGCAGGGCCCTCTATCCCTTTGTCTCTCATAATTGTCACCTTGCATATTAGACCCATTTCTTTAGCGCTGCGGAACCTGTCGGCGCTCTACAAATAACTGATAATAATAATATAATAATAATAATAATAAATCTCACTGTTTATATGTTTCATTCTAATGAGAATCATTTGACACTCATTATTTTTATATATATATATATATATATATATATATATATATATATATATATATATATATATATATATATATATATATTTCTTTCATATAGGTGCCGAGAATCCACAAACTAGTTACTGATGGGATATACATTCCTACCAGGAGGGGGCAAAGTTACCCAAACCTCAAATGCCTATAAATACACGTCCAACCTCACTCATACCTCAGTTTTAAAAACTTTGCCTGATTTATTCAGTGAAAAGTGCTTCAAAGTATATTAAAGCCCAGTTCCTCTCTAAGTGCAGTGTTTGTCTGAGGGATGTGAAGAGAGTATTGCCTGATAATACCATGTTTTCGCCTATGGGAAAGCTTTTCATAAGGCTCTCTGTAAATCGGTCACAGAGATTCATCTGCTGCCTCCCTTTATAGATCAACAATATACTCTTGTACCATTACCTCTGCTGATATGTTTCAGTACTGGTTTGGCTGTCTGCTTTATGTGGATGGGTGTCTTACACAGTAAGTATATACAAGACACTCTCGGCTATGGATTGGGCACTTTTTAAGTAAAGTTGTTATATATTGTTTGTATACATGCCTTGAGTCAGTAATTCAGTGCTCTTTTTTAGCAACTTTATTTGTGGCTAAATATTTGGCAAGGTTGGTAGAGTCTTTGAAACATAAAGGTTTTTTTTTTGGAGCTAGTAATTTATTTATAAGTATTATGTTAGTCTCATGGCATGTTGATAATCCCATTTTATGCAGCTATAATAGAAGTATCTATTAGGCTTTATTTAGGTACATTTAGTTGATAGGTGTATTAGAAAATCCACTTCAGTTTTGAATGTCGCACATGTGATGATGCTATTTATGTCATAACGTGACGTGTCATCATTTTGCGCCATTTTTTTTTCGTGCCAAAAATTTTAATTTTCCTGCCAAAATTGCCTGTTATAAGCTCTGCCCCCAGCTAATTCAGTGTTCTCAGAAAACACTTAGAGAGCTTTCATGCAGCATTTTATTCAGTTTTCTTTTTTTCTTTTTTTTATACATTTTCACTCTGTTTCCCATTCTCTCAAACCCGCTTTATATATCATATATAGAAGCATGGATAAAAAATTTGCAGAATTAATTTCTTTTTTCAATTTTTTTTTTTTTTGCAATTATGTCTCAAACTGAACCTGCCTCTGATGTTACCATAGGATTTGAGCTGCCTGAACACGATATCTACCAAAGCTAAGTGTGTTTGTTGTAATAAAGCTGATCTAAATTCTTCAGCTCTATTATGTGGCTCTTGTTTTTACAAATTGTTAAATGCTGATAATATATCTATGAGTACAAATACACCCACTGTTATTCCATCTCAGTCTAATGTACATAGCATTACTGCAGAAATTAAAGATTTTAATGCTGCAGCTATAGAGAAGGAATGACTACTATTCCGCCTTCAAATAAACATAAAAGGGTTTTGCAACATTTTCCTAAACCTAGTGAATTAAGTTCTGACCTTCATCATACTCCTCCGATTTAGAGGATGCCACGTCAGAGACAGATATGGACAAATCTTTTTGAATTAAGATAGAATATATTCATTCTGTCTTAAAGGAAGTTTTGTTTACTTTGGGTATTGAGGAGTCTAAACCTCCTGATGATAAAGCTAGTAATCATCTAAATTCTGTATTTAAGACTACTGTTATTACTCCTGAAGTATTTCCTATTAATGATACTATCTCTAATGTGATTGCTAAAGAATGGTCTAAGCCTGGTACCTCTTTTAAACCTTTTTCTAGGTTTAAGAAATTGTATTCTTTACCTGTAACCAATTTAGAACTTTGGGAAACCATTCCTAAAGTTGATGGGGCAATTTCCACTCTTTCAAAACATACTACTATTCCTATGGAAGACAGTACTTCTTTTAAGGACCCTTTAGACAGGAAGCTTTAAACTAATCTAAGAAGGGCATATTTACATACTAGCTATATTCTTAGACCTGGTATATCTATGGCTGATGTTGCTGCTGCTTCTACTTTTTGGTTGGATAGTTTAGCACAGCAGTTGTCTTCAGATTCTGAATTATCTAACATTATTGTTTTACTTCAACATACAAATCATTTTATTTGTGATGCTATATTTGATGTTATGAAGATCAATGTCAAATCCATGTCTTTAGCCATTCTAACTAGAAGAGCTTTACGGCTTAAATCTTGGAATTCTGACATGGTGTCTAAAACAAGATTATTACTGTCATGGATACCAGGCTGCCAAGGCTACCTCCACCCCTCCTACTTGAATTACTATGCTTTGCCCTGTTTTCGGCCCATTGTGGATTACTGTGTGCCCCAAACTCCCTCCCTCTTGGGTTCTCACTGATTATACTTCATCTTAAAAAGAGCTGATCTCTTGCCACTTGGCTCCTTCCCGGGTGGCCAGACTTATGGAACTACTAGCCGGTCGGGCTACCCAGGAATCCAGCTGAACTTTACCCTAGGTTGCTTCAGAGGCCATTTGTCCCAGAGCGCTGCTCTTTTGAGGATTTGTTGTGCCTTTGGTGGCCAAGGGTTGGGGTGAATGCCGAGGGGGGAACAGTTCCTGGGCATCCCTGGTGGTGCTGGTACCCAAGCGGGACTGTACCACCCGATTTTGCGTAGACTACCATAGGCTTAAACGACAGAACCACAACTGATGCCTATCCTATACCCTCGGTGGATGACCTCCTGGACCTGGCGTTAACTTTCTGACCACCTTAGTCCTCGGCAAGGGGTACTGGCAGATTCCATTGGATCCGGTATCTATTCTGAAGTCGGCATTCATCACCCCATTCGGCCTGTACCAGTTTAAGGTCATGCCGTTTGGGATGAAGAATACTCCAGCGACCTTTCAGAGGATGGTAGATCACCTCCTCAATGGCTTCTAGGATTATGCCTGTGCATACCTGGATGATATCCAATCTACAGCGATACCTAGGAGGACCACTTGGTCCACCTAGGCACCGATTTGGACCGCATCAAGGCTGCAAGTCCAACGCTGAAAGCAGATAAATGTACGGTAGGGTGCGGTAGAGTGCTCGGAGGTCCAGTAGCTTGGACACAGAGAAGGCTGTGGGAAGCAGCAGCCAGAGCCGGCCAAGATTGAAGCAGTTGCAAACTGGCCAACCCCCTGGTCTGGCTCAACAAGGAGCACTGTCACGGATACCAGGTTGCCAAAGCGACCTCTACCCCCCTCCTACCTGAATTACTGTACTTTGCCCTGTTTTCTGGCCCATTGTGGATTACTTTGTGGCCGGGTAGTCGTACTTATGGAACAACTAGCCGACCAGGCTACCCAGGAATCCTGCTGAACTTTACCCTAGGTCGCTCCAGAGACCCTTTGTCCCAGAGCTCCGCTCTTTTGGGGATTTGTTGTGCCTTTGGTGGACAAGGGTTGGGTGATAGCCGAGGGGGAGCTCACCTGGGAACCGGGGGTTTTGGGCACCCCCACCTCAATAACTTTGCCAGGCTGCCGCTCCGGTCCCCAGTAACGAATCATGTCGCTTTTTGGACTGTGGCATCTGGGGACCGAGGGCTCTCCAACGACACCCTGGAATGGCCACCGCTCCCCGGGATCACCCCAAAACCGCAAACTAGCTATTGTGGGATTTCTATGGACCTATGGCTTCTATGGAGGAGCCAGTATGTCTGGAGGTGCGGGAATGGCGGGAGATCCTGGGAATAGATAAGACTCTTATCAAGATGAAAATGGTTATATAAGCTGTGTGGTTTTCCCACTAAAGTCTGTTTGTTTTTCACTTTAATACTGGTCTTGTCTGGTTATTAGGATGGGCACTTGCTAAAATCACTTCTTCCGCTCTACAGGTACAGGTTCCAGGTACAGCAAGGACCCTTTTGGTGGAGCTACACAGTTGGGGTAGCCAGAATCTGTCACAATTATCTCTCTCTTTTCAAGGTAAAAATGTTGGTTCACAATTGAATTCTATTATCTCCACTGTTACTGGTCTCCACTGTTACTGGGGTTAAGGGAGTTTTTCTGCCCTAAGACAAGAAATGTAAGGGTAAATTTAAAGCTCCCAATTATTTTAATTCCTTTCATCAGAATAGAGAATAGAAAACCACTCCTTCCCCTAAGGCCTCTGGCTCTAATTGGAGACAATCTCTGAATTGGAATAAATCCAAGCCTTATAAGAAACCAAATCCTGCCCCTTAACCTACAGACTAAAGCTATTTCAAAGAGTTTGGACAGACCCTCCAAAATCAGTGAATTCAGAATATAATTTCTCAGGGGTATCAAATAGGAATCAGAATAAGACTTAATTTGGGAAGATTCTTTCTTACCCATATATAAAAAAACAAAATAGTAAAAGCTCAAGCCTTTCTGAAATGTGTTTAAATCTATTCATTGTACCAAAGAAGGAAATTCTTTCAGACTAATTTTGGATCTGAAAACTTTAAGTCGTTTTGTAAGAGTCCCAACTTTCAAGATGGTGACAATAAGGACTATTCTGCCTTTTGTTCAGCAAGGTCACTTCATATCCACAATAAACTTACAGGACACTAACCTTCACAATCCGATTCATCCAGATCACTATCGATTTTTGAGATTCTCTTTTCTAAACAAGCATTACCAATTTGTCCGTTTGGCCTTGCAACAGCACCAAAAATATTGTCAATAGTTCTAGGTGCCCTTCTATCTGTAATCAGAGAGCAGGGTATTGCAGTGTTCCCTTATTGGGACGATATCTTGTTACTAGCTCAATCTATTCATTTAGCAGAATGTCACACAAAACAATTTCTGTTGTTTAATCAAAGACATGTTTGGAGAATCAATATACCAAAGAGTTTCTTGCTTCCTCAGACAAAGGTCACCTTTTTTTAGGTTTCCAGATAGGAATAGAGTCATGGACACTGAATCTAACAGAAAAGAGACATTTGAGATTGGTTTCAGCTTGTCTAAACCTTCAGTCTCTTATAATTTCCTTCAGTGGCTATGTGCATGGACGTTTTAGGTCTCATGTTTGCAGCATCGGATGCAATCCATTTTGCTTGTTTTCATATGAGACCTCTACAGCTTTGCATGTTGCACTAATGGTGCAGGGATTATACTCAGATAAACTTAAATCCCAACAATCACCTTATTGTTCTAGGAGCCTCCTGTATTCGTCCTACCTGGACTGTGATCACAACAGATGCAAGTCTCACAGGTTGGGGAGCTGTCTGGGGGTCTCTGACAGCTCAAGGAGTTTGGAATCCTCCAGAGGCGAGGTTACCAATCCATATTAATATCCCAGATGCAAAAGAACAAATTCCACTGTGTTAAGAAGCATACAGGCTAGGCCTTAAGCCTCAGAGTCTATTAGTTATAGTCTATTGTTTAATCAAAGACATGTTTGAAGAATCAATATACCAAAGAGTTTCTTGCTTCCCCAGACAAAGGTCGTCGTTTTTTAGGTTTCCAGATAGGAATAGAGCCATGGACACTGAAAATAACAGAAAAGAGACATTTGAGATTGGTTTCAGCTTGTCTAAACCTTCAGTCTCTTATAATTTCCTTCAGTGGCTATGTGCATGGAAGTTTTAGGTCTCATGTTTGCAGCATCGGACGCAATCCATTTTGCTTGTTTTCATATGAGACCTCTACAGCTTTGCATGTTGCACTAATGGTGCAGGGATTATACTCAGATATACTTAAATCCCAACAATAATCTTATTGTTCTAGGGGCCTCCTGTGTTCGTCCTACCTGGACTGTGATCACACCAGATGCAAGTCTCACAGGTTGGGGAGCTGTCTGGGGGTCTCTGACAGCTCAAGGAGTTTGGAATCCTCCAGAGGCGAGGTTACCAATCCATATTAATATCCCAAATGCAAAAGAACAAATTCCACTGTGTTAAGAAGCATGCAGACTAGGCCTTAAGCCTCAGAGTCTATTAGTTATAGTCTATTGACTCACTCTGGAGTTCACACAATGAGAAAACAAACCCATAAAAAATGCTGTTTGATAAGTAAATGTTAGCCGCTTATTAAAGCTGAATCAACTATGTCCCAGGAAGTATAGTGCAGGCATAACAAATTTTGTACTGTTTTTCTACCAATAAATATTAGAACTCTGTGCTATTTTCAGAGCTCTACAGGCTTGGCCTCTGTTAAACAGAGAACCATATATTCAGTTTCAAACAGACATATGTCAATAATCAAGGGGGGACTCGCAGTCCCCAGCAATGAAAGACGTGTCTCTAATACTTTCTTGAGCGGAATCCAGCTCTTGTTTAATTACTGCGATTCATATACCAGGTAAAGACAATTGGGAAGCGGATTATCTCAGCCATTAGATTCTACATCCGGGGAGTGGTGTCTCTATCCAGATGTGTTCTATCAGATTGTGCAGATGTGGGGTCTCCCACACATAGATCTGATGGCCTCTCGTCAAAACAAGAAACTTCCCAGATACATCTCCAGATCCAGGGATCCTTAGGCGGAATTGATGATCTAGCAGTTCCATGGTTTTACCAACCTGCTTACATTTTTCCACCTCTGGTTCTTCTTCCAAGAGGTATCTCAAAGATCATAATGTAACAATCTTACGTGTTTCTGATAGCATCAGCATGGCCTCATAGGTTCTGGTATGCAGACCTTGTCCGAATGTCCAGTTGTCAACTCTGGTCAATTCCTCTAAGACCATAAGACCAGAACTTCTTTCTCATGGCCCGTTTTTCTATCTGGATCTCAAATCTCTAAATTTGAAGACATGGAACTTGAACGCTTAGTCCTTAATCACAGAGTCAGAGAAAGCTTTATGACTAACACTATGATACAGGCTTGTAAGCCTGTTTCAAGGAAAATATATCACAAAGGTTTGGAAAATCTATATGGTGTTCCACTCATGATTATTCTTGGCATTCTGTTAGAGTTCCTAGGATTCTACAGTTTCTTTAGGATGGTTTGGATAAAGGTTTGTCTGCCAATACTTTGAAAGGACAAATCTCTGCTCTTTCTGTTTTGTTTTTTTTTGTTTTTTTTTATTGAGGTATGAAAAACAGTTACAAAGCAGATAAAAATTTGCCATATTCAACCAAAAGTAAAGGAACAAAATATAATAGAGAGTGCAAGTATATATGTAAGTACAATACACACCCCGCACAAGAGAATTCACTGTATATATACACTGTCAAGCCTTCATAAGAGTTAAGAGAAGGCAAATCTAATAGAAACCTCATATTTTATAGTGATCTATACCTCCTAGTGTATGGGTAGGCCACTTTTGGACCTTCTTATTAATAAAAGTTTATAGATGGAGGAAAGGTAATTGTGGACTATCGCCACTTTTGGGCTTGTGAATACATCAACAATATTTTATACACTGATGAGAACAGTTTAGTGTCACTGACTATGTGTAGAGGCCACATTGAAACGATATAAGGAACATGAACATGAACTCAAACCACCTAATACTGGTTACATGAATAATAACGAAAGAGTGACTGGCCATTTCCCTCAGCTCTGGGTAAAACTTTACACTGGTAACTGCGTAAAGGTGGAAGAAACCATTAGCGCAGTGGGTCATATAAAACCAGAGGTGCGCAGCAAGGTGAAGTCTGACAGGATGACATAGTCTTAGTTGACATCTAATTAGAAGGGCAAACCACAGGGAATTAACAGGACATACATACTATATTAGGAGCCCTATGCAGAGATAGTAGCTGACTGCATGAGGCTGAGTAGTAAAAGGAGGGTTTTCCCTCATATAAAATATTTTAGAGCTTATATATGTAAGTAGTTTGATGGAACTGACTGTCTCAAACTAAAAGGGATAATGACAGTCTTAAGACATACACTTGAGGCACCATAAAATTAAGGGAAGAAACCTTAGCTAAAAACAAATACTTAAGTCTGCGTCTGTATAATATAAGCAACATAGAAGATACCAGCGTTACACACCTTAATAGGGGGAGCTATACAGGACTGTAAAGTTATTGCTAATGGCAGATATTTAGACATGTCAATCCCACAAATACATATGTTATACCCATTTGACGTTAAACCAAAGTGAGACAGAGTAGCACAATGCAAGCCATAGACATCAGGCGAGTGACCATCCTAAAGCCCTGTAAACGTGTTGCAGTGTTTAGAGCCCAAGTTGACTCGGTTATGATTTAGCAAAGGAATACACAAAAATAAGCACGAGTATGCACAGACCACCAGGGATTATAGGAGAGGCTAAAAACATTTATATATCCCTTTAAGAGAACCTATAATAAACTAGGTAGCTTCCGTCCACAGTCAGTGCTATGACAATCCATATGGAAAATGTCTTTAACCTACGCCAGCTTTTGGAGTCAGGCTTCCATGCACAGAGTCTATGCTTCTATTAGTGTTTTTAGTCCCTGTCAGCAAACCTCCATATGGTGAGCAGCTCCAGCATCCCCAGAGTCTGATCCGGCCTCCACAGTAGCTCCACCGGAACGCTGCTCGCAGGCTGAGCACCTCTAGCTTGTCACCACGACCGCACTGGACCGTCCAACCGGGGGGTGTCTCCAAGGTAGGACTCAATTTGCAGATATCTGTAGCACTTATCCAGTGTCGCCACACTGTCTGTGCAAGCTGGCGAGTCACTCTCATTCTAACTGTCTGGGGCCGAGGTATCTGAGGTGGCGGAGTGGTACCATCTTGCACATATGCCATTTTCATACGTGCCTTCTCCCTCCCTGCAGCTGTCCCTCTATGTATCCTAGGTTTACCTCCCCTTGCAATCCATTGCTGCTGGGCTAGTTGGGAGCCGTTGACCAGTGAGGGGTTCTGCGCTATAGAGATTGCTCCAGATTCAGGGGTATCTGCCTCTCCATTATGTGTGGAAGCGGGATCTAGTCCCTGCCCGGCTGTTGAAGAGTTACATGCGGCAGTCATTGCTTGGGTCCCACTGCCGACCGTCTGCACCTTGTTTGTTGAGGTTCCACTATCATGCTGTATACCGGGCGGGCTCAAATATGCGCAGTGTGTGGAGGGCTCAGGGTCTCCTGCTCGTTTTGTATTTGTTAAAACAGACTCAGCTTTAGCAGGGTTCCCTTCGTATGCCCATGTTGCCGCCATCTTTTCTGAAAGTTGCAAGAAATGTTCATTCAGGAGGTTACAGATCCCCTCGATTAGTAAAGCTGCCTCAGGTTCCATATTGTTACATTTTTCAGTGTCTACGAACTGCATACCCGGCTTACAAGGTACCGGGGGGGGGGGGGTGTTGAGAGCCTCTCACTAAAGTGACTGCCTTAGGCCTCAACTCTCCGGATCAGTTATTAAGTGTGGTAGTCCCAATGTTGTAGTATCATTCGATTCCTCTTTGCAAGCAAAGCCTAATTATCAGGGAGAGGTAGATGGGAGATCCTCATAAACATTAATAAAAGGCAAAATATTAATGTCTCACTCAGAGCAACTGATAGTGCGTCCATTCAAGGAGCTGCCCAGAGTCACGCCCCCTGCTCTTTCTGTTTTATTTTACAGAAAGATTGCTAATCTTCCTGATGTTTAATGTTTTGTACATGCTTTGACTCACATCAAAGCTGTTATTAAATCCCTCTCTTCCTACTAAATTTTGTATTAAAGACTTTGCAGGCTCCTCCTTTTGAGCCTATGCATTCTTTGGACATTAAACTACTTTCTTGGAAAGTGTTATTTCTCTTAGCTATCTCTTCTGTTAGAAGAGTTTTTTAATTATCTGCTCTCTTGCAAGTCTCCTTATCTAATTTTCCATTAAGATAAAGTTGTTTAGCGAACTTCGTCTAAATTTTTGCCTAAAGTTGTGAATTCTAACAACATCAATAGGGAAATTATTGTTCCTTCCTTGTGTCCTAATCCTAAGAATACTCTTGAAAGGTCTTAATTCTTTGGATGTGGTAAGAGCTTTGAAATATTATGTTAAAGGTACTAAAGATTTCAGAAAGCCTTCTAGTCTGTTATTTTTTCTGGTTCCAGAAACGGTCAGAAATCCTCAGCCATTCTTTGGCATCTTGGTTGAAAGAATGAGGTTGAAAGAAGACAGAAGTCAATTGAGTTCAAACTATACAGATCCTACCTTTACAATAAAGTAGCAGCCAGTAGAACTTAAATGGATCTTCATACTAATTGCATTAATGTAACACATGCAATCATATCTATTAATTCTGTTTTTAGCCAGGAATGTATCTTTTAATTCCTAAATGTGATTGCTCTTACAGTGAAAAGCATTTACATTGCTGGAGATTAACTCTCCTTTCCTCTAGCTTGAAAGTGAGACTTCTTGTCACAAAACATTGCCCTGGAATAAACAGACCTTCCGCAAACCCTGTATATGGGTCTTGAATATATTTGTATAACTAATCATATCAAGCACCTTTTTTTCTAGTGTAAACAGACCCAATTTGGCTAACCTCTCCTTATGGCCTAGATTTATCAGTCAGACAGGGGTGTACATCTTTGCCCCTGTTTGTCCAGCATTTTGTCTAGCAGGCAGCAATACGCTACCAGCATTTAACATTGCACACTACGTGAAGTGCCATGAGAAAAGAATAAGCTGTTTATTGGTATTTTCATATTTTAAACAAAGGTTCTTTAAAAAATAAATACATTCATAAATAAATACAAATGCATTAGTGTTAGATCTCCTGAAAAAGTAAATTTCATTAGATATTTAATCACTTATGGAATTAGTACATGGTTTTTGTATAAAAAGAAAACCAAATTCCAGACAGCAGTGGAATAGTTATTTACCACCCCTTATTTTTTTGAGTACACAAGGCATGTTTAAACAGGTTTAATAGATAGCCAGCAAACAGACTCATGGAACTCAACAGAAAGCTTGAGTGACGGTCAGAGACAGACACTTTTTGGCCATGCTCCACCGAAGTTCAGTCTGTGCCTTATTGCTGATAATATTCCAACTGGGATCTTTCCGGCCAATCTCTGAGGAGGATCAGACTAGTAATGAAAATGCAGAGATCAACTCTGTTCCCATCTTGCAACCTCGGGGAATGAAGCCTGAGTCAAAGGTCCAGATAGACTCTGAACTTTTTAAGCTGGCAGCGGTAAGATTAAGGTTATATTTTTATTGTTGTAGTAACGTATAAAGGTTTAGATTTTTACTGTTTGGATAATAGTACACAAGACATGCTGTTTATTAGAGCATGTGTGTATAGGAATGTGTCTTCTAGTCTGGGTGTGCATGGATTCCAGTAGGCTTGCCCTGTATTTTGGACTCTTCTGTGGGTATTATTGCACACACTGATACCGGTAGAAATGTGTTGAGTACTATGTCCCTTTAACAAAGAGCAACAGTTAAAGGGATTTAAGAGTCAAAATTAAACTTCCATGATTCAGAGAGAAAATATTTTATGATACTTTTAAATTGATCTCTATTATCAAATTTACTTTGTTCTCTTGGTATCCTTTGTTAAAAATATGTACATATCCTAGACTACCAGGAGGTAGCTGGTTGGTGAATGGTGGCTATACACATTTGTCTCTTGTCAGTGGCTCACCAGATGTTTTCAGCTAGCTCCCAGTAGTGCACTGCTGCTCTGGAACTGCCTTTAATTATGTATTTAATCCATTTGCTAGGGTTAAACACACATTTATATACAAACAATACTTACTTTTTGTGAGTTTATATGCCTTTATGCATCTTTTTTTACATTTCTACATGGAAAAGGCTAATTAAAAGTTGTTCAAATTTAAGGTGAATCTAACAAAAAAAAAAAACACTGTAATTAGGGTGACCATATTTCCACTTTAAAAAGGGACGCATATGAAAAATACATATGTTAGGGCTGTTTAAAGAAATGTTTGGAATAATGTTCCATTATAAGAACCCTGACATATGTATTTTTCATGTGTCCCTTTTTAAAGCGGCAATATGGTCACCCTAACTGTAATGCATTCTGTAATGATCCCTTTAGAATGCAGCCAAGAAAGGTTGTGAATGTTTTGAATATCATGTCCCTTTAATGTGTGTATATGTGACCCTGTGTACTTTTATGCATACCTCATTCAATCGTTTTGTATTATAAAGTGTTTTTTCAACAACAACAAAATCCCAAAGCCAAGGACTTGCTGACTGCCACCTAAACTTATAGGGAATCCTGTTTTTCAATACAGCCCAGTTTTATAGGGAGGGGACATGGGCACTTAAAAAGAACATTGAAGTTATGTGTCATCTTGATTCTACCTCTTTATTGCACTTATGGGGAGCAACATGTGCTTATTTTACTTGAAACATATCCTGTTCGTGCAGCCTCCAGTCCAGAATGTTACTTTCAAATTGCATTTAGTTTTATGAGCATTTACATAAAGTAAATATGAATTACAAGGTATGTCTTAAAAATGCCTGCAGTCCTCTGATAGCATAATTAAAGGGACATTCAACTTTAACTATGTCTTCTTATACCTATAGTATGTGTTAAAGGGCCCATATAGTGACCCTGCCCCTCTATGTTTTTAATTTCCGCAAAGTACCATTTGGGACTCCCAGAGCACTACTGGTCCCAAAGTGAAAACTGCTGCTGACTGACCTAAAAAGCAATGCTAATAGCACAATCAAGCAATGTAAGTTGCAGTTTCCACTCTGGACCAGCAGCGCTCTGCAGATCCTGATAAGTACTTATACCTTGTGTTTATTTCTTTGCAAGGATTAAAGACACGGAGCATGTCATTATAAGCCTAATGATCATGCACCTCTAACAAATTAGAGAATATAATTTTTCAACTATAATGGCACATTTACACCTGTAAAGGAGTTTATGTGTAGTTAGTCAGCAGCAATACACTGGCAATCCTGAGAGGTGGCTTGTGATTAGCAGCTAATAAAATATGTGCAAATGGGTGTTAAATTTGCTATGATGTCTCTTTTTACTCTCCAGCTTCCCCAGGTTCTGTGTCATTGTCTACAGCTGATCATTAGAACTAGGTATACGTAAATGTTCGTATTCAGTGATCATTTTCTACACAAATGCTGAATACGGCTGCAGGCACAAAGATCTGGATTTACCCAGAGTTGTGTGTGTTGGTTTATTACACAAATACATCCAGCATCACAAATTGCTGAATGCATCTTGCTGAGAATAGGAACGTTTGCACCTAATCATAGCTCACTCATCTTTCAATTCTTTAATAAATCAGCTACATAGAATAATGGTGAGGCTAGAAAGATCACACATCTAATTGTGCTCAGTAAATCAGTGCTGGGCGTCATGTACATCTGTGATTTATCTATAACCAGCTAATCGGAAAAGACAACACATAACAATACTAGAGGAATTTTCAAGGAGTGAATCTTCAGACTGCACTGAAGTAAAATGCTGTGCAAGAAAATTACATTTATAAATGTTAAAGGGACACTGAACCCATATTTTTTCCTTTCGTGATTCAGATAGACAGAGCATGACATTTTAAGCAACTTTCTAATTTACTCCTATTATCAAATTTTCTTCATTCTCTTGGTATCTTTATTTGAAATGCAACAATGTAAGTTTAGATGCCGGCCCATTTTTGGTGAACAACCTGGGTTGTTCTTGCTGATTGGTGGATAAATTCATCCACCAATAAAAAAGTGCTGTCCAGAGTTCTGAACCCCCCAAAAAAGCTTAGATTACTTCTTTTTCAAATAAAGATAGCAAGAGAACAAAGAAAAAATGATAATAGGAGTAAAATAGAAAGTTGCTTAAAATTGCATGCTCTATCGGAATCAAGAAAGAAAACAAATTGGGTTCAGTGTCCCTTTAATAAAACATTTATATTTTCTGTAGTCTTTTGTGATGCTGTGTTTAATTGCTGCTATATACTGTGTTCATATAAATTACTTAATTAATCAAATTGCTTTTGTGTGTGTGTGCTCTTAGGCAGGGAAACCCTTCGATTTTGCGGGGCCCTTTGCAAGACAATTTTTTGGGGCCCTACAGTCCAGCACTCTTTTTCCCCTGCCCATGTATGCCCTGTATGGCCCACCCCGCCCTGTCCCAATATTTAGCGTTACCGATATAAAGAATTACGTTTATATTACCTCTCTTAAAACCATAAACACTTCTTCATAAACTAAATGCAAGACATACAGTGCACCTTCTCAGACCCTCACTCCTGAAAGTGATTAGGCTGTCGTTATGTCTGACTGAATGAGTTGTGCATATGAGGCAGTCTGCTATTTGTCTGTCAGTTTGCTGTGTGTGGTATCAGTGTATATTTAATCAAAATCATACATTTTAAGTCATTGAATACAGTGAACACAAATCTATTTTGCTTATGAAACCTATAGTCACACACACACACTGTATTTCATATCTTGTCTCCTTTGATATCTTGAGGCTACAGAGGGTCTAATTTACCTTCAAAGCACAAATAGTATGTGATAATTACAGTCCACCTGGTCCTTTATAATTACATCATGCATCTCTGATGTTTTCCTCCTCTGGGGAGGAAAAATTTACCTAGCAGTTATAAAGCAGAGCTTGTTACTGTGTAATTGGCTTAGACAGAGTAGTAAAGGCAGCACTCCTGGATTTAAATGATAAATGTGACTTGCACCACTGTAACCACTATTTTAGAAGAGGTTTTGTGCAATATCCTCTAGTGTTTTTATATACATTAAATACCTGAATAGTTGCAGACTGTACTTGTCCTTATAAAGCTGCAAGCTTGATACCCCTAGTAAGTCCAGTTGTACAAGTGGTGGATATTTTTTATACATAACAGCTTCTTATTTGGAAGACCTTGACCTAAAACATGTTAAAATATTTTGAATAAGAAAAAGATTTATAGCTTTTGATATTGAAGCATACAGAGAATAAGTAGCAATGTGCCCCCACAAGCATAAAAAACAAGTTTTTTTTCTTTTGCAAATTAACATCCTTATAAAAAAATATTATATGTATGAGGGAAAAAAAACAAATGTTGTGACATGTTATTTCCTCTAGAACTACCTCATAGATTTTGGGTACCTCCCTGATGAGAATGTTACAGAATACGCAGTACCAGATAGCCCCTATATCTCTGAGGATGACCTGCCAGAAGAGTTTATCAGTGGCCTGGAATGGTTCCAAAGACAGAATGGATTAAAAGTCACAGGTAACACATTTTACATAAAGTGTATCTCCAAACTGCAACGTTTAGCCCCATAATTAGCAAACTCCCAGACTGAGTCTGGGTGGACTAGTGGCAAGGTTCAGCTGCAGAGTCTTTTGTTTCAGTGTTTCTGATTGGTCAGTCCCAGATTTCTCTTAAAGGGACATGAAACCTCAAATCGTTTTATCATGATTTATATAGAGCGTACATTTCCAGTTTAATTCTATTATCAATTTTGCTTCATTAGCTTGGTATCCTTTAATGAAGGTGGAGCAATGCACTACTGGGAGCTGTAAACACATCGGCAAGCCAATGACAAAAGGCATAAATCCCAGCTCCTGATCCTACCTAGGTATGCCTTTCAACAAAGGATACCAAGAGTACAAAGCAAATGAGATAATAGAACTACATTGGAAAGTTGTATGTTCTTTCTGGATCACCAGAAAATCCCTATTTTTAGCCTTGGGCCTCTATGGCCTCTATTTATCAAGCTGTCAACCGCAAATACGCTGGAATTCTGCAGCATATTTGTGGCGAGCCTGAATCTTTTGGAAGTTATCAAGATCCTACCAGGTACGCTCGCCCCAGCGTACCTGGTTTTCAATCCGCCGCCCTGGAGGCGGCGGATGCCATAGGAATCAATGGGAGTCTGACAGCAGCGAAGGCTTATGTTCGCTGCTGCCTGATATCCCATTGATTCCTATGGGAAATGTCTACACCTAACACCCTAACATGTACCCCGAGTCTAAACACCCCTAATCTGCCCCCCCTACACCGCCACCTACATTATACTTATTAACCCCTAAACCGCCGCTCCCGGAGCCCACCGCCACTCTAATAAACTTATTAACCCCTAACCCGCCGCTCCCAGACCCCGCCGCCACCTACATTATATTTATTAACCCCTAATCTGCCCCCCCTACACCGCCGCCACCTACATTATATTTATTAACCCCTAATCTGCCCCCCCTACACCGCCAACACCTACATTATATTTATTAACCCCTAATCTGCCCCCCCTACACCGCCGCCACTATATTAATTTTATTAACCACTAAACCTAAGTCTAACCCTAACCTAACACCCCCTAACTTAAATATTATTTAAATTAATCTAAATAAATTTACTATTATTAACTAAATTATTCCTATTTAAAACTAAATACTTACCTATAAAATAAACCCTAAGATAGCTACAATATAATTAATAATTACATTGTAGCTATTTTAGGATTTATTTTTATTTTACAGGCAACTTTGTATTTATTTTAACTAGGTACAATAGTTATTAAATAGTTATTAACTAT
The DNA here is from genome assembly GCF_027579735.1 of Bombina bombina. Lineage (NCBI taxonomy): Eukaryota > Metazoa > Chordata > Amphibia > Anura > Bombinatoridae > Bombina > Bombina bombina. The sequence goes on from NC_069499.1 coordinate 230,427,865, forward strand.
TTAATAAATAACTAGCTAAAATAAAGACAAAATTACCTGTAAAATAAAACCTAACCTAAGTTACAATTACACCTAACACTACACTATAATTAAAATAATTACATAAATTAACTACAATTAAATAAAACTAATTACAATTAAATAAAATTAACTAAAGTACAAAACCCCCCCACTAAATTACAGAAAATAAAAAAAATTACAAGAATTTTAAACTAATTACACCTACTCTAAGCCCCCTAATAAAATGAAAAAGCCCCCCAAAATAATAAAATTCCCTACCCTATACTAAATTACAAATAGCCCTTAAAAGGGCCTTTTGCAGGGCATTGCCCCAAAGTAATCAGCTCTTTTACCTGTAAAAAAAGAAATACAACCCCCCCAACATTAAAACCCACCACCCACACACCATCCCTACTCTAAAACCCACCCAAACCCCCCTTAAAAAAAACTAACACTAACCCCCTGAAGATCACCCTACCTTTAGCCGTCTTCACCCAGCCGGGCACAAGTGGATCTCCAGAGGGGCAGTAGTCTTCATCCGATCCGGGCAGAAGAGGACATCCAGACCAGCAGAAGTCTTCATCCAGGCGGCATCTTCTATCTTCATCCATCCGGAGCGGGTCCATCTTCAATCCATCCGACGCGGAGCATCCTCTTCCATCGACGTCCTAACAAAGAATGAAGGTTCCTTTAAATGATGTCATCCAAGATGGCGTCCCTTGAATTCCGATTGGCTGATAGGATTCTATCATCCAATAGAAATTAAGGTAAGAAAAATACTATTGGCTGATCCAATCAGCCAATAGGATTGAGTTTGCATTCTATTGGCTGTTCCAATCAGCCAATAGAATGCAAGCTCAATCCTATTGACTGATTGGATCAGCCAATAGGATTTTTCCTACCTTAATTCCGATTGGCTGATAGAATCCTAACAGCCAATCGGAATTCAAGGGACGCCATCTTGGATGACATAATATAAAGGAACCTTCATTCTTCGTTAGGATGTCGATGGAAGAGGATGCTCCGCGTTGGATGGATTGAAGATGGACTCGCTCCGCTCTGGATGGATGAAGATAGAAGATGCCGCCTGGATGAAGACTTCTGCCGGTCTGGAAGTCCTCTTCTGCCCGGATCGGATGAAGACTTCTGCCCCTCTGGAGGTCCACTTGTGCCCGGCTGGGTGAAGACGGCTCAAGGTAGGGTGATCTTCAGGGGGTTAGTGTTAGGTTTTTTTTAAGGGGGGTTTGGGTGAGTTTTAGAGTAGGGTTCAGTGTGTGGGTGGTGGGTTTTAATGTTGGGGGGGTTGTATTTCTTTTTTTACAAGTAAAAGAGCTGATTACTTTGGGGCAATGCCCCGCAAAAGGCCCTTTTAAGGGCTATTTGTAATTTAGTATAAGGTAGGGAATTTTATTATTTTGGGGGGCTTTTTTATTTTATTAGGGGGCTTAGAGAAGGTGTAATTAGTTTAAAATTCTTGTAATTTTTTTTATTTTCTGTAATTTTGTGTTTTTTTGTACTTTAGTTAATTGTATTTAATTGTAATTAGTTTTATTTAATTGTAGTTAATTTATGTAATTATTTTAATGATAGTGTAGTGTTAGGTGTAATTGTAACTTAGGTTAGGTTTCATTTTACAGGTAATTTTGTCTTTATTTTAGTTAGTTAGTTATTAAATAGTTAATAACTATTTAATAACTATTGTACCTAGTTAAAATAAATGCAAAGTTGCCTGTAAAATAAAAATAAATGCTAAAATAGCTACAATGTAATTATTAATTATATTGTAGCTATCTTAGGGTTTATTTTATAGGTAAGTATTTAGTTTTAAATAGGAATAATTTAGTTAATAATAGTAATATTTATTTAGATGTATTTAAATTATATTTAAGTTAGGGGGTGTTAGGGTTAGACATAGGTTTAGGGGTTAATAACTTTATTATAGTGGCGGCGGTGTAGGGGGGGCAGGATAGGGGTTAATATATATATATATATATATATATATATATATATATAATGTAGGTGGCGGCGGGCTCCGGGAGCAGTGGTTTAGGGGTTAAACATTTTATTTAGTTGCGGCGGGCTCCGGGTGCGGTGGTTTAGGGGTTAAACAATTTATTTAGTTGCGGCGGGGTCCGGGAGAGGTGGTTTAGGGGTTAATATATTTATTATAGTTGCGGCGGGCTCCGGGAGCGGCGGATTAGGGGTTAATAAGTTTATTTAGTTGCGGGGGGCTCCGCGGCAGTTTAGGGCGTAAAACTGTATAGTATAGTGTGGGTGCTTAGTGACAGGGTAGCAAGAAAGCTGCGAATAAGCCGAAGAGCAGCGAGATCGATAACTGTTAGTTAACAACAGTCTGCTGCTCATCGCACCGTACTTGGTGCGCAGCTTTTTTATAGCTTTCTTGATAAATTTGGCGAACGTATTCAGGTCCGCAGCGGCGGTTAGGTGATCTTAGGCGAGCGTATTGGGGCCGTCGAATGCAGGTAAGTAGACAGCTTGATAAATAGAGGCCTTGATCTGAACATATTAGAAGTAATATACAACAAGATAGCTGCAAATTTTAACAAAGAAAGTGTGTACTTTATTCCTGATTGTAGTCAGACTTGAAAGTGTTGCAAAAGGTAACAGCACACACAATCTCATACAACGCACACCACAAACACTTTCATACAACACACACACACACACCATATACTCTCATACAACACACACACACACACACCATATACTCTCATACAACACACACACACCATATACTCTCATACAACATACACACACACCATATACTCTCATACAACATACACACCCACCATATACTCTCATACAACACACACACACACCATATACTCTCATACAACACACACACACCATATACTCTCATACAACATACACACACACCATATACTCTCATACAACATACACACACACCATATACTCTCATACAACACACACACACACACCATATACTCTCATACAACACACACACCATATACTCTCATACAACACACACACACACCATATACTCTCATACAACATACACACACACCATATACTCTCATACAACACACACACACACCATATACTCTCATACAACACACATACACACACACACACACCATATACTCTCATACAACACACACTCTTATACAAAACACACACACACACTACACATACACTCTTATATAACAAACACACCAGACTCTCTCTCATACAACACATACATACACCCTAATACAACACTCACACACCACATACACTCTCCAACAACAAATACACACAAGTCGCGACCCAGTAATGGGTCCCGACATATGGTTTGAAGAACCCTTTGTGTATAGGTATGTTCATATGAAGCTGAACTTTGAAAGACATATGTCAAAAATATAAAAAAAAAATTGCCTGAAAAAATTAAAAAAAAAAAAGTTTAAGTTTAAAATGAAAGTAACACTGCAATGTTGGATGTGTATTTCATCCTAATTCTAACTACCAGAACAACTGACTGCCTCTGCAAGTGTGGCAAGAAATGATCATGCTTTAAAAAAATAAAAATAAAATGTTTTAGATGAAACAAATAGAAATGTTACATTACTGTTCATTTAAGCTGGCATTAAGTGTTAAGCTTGATGCAGTGATTGTTTAAAGTATGGTTCACTGTACATAGGCCTTTCTTATTTTTAACGTTGTAAATTTAACTAGAAATTTGTGTTGCTTTTGATGAGGTAGGGTTTGGTGACAAATGTTGAAAATAAGTGATTTTATTGCCAATCTCGTCTTAAAAGCACGTTGAAAAGTCTTATTATGCTTGTCCTGACCTGAAAACATGCTTAGTACACCTAAATATTATATGGTGCTATTCTCGGTCATTCTTTCCCAAAAATCAATTAAAATGTAAAAGGATAACTTATTTAGTTCCAAATAATAAAAAAATAATAATCCTATATTGTTCTTAGTTGACCGTTTCTAATCCTTTTAAACAGAGGAATCCCCAGAATGTAATTATTATGGGACACTTGTTGGAGGCCCACCAACATTTTGGGGGCAGGGCTTATTGGGTTTATGTGTGCTGTGGTTTGTGGGTGAGACTTGGTGGGGCTGGGGAAACCATTGACAGAGTGGTGATGGGAAAAGCAATGGGGGAATCACAGTTGGGGGGCAGCCATTATGCTGGAGGACCAGTGCTCCCATGCCCCTGGCAACATCACTGCATTTAAATAATTATATTTTATGACAAAAATGGAGTTACAATGGTATTAATTACACAAATATAAAAATAGATAACTTCAGTCCAATTATTAGTATTGTTCATTCTAATAATAATTAGAGGGTCATTTTCATTAGGTCAAACCGCAAATCTGCAAATCATGAAAGAAATCAATCTTCAACCAAAGATGGCACAAACTTCTTACATGGTCAGTTCTTGTCAAACAGTCATACAGTGATAAAAACAGAGGGGAAAAAATACATCATCAAGCGGAGACCCATTTAAGCCTTGTTAAACTTATTCATAACCATAATAGGCATTGAAACAACCTCCTTTAAATACCTCTAAACCACTACCAACACAACACCAATAGCAGATGGGTCTAATTTAAAATCATGCACAATTAATGCACAGAGCAAATCAGAAGAAAACTGAACATTAGTATGATAATATGGCTGACTAGTAAAATAAATGTAGTGAGAACGATATATGAAAATGAATTTAGCACAAATATAATAGACATTATATCTATGCAGATGACAGTAAAAAAAAGAGGTCACAGAGCACTTACTCTGGTGAGCTAAAGAAATTGTGTGGTAAAATATCTTCCTTTTTTAGAAAGAGATGTTCATGTTATATATATCGTCCGTTTTTACAGTTACGCTGCATTACTTTCAAGAGATTTAGTATTTAAGTATAATGTCCATTTAAGGGAACTAAATGGGTCACCCTTTTTTCCTTCCAAAAAATAAAAATACATAAAAATAATAATAAAAAAACCCACCCACACTGTTTGCAGGCTCTGGCTCTCTAGGCACTTATCATAGCCAATCAAAAAGGCCTAGAGACCACCATGATCACGTTTTAATAAAAAATAGTTGGCTAGATTACGAGTCTTGCGTTAGGCTTAAAAAGCAGCGTTGGCCGGTCCCAACGCTGCTTTTTAACGCCCGCTGATATTACGAGTCTTGAAGGTACAGGCTCACCGCTCACTTTTTTTGCCAGACTCGGAAATACCGCAAATCCACTTACGTCAATTGCGTATCCTCTTTTTTCAATGGGACTTGCATAGCGTATTACGAATCTGCCAAAAAGTGAGCGGTAGACCCTCTCCTGTCAAGCCCGGTACCGCATTTTAAAGTCAGTAGTTAAGAGTTTTACACTACAACGCCGTAGCATAAAACTCTTAACTAAAGTGCTAAAAAGTAAACTAACACCCATAAACTACCTATTAACCCCTAAACTGAGCCCCCCCCCACATCGCAAACACTTAAAAAAAATAATTAACCCCTAATCTGCCAAACCGGACATTGCCATCACTTTAATAAATATATTAACCCCTTAACCGCCGCACTCCCGCCTCACAAACACTAGTTACATTTTATTAACCTCTAATCTGCCGTCCCTAACATCGCCGACACCTACCTACGTTTATTTTTATTTTACAGGCAAGTTTGTATTTATTTTAACTAGGTAGAATAGTTACTAAATAGTTATTAACTATTTAATAACTACCTAGCTAAAATAAAGAGAAAAGTACCTGTAAAATAAAACCTAACCTAACCTACATTTACACCTAACTCTAACACTATAATTAAATTAATTCCCTAAATTAAATAAAATTATCTAAAGTACGAAAAAAACAAACACTAAATTACAGAAAATAATAAAAAAAATTACAAGACTTTTAAACGAATTACACCTAATCTAATCCCCCTAAAAAAATAAAAAGCCCCCCCCAAAATATAAAAAAGCCCTACCCTACACTAAATTACAAATAGCCCTTAAAAGGGCCTTTTGCGGGGCATTGCCCCAAAGTAATCAGCTCTTTTACCTGTAAAACAAATTACAAATCCCCCCCAACATTAAAACCCACCACCCACACAACCAACCCTACTCTAAAACCCACCCAATCCCCCCTTAAAAAAACCTAACACTAACCCCCTGAAGATCGACCTACCAGGAGACGTCTTCATCCAACCGGGCAGAAGTGGTCCTCCAGACGGGCAGAAGTCTTCATCCAGACGGCATCTTCTATCTTCATCCATCCGGCGCGGAGCGGGTCCATCTTCAAGACATCCGACGTGGAGCATCCTCTTCTTCCGACGGCTACAACTGAATGAAGGTTCCTTTAAATGACGTCATCCAAGATGGCGTCCCTTCAATTCCGATTTGCTGATAGAATTCTATCAGCCAATCGGAATTAAGGTAGAAAAAATCCTATTGGCTGATGCAATCAGCCAATAGGATTGAGCTCGCATTCTATTGGCTGATTAGAACAGCCAATAGAATGCCAGCTCAATCCTATTGGCTGATTGCATCAGCCAATAGAATTGAACTTCAATCCTATTGGCTGATCCAATCAGCCAATAGGATTTTGTCTACCTTAATTCCGATTGGCTGATAGAATTCTATCAGCCAATAGGAATTGAATGGACGCCATCTTGGATGACATCACTTAAAGGTACCTTCATTCAGTCATAGCCGTAGGAAGAGGATGCTCCGTATCGGATGTCTTGAAGATTGACCCGCTCTGCGCCGGATGGATGAAGATAGAAGATGCCGTCTGGATGAAGACTTCTGCCCATCTAGAGGACCACTTCTGCCCGGCTTGGATGAAGACTTCTGCCCGTCTGGAGGACCACTTCTGCCCGGTTGGATGAGGATGTCTCCCGGTAAGGTGATCTTCAGGGGGTTAGTGTTAGGTTTTTTTAAGGGGGGATTGGGTGGGTTTTAGAGTAGGGTTGGTTGTGTGGGTGGTGGGTTTTAATGTAGGGAGGGGGATTTGTAATTTATTTTACAGGTAAAAGAGCTGATTACTTTGGGGCAATGCCCCGCAAAAGGCCCTTTTAAGGGCTATTTGTAATTTAGTGTAGGGTAGGGCTTTTTTATTTTGGGGGGCTTTTTTATTTTGTTAGGGGGATTAGATTAGGTGTAATTAGTTTAAAATCTTGTAATTTTTGTATTATTTTCTGTAATTTAGTGGGGGGGGTTTTGTACTTTAGATAATTTTATTTAATTTAGGGAATTAATTTAATTGAACAATAACATATCAAACCCTAGAAAGTTTTGGAAACTCATAAACAACTTACAAAATCCACCAATCCACTCCCAACCCCCCACTGTCAATGTGGACAACCAAACCCTGCAACTCCCCTTAGAAGTAGCAAATGCCTTTAATAGTTATTTTGTCGGATGCTCCACAACCCTGATTGACCAACTAATAAATGACACGCATCCTGAAACTACAAATGTGGATCAGGCCCCACTAAATCAGCAAAGACCCAATATAGAGCAGTTCAATTTTAGACCTGTACCCATCAATGTCGTTAAGAAACACCTTAATAATCTAAAAATGAAAAACCAGTCTGGACCTGATCATATCCCAGCAATGCTGTTGAAGCTCAGTGCGCCGGCAATTGCTAAACCCATCACAACCCTAATTAACGAATCCTTGGTGTCTGGATACATACCCAAACTTTGGAAAACTGCAAGAGTAGTGCCTATCCATAAAAGTGGGGAGTTAACCTTGGTTTCTAATTATCGTCCTATATCTTTGCTCCCAGTATTGTCAAAAATCTTAGAAAAATGCATCCATATGCAACTATGTGAGTATTACCAACAATCTAACTACCTGACCCCTGATCAATCAGGTTTTCGCCCGAATCACTCCACTACAACTGTCCTCCTAAAAGTTTGCAATGACATACAAACTGGCATGGAACAAGGAGACCTAACTGGAGCTATTTTCCTTGATTTTGCAAAGACCTTTGACACAGTAGACCACGACATACTACTGCTCAAACTAAAAAAACTCAGGTATTGGTGATCGTCCGCTAACCTGGTTTTGATCATATGTATCAGATCGATCACAATTTGTCTCCGTTTCTGACAGCGACTCCCTCCCTCTCCCAGTCACGTGTGGTGTTCTCCAAGGTTCCATTCTCGACCCCCTACTATTCACATTATTTATAAATGATCTGCCTAATGTCTGCAAATCCTCAACTGTACACATGTATGCAGACGACACGGTAATCTATGCAAACAATTCCGATCTGCCGCAGCTTGAAGCAGTGCTCCAAGACCAATTCACAGAGGTAGAAAAGTGGATCTCAAAAAACAAACTCTTCCTAAACACTGACAAAACTGTCACAATAATCTTTGGAACGGGACCTAAATTACACAAATTACAAAGTTCCCATCTATGCATCAAAACAAAATCCAATTGCACACTGACCGCAGTCCACTCTTTCAAATACTTGGGTATGTTGTTAGACCCCAATCTATCTTTTGGCCTCCACATAGAAAAACTTGCATCTAAACTTTATCCAAAACTAGGTGCCCTGTACAGAAACAAATCCTGCCTCAGCCCTACAGTAAAGGAAAAGATTGTACAGCAAATGCTGATGCCTATCATGGATTATGCATCTGCTCCGCAAACTCACCTTAATAAACTTAATATATTGTATAACTCGTTCTGCCGCTTTGTGCTACAATGTAACTACAGGACCCACCATTGTGACATGCTAAAAGAACTAAACTGGCTGTCACTGGAATCCAGACGCTCCCTCCATCTTTCCTACCTTGTGTTTAAGAGCCTTTCTGGGAAGCTCCCACCCTACCTGAGCAGAATGCTCTCCCTGGCTATTCCCACCTCCTATAACCTCCGATCCCATACCAGCACATTATTTAGCTTGCCTCAATACAAAAAGAAATCAGTTCGATCCTCCTTTTCCTACAGAGCACCACAATTATGGAATGACCTCCCGCACACTTTCAAACCTTCACCAAGCCTAAAATCCTTTAAGAGATCCCTCTCTACATATCTCAAAACAGAATGTACCTGTCATGGTTGATTAAATATTTCCTACCTGTTCTATGTTACATTTTTTGCATATATTGTGTATTATTATTGTTTTTGTATTTTATTAACATAGAAACATAGAAACATAGATATTGACGGCAGATAAGAGCCATAGGCCCAGCAAGTCTGCCCGACCTTACCTAACAGTATAAACTTATCTAGTTCGTAGGATAGCCCTATGCTTGTCCCATGCATTTTTAAAGTCCCCCACAGTGTTTGTTGCTACTACCTCTTGAGGAAGTTTATTCCATAAATCAATCACTCTTTCTGTAAAGAAGTGCTTCCTCAAATTACTTCTGAATCTACTACCCTTTAGCTTGAGCTCATGACCCCTTGTTCTTGAATTTTCCATTTTATGAGGCTGTGGGTATTTTACATAAAATGGAAAATTCAAGAACAAGGGGTCATGAGCTCAAGCTAAAGGGTAGTAGATTCAGAAGTAATTTGAGGAAGCACTTCTTTACAGAAAGAGTGATTGATTTATGGAATAAACTTCCTCAAGAGGTAGTAGCAACAAACACTGTGGGGGACTTTAAAAATGCATGGGACAAGCATAGGGCTATCCTACGAACTAGATAAGTTTATACTGTTAGGTAAGGTCGGGCAGACTTGCTGGGCCTATGGCTCTTATCTGCCGTCAATATCTATGTTTCTATGTTTCTATGTTAATAAAATACAAAAACAATAATAATACACAATATATGCAAAAAATGTAACATAGAACAGGTAGGAAATATTTAATCAACCATGACAGGTACATTCTGTTTTGAGATATGTAGCCTATTGTATCAATGCAATGTCTTGTGGACCCAGGACATACTTGAAAACGAGAGAAATCTCAATGTATCCTTCCTGGTAAAATATTTTATAAATAAATAAATAAAATAAATTATAGTGGTAGTGTTAGGTGTAATTGTAACTTAGGTTAGGTTTTATTTTACAGGTACTTTTGTCTTTATTTTAGCTAGTTAGTTATTAAATAGTTAATAACTATTTAATAACTATTCTACCTAGTTAAAATAAGTACAAACTTGCCTGTAAAATAAAAATAAACCCTACGCTAGCTACAATGTAACTATTAGTTATATTGTAGCTATCTTAGGGTTTATTTTATAGGTAAGTATTTAGTTTTAAATAGGAATAATTTAGTTAATGATAGTTATTTTTATTTAGATTTATTTAAATTATATTTAAGTTAGGGGGTGTTAGGGTTAGACTTAGGTTTAGGGGTTAATAACTTTAATATAGTGGCGGCGACGTTGGGGGCGGCAGATTAGGGGTTAAGAAGTGTAGGTAGGTTGCGGCGACATTGGGGGCGGCAGATTAGGGGTTAATAATATAATGTAGGTGTCGGCGATGTTGGGGGCGTCAGATTAGGGGTTAATAAGTGTAATATTAGGGGTGTTTAGAATCAAGGTTCATGTTAGGGTGTTAGGTGTAGACATAAATGTATTTTCCCCATAGGAATCAATGGGGCTGCGTTAGGAGCTAAATGCTGCTTTTTTGCAGGTGTTAGTTTTTTTTCAGCCGGCTCTCCCCCATTGATTCCTATGGGGAAATCGTGCACAAGCACGTTTAGCCAGTTCACCGCTAACGTAAGCAGCGCTGGTATTGAGATGAGATGTGGAGCAAAATTTTGCTCTACGATCACTTTTTTGCGGTTAACGCCGGGTTTGTAAAAACCCGTAATACCAGCGGTGAGCATAAACTGCTCGTTAGCACCGCACAGCTTCTAACGCCAAACTCGTAATCTAGCCGAGTGTTAAGTTAAAATTCTCATTCTATTACGAAGCTCATGGTCTCGGAACAACATCAGCAAGGAATTCAGTGTCTCAGAACAATTGGTGAATCAAAGCAGAACACTAGTGAAGGTACAGAGGATCCTTCCCGGAGACAGGAAATATTATTTATATTTCTTATGGATCTGCAAACCAATATAAAAAAAACACACAAAAAAAGACACCAAGAATTTTGCCAATCTGTTTAACCAGGATTTCGGTATAAAAGCTTAATGGTACATCCTCACAATGTCTCACTGCAAAAATGTATGCAACAGGGCTGGAGGAACAATAAGCTTGAAACAACAAAAGCCAGTTTGCCAAGACAACAGAGGGTCAAATTTTCACCCTGAAGATATGTTCCTCTTTTGCAATGAGAAGATTAAGGAGGTTACACACATCTATGCCAAAAGCATGAACTGAAACTCAAGGATAGGTTTAATAAGTGTGAGAGATTTCCAGGTTCCAAAAAAATTTCAATTTTGAGGCAGTATCAGAGGGTACTATCAGAGGCTTCTGTACATCTGCATTGCAAAAGTTTGAAGAACATGCAGGGATTACATTTGTCCCCCTGATCCTACGGAATAACTATTTTCTATGATGAGAATAAATACCATGATATCACAAAAATGAAGCAAATGTGAAATAAATGTGATAAAATAATAAACAAAGGATGAAGACTAACAAAGTGTACTATAATATAAACTAAATACTCATAAAAAGTTCTTATAAGGATATGTGTGTGATTTTCGGAATCTTCAATCTTCTATTTTCTTTTGATCCTCATATAAAAAGAGAGAAAGAGATGCCACATAGCGTGATTCTGTGATTATTCAGAATGCAGAATGCGTGTTTACAAATGCTTACTCACATGAGATGGAGCTATAGCCTAGCTCAGGTTTATGCGCACACCCGATATTATACTGTTGGGTAAACAGTTGCTTGAACCGGATTTTAGTAAAAAAGATTTATTAAAATACAAGTGTAAAAAGCGTCACAAGAGCTGCAAGGAACACCAAATATACATAGGGTTGGCAATACAATTAAGTAATTGCTCGCATTGAGCTTATACACAGTACTAGAAACCTTGGTAAGGAGTGCAGAAACTTAACCACACAACCTTTCCATTCAGAGTCCAGCATATGTTGCTCTCCTTACTGGTGTGCAGATTCTTGGAAAGACGCCAAGGGTAAGAAACAATGTATCCGACGTACGTTTCGCAAAGGAGCTTTTTCAAGGAATGGTGTGCGCATGTCTGAAAGTCTTATTTGAGTATTTCTGATTTATTAAACCGGATATCCGGTATTGAGTCCTCCATTTTGAAAGTGGGCATATTTCTGGTTATTCCTTCTTATACTGCCGATAATTGTACACAGGAATCATAGGTACTATTTCTATATATATGAGTTAAGGGCAATAATGGTTTACATCAATTAACATTTATAAACGTCCTAATCATATTTTATTAAGACAATATTCGCTAGCAGGTCTAATACATAGCGTATCGTTCTATGACATTTGAGGATTATTGTGTGGCACATCGGTTTAAATCACATTATTCATCACTTGTACTTTCATATTATTTATCCATAACAAGAATATACATGTTTAAACTAAACATCACAAGGAATTAACCTTTAAGAAATATCTACACAGTATATATATAGATTAAATTTCCCACAACTCGTACTATTTGGTAACCTTCTCAGGCTGTATAAAACAGCATGTCCTCTTCAATCAGACACAGAGTTTTATCAGGATATCGATAATTTTTATATTATCTGATTTCACTATAAAGATATAAAATACTGAGGGAATTTTATAATAATGGGGGCTGAGTTATATTTTTATAAGAAATGATGTAACTCAAAATCCTTGTTAAGGCCGTTCGGTATGAAACTATCCATAATATGGATCCATTTCATCTCAAGCCGACCCAATTGATTTTGTACATCACCTCCTCTCCAGCTATATTCTACCTTCCTAATACCAAGGAAGTCAAGGTCTTCTATTCTCCTATTGTGTATTCTATCGAAATGTGCTGATAATGAGTGTTTTTGGAGGCCTTTTTCTATGTTGTAAATATGCTCATTTAGTCTGATTTTCAGAAGCCTAGAGGTACGACCAATGTAAATTAAATTGCACGAGCATCTTAATAGATATATTACGTTCTTACTGTTACATGTGATGAACTGATTAATATCATAAGTCTTATTGCCATCAGCAGAGTGGAATATGTTACAAGCTCTTGGTCCCTTTTTCATTTTTTTGCAAGCATTACAAAACTGACACCTTCTGAAGCCTGCTTGTGGAGAGGATAACCAGTTAGTATTAGGGTTTATTCTTTCCACTTTTGTTATATTATGTGAAAGTTGTAATTTTAAATTAGGTACTTTTTTAAAGATTATATTTGGTTTATCCTCTATAATTTCCGACATACTTGGGTCTCTAAAGAGAATACCCCAATGTTTCTGTATAATGTCTCTGACTTCTTTACTCTGAGTACTATGTTGTAGAATAAGTCTACTTGCTGTTTTTGTGTTGTTTAATGCCGATATCCCTTTATTTCTTTGTTTGTAATGTAATAATTCTTTCCTATCTAGTTTTGCAACTTCCTCTATTTTTTCCTCTAGGAAGGCTTTAGGATAGTTTTTTTCTTTAAATCTATCTTTTAATACTTTCGCTTGAGTCTGAAAAACAGTTTCGTCTTTACAGTTGCGTCTCAGACGAACAAATTGCCCCTTTGGTATATTCTTTAATCAATGTTTCTGGTGACAGCTGTCAAGACTGATATAATTATTCACATCGATACTTTTAAAAAAAAATTTTGTTTTCAGTGTATTGTCCTCTATGTAGATTTCCAAGTCGAGAAATTCTACCTTAGTATTACTATGGGTCCATGTTAATACTATGTTGAACTCATTGTTTGCCAGATATTTTTTAAATTCGTCCAACTGACATTCTGTTCCTGACCAGATCAGGAACAGGTCGTCTATGTAACGACGATAGGACACCAGATATTGCGCCCAGGGGGAATTATAGATGTAGAAGTTTTCCCAATTAGCCATATATAAATTGGCGTAGCTGGGCGCAAATCTGGTGCCCATCGCCGTTCCACTAATCTGAAGATAATAGTCATTGTTAAACCAGAAAAAATTGGTCTCAAGAATAATCCTAATCCCCTCCAGAATGAAATGTAATTGTTTAGGGTCAAGGGTAGTGTCTTCTTCTAAGATGTTTTGTACTGATGTAATACCTAACTCTTTATCTATAATGGTGTAGAGAGATGTTACATCTCCAGTTACTAATAGCCAATCTTTATTCCATTTGATATGTTCAAGATCATTTAATATACTAATCGTATCTTTTAAGTATGATTTTGTATTTTTGACATATGTTTGTAAAAACGTATCTATATAGGCTGATAAGTTGCTAGTATGTGAATTGATCCCAGACACGATCGGTCTCCCCGGGGTTTTTTTTTTATCTTTATGGATCTTGGGAAGTATATAGAAATTTGCAGTTTTAGGGAATTTATTATATATATATTGATATTCTTTCTTATTTAGAATGCTTTCTTTTAGCCCTTCATTTAAGTATTTTTCAATTCTTTTCTTGAAGGTAAATGTAGGATTAGAATCTAATTTTTTGTATGTGTTTGTATCGTTCAACTGTCTAAGACATTCCTCATTATATTTTTTTCTGTCCATAATGACTGTGCCCCCGCCCTTGTCGGCCGGCTTCACCACTATCTCATTGTTATTTTGTAATTCTTTTAATGCTACTTGTTCTTCCTTGGTTAAATTAGATGTATAGTTTGTTTTTAAATGTTTGATGTCCCTGTGTACTAATTCCAAGAAAGTTTCCATTGGGGCTGATTTGTATTGAGTGGGGTTAAACATAGATATGTTTTTAACTTCTGCATGTCTATATTTATTAGTTTCAGGGATTCTCTCTGTTATAAATGGACTGTTCAAAAAATACTTTTTAATACATAGGTTCCTTATAAATTTTTGTATTCCTATGTAAGTATCGAATTTATTAATCCTGTAGCTCGGGGCAAAGTTTAGTCCCCTATTCAGGACTGAAGTCTGTGCTTCTGTTAATGTTATTGTAGATAAATTAAAAATCCCTTTACCTGTTATCTCCTTATTTATATTTTCTGTAGTAGACTTTGGTTTACTGAATTTATTATTTGTCAGTGTTCTACCCTGTCCATATTTCTTCTCCTTTTGTTGAATAGGTCTGAATCTGTTCGATTGTACTTTCTTTTCCCTGCCTCTAAAAAAACCTCCTCATCTTCTTCTGAGTTATATCTATTAAGGGTGTCAAATCTGTTGTGTGTAGGGATGTCTTCCTGATAGTATACCCTCTGTTTTTTGAAGGGATTTCTGGGTTGTTGCCAGTCATAATCATCCTTCTTATATTGTTCTGTATGATAAAAATTCCCTTTATGTTGTATGTGGTTACCACCACCTGATTCATACTGGTAATCATTACCCTTATTACCCTGTCTTGGATCTCTCTCATTATTGTATGAGTAGTAATTTTCTCTTTCAGACATGCGCACACCATTCCTTGAAAAAGCTCCTTTGCGAAACGTACGTCGGATACATTGTTTCTTACCCTTGGCGTCTTTCCAAGAATCTGCACACCAGTAAGGAGAGCAACATATGCTGGACTCTGAATGGAAAGGTTGTGTGGTTAAGTTTCTGCACTCCTTACCAAGGTTTCTAGTACTGTGTATAAGCTCAATGCGAGCAATTACTTAATTGTATTGCCAACCCTATGTATATTTGGTGTTCCTTGCAGCTCTTGTGACGCTTTTTACACTTGTATTTTAATAAATCTTTTTTACTAAAATCCGGTTCAAGCAACTGTTTACCCAACAGTATAATATCGGGTGTGCGCATAAACCTGAGCTAGGCTATAGCTCCATCTCATGTGAGTAAGCATTTGTAAACACGCATTCTGCATTCTGAATAATCACAGAATCACGCTATGTGGCATCTCTTTCTCTCTTTTTATATGAGGATCAAAAGAAAATAGAAGATTGAAGATTCCGAAAATCACACACATATCCTTATAAGAACTTTTTATGAGTATTTAGTTTATATTATAGTACACTTTGTTAGTCTTCATCCTTTGTTTATTATTTTATCACATTTATTTCACATTTGCTTCATTTTTGTGATATCATGGTATTTATTCTCACTTTTTGTATTTGATACCGTTTCTTTGCCAGTGCACAGAACTTTTTGCAAAAAATTGTATAGATAGATTTTTAAGACATATCAAATTTTCGTAGCACTTTATGAATCATTAATAATTTAGCACTTCCTCGGTAGAGGATTCCGTGATTGTTTTGTAGTAGGTATTTGTTTTCACCATATGATACCGTCCACACGGTGCACAAAACTTTTACTGTTAGAAACTGTATAAATAGTTGGTTGATATATTTTCATAGCACCTAATCACAGGTTGTATCTTAGCACTTAATTATATGCATAAGGGTTTTTCTAGCATACTTAGTTCATATGAACTCATATACAAACTAAAAACACGTCTAGTCACTAATTTATAAATTTTATTATTTGTTTTTATAACATTTATCACCCGTAGCTATATGAATAGATAGGAAGACTAACACAATTGAAGTTGTCTTTTATACACCAACTCTGAAATAAATACTAATACGATTAGATAAGTTTGAAATTTAAGAAGCACTTTATTAGGATAAAGTTCTATTAATATTAGCAAATAATTATATTTGCTAATTTTTTTAGATCTAGACTTATTTCGCATCTAAGATAAAATAAGGACCAGAGATGTCTCTATTTCTTAATAGACGCACAACCACATCAGGTGCTGATGATTTCTTTGATAACTCTGACACCACTAATGAGAGCTTAGAAAATCTATTAAGGGAAGTAGAAAAACAGATGTCTAAAGAAATCAAATACCACCTAGAAATAGTTACTCTAGAAAAATATTTAAAAGAACAAATTACACCTAGAGGCTTAAGGATTTTTAAAAATCCAACCTTTGGACAAGACAATCTGATGTTTATAACTAAATGGAATCACATTCTTGAAGAATGTACTAAGAAATTGATGAACTTAATCATCAATGAAAGAAAGAAACTTTTGGATGCAGTAAATGAAGAAATTAATATGCTAGAACAAAAAATTATTCCTCATATGAGCAATAAAAATTATGAAGATTTGTCACAGAAAATAGCTGAAAACTTAGACTCTCTGAAGAAAGAGATAAAAAACACCAAGAGAAAAAAATACTTTAGAGATCATGATGATTACAAAGAGAGGAAAGAAAGGAATTTTAAAACCAGAAACTCCCGAGCTATTAATTTTAACGATAATAATAGAATTAACATAGACAGCCGACATAATGAAAACAGATCAAGACACAACAATAGAGCGATGTACAATAATAGTAATAGGAATAGATATTATCAGAACACTTTGGCAAACAGGGAGAGAGAAAATTACTACTCATACAATAATGAGAGAGATCCAAGACAGGGTAATAAGGGTAATGATTACCAGTATGAATCAGGTGGTGGTAACCACATACAACATAAAGGGAATTTTTATCATATAGAACAATATAAGAAGGATGATTATGACTGGCAACAACCCAGAAATCCCTTCAAAAAACAGAGGGTATACTATCAGGAAGACATCCCTACACACAACAGATTTGACACCCTTAATAGATATAACTCAGAAGAAGATGAGGAGGTTTTTTTAGAGGCAGGGAAAAGAAAGTACAATCGAACAGATTCAGACCTATTCAACAAAAGGAGAAGAAATATGGACAGGGTAGAACACTGACAAATAATAAATTCAGTAAACCAAAGTCTACTACAGAAAATATAAATAAGGAGATAACAGGTAAAGGGATTTTTAATTTATCTACAATAACATTAACAGAAGCACAGACTTCAGTCCTGAATAGGGGACTAAACTTTGCCCCGAGCTACAGGATTAATAAATTCGATACTTACATAGGAATACAAAAATTTATAAGGAACCTATGTATTAAAAAGTATTTTTTGAACAGTCCATTTATAACAGAGAGAATCCCTGAAACTAATAAATATAGACATGCAGAAGTTAAAAACATATCTATGTTTAACCCCACTCAATACAAATCAGCCCCAATGGAAACTTTCTTGGAATTAGTACACAGGGACATCAAACATTTAAAAACAAACTATACATCTAATTTAACCAAGGAAGAACAAGTAGCATTAAAAGAATTACAAAATAACAATGAGATAGTGGTGAAGCCGGCCGACAAGGGCGGGGGCACAGTCATTATGGACAGAAAAAAATATAATGAGGAATGTCTTAGACAGTTGAACGATACAAACACATACAAAAAATTAGATTCTAATCCTACATTTACCTTCAAGAAAAGAATTGAAAAATACTTAAATGAAGGGCTAAAAGAAAGCATTCTAAATAAGAAAGAATATCAATATATATATAATAAATTCCCTAAAACTGCAAATTTCTATATACTTCCCAAGATCCATAAAGATAAAAAAAAAAACCCCGGGGAGACCGATCGTGTCTGGGATCAATTCACATACTAGCAACTTATCAGCCTATATAGATACGTTTTTACAAACATATGTCAAAAATACAAAATCATACTTAAAAGATACGATTAGTATATTAAATGATCTTGAACATATCAAATGGAATAAAGATTGGCTATTAGTAACTGGAGATGTAACATCTCTCTACACCATTATAGATAAAGAGTTAGGTATTACATCAGTACAAAACATCTTAGAAGAAGACACTACCCTTGACCCTAAACAATTACATTTCATTCTGGAGGGGATTAGGATTATTCTTGAGACCAATTTTTTCTGGTTTAACAATGACTATTATCTTCAGATTAGTGGAACGGCGATGGGCACCAGATTTGCGCCCAGCTACGCCAATTTATATATGGCTAATTGGGAAAACTTCTACATCTATAATTCCCCCTGGGCGCAATATCTGGTGTCCTATCGTCGTTACATAGACGACCTGTTCCTGATCTGGTCAGGAACAGAATGTCAGTTGGACGAATTTAAAAAATATCTGGCAAACAATGAGTTCAACATAGTATTAACATGGACCCATAGTAATACTAAGGTAGAATTTCTCGACTTGGAAATCTACATAGAGGACAATACACTGAAAACAAAAAAAATTTTTTTAAAAGTATCGATGTGAATAATTATATCAGTCTTGACAGCTGTCACCAGAAACATTGGTTAAAGAATATACCAAAGGGGCAATTTGTTCGTCTGAGACGCAACTGTAAAGACGAAACTGTTTTTCAGACTCAAGCGAAAGTATTAAAAGATAGATTTAAAGAAAAAAACTATCCTAAAGCCTTCCTAGAGGAAAAAATAGAGGAAGTTGCAAAACTAGATAGGAAAGAATTATTACATTACAAACAAAGAGATAAAGGGATATCGGCATTAAACAACACAAAAACAGCAAGTAGACTTATTCTACAACATAGTACTCAGAGTAAAGAAGTCAGAGACATTATACAGAAACATTGGGGTATTCTCTTTAGAGATCCAAGTATGTCGGAAATTATAGAGGATAAACCAAATATAATCTTTAAAAAAGTACCTAATTTAAAATTACAACTTTCACATAATATAACAAAAGTGGAAAGAATAAACCCTAATACTAACTGGTTATCCTCTCCACAAGCAGGCTTCAGAAGGTGTCAGTTTTGTAATGCTTGCAAAAAAATGAAAAAGGGACCAAGAGCTTGTAACATATTCCACTCTGCTGATGGCAATAAGACTTATGATATTAATCAGTTCATCACATGTAACAGTAAGAACGTAATATATCTATTAAGATGCTCGTGCAATTTAATTTACATTGGTTGTACCTCTAGGCTTCTGAAAATCAGACTAAATGAGCATATTTACAACATAGAAAAAGGCCTCCAAAAACACTCATTATCAGCACATTTCGATAGAATACACAATAGGAGAATAGAAGACCTTGACTTCCTTGGTATTAGGAAGGTAGAATATAGCTGGAGAGGAGGTGATGTACAAAATCAATTGGGTCGGCTTGAGATGAAATGGATCCATATTATGGATAGTTTCATACCGAACGGCCTTAACAAGGATTTTGAGTTACATCATTTCTTATAAAAATATAACTCAGCCCCCATTATTATAAAATTCCCTCAGTATTTTATATCTTTATAGTGAAATCAGATAATATAAAAATTATCGATATCCTGATAAAACTCTGTGTCTGATTGAAGAGGACATGCTGTTTTATACAGCCTGAGAAGGTTACCAAATAGTACGAGTTGTGGGAAATTTAATCTATATATATACTGTGTAGATATTTCTTAAAGGTTAATTCCTTGTGATGTTTAGTTTAAACATGTATATTCTTGTTATGGATAAATAATATGAAAGTACAAGTGATGAATAATGTGATTTAAACCGATGTGCCACACAATAATCCTCAAATGTCATAGAACGATACGCTATGTATTAGACCTGCTAGCGAATATTGTCTTAATAAAATATGATTAGGACGTTTATAAATGTTAATTGATGTAAACCATTATTGCCCTTAACTCATATATATAGAAATAGTACCTATGATTCCTGTGTACAATTATCGGCAGTATAAGAAGGAATAACCAGAAATATGCCCACTTTCAAAATGGAGGACTCAATACCGGATATCCGGTTTAATAAATCAGAAATACTCAAATAAGACTTTCAGACATGCGCACACCATTCCTTGAAAAAGCTCCTTTGCGAAACGTACGTCGGATACATTGTTTCTTACCCTTGGCGTCTTTCCAAGAATCTGCACACCAGTAAGGAGAGCAACATATGCTGGACTCTGAATGGAAAGGTTGTGTGGTTAAGTTTCTGCACTCCTTACCAAGGTTTCTAGTACTGTGTATAAGCTCAATGCGAGCAATTACTTAATTGTATTGCCAACCCTATGTATATTTGGTGTTCCTTGCAGCTCTTGTGACGCTTTTTACACTTGTATTTTAATAAATCTTTTTTACTAAAATCCGGTTCAAGCAACTGTTTACCCAACAGTATAATATCGGGTGTGCGCATAAACCTGAGCTAGGCTATAGCTCCATCTCATGTGAGTAAGCATTTGTAAATAGAAGATTGAAGATTCCGAAAATCACACACATATCCTTATAAGAACTTTTTATGAGTATTTAGTTTATATTATAGTACACTTTGTTAGTCTTCATCCTTTGTTTATTTTCTATGATGACCAGTGGTGATTAGGCTTGATTGGCGACATCAGCGAGGAAAACTATGATGTTTTTCCAAAACATGAACTAAGAACATAATTCAAGATATCTACTGTGGACAAAGCATAGGTTCCCATGAACAATGTCCTCTGAAAATTGCTGAGTTAACTTCCGATACAATAAGCTCCCACAACAATTTTGAGACTGGGTGAGGAAATCACACAGCTTCTAATAAAAAAAATGCGGCATGAAATTAAGGTTTGTCAATCATAAACATTAGTGTAAAATAAAGTTCATTTTTATTATATGTTACATTTATATTACATCTTGCCACTTATATAAAGTAGGCTTTTCTACAGTTTTTTTCTACCCCTAGCTCTGTAACCTGTGGCATATCAAACTCATTTTTTTTACAGGAGAATGCTACTATAAATGACTTATCTGTAAACATTTTAGGTTCTTATCTGGTCCCCCATCATAGGTAATCAACCTGAAAAGGAGGGGAAATGTTTAAAAAAAAATCTGCACTTTCTTGATAAGCCTCAAACCTGAAATGTTCTGAATACCCACTATACTTTCCTAGGTACCCACTAAAAAAATTAGGACTGAGACTGGAACCATTTCCATTATAAATTGACCCTAAAAGTGGAACTTTTAGTGATTTTCATCATAACATTAGGACAAAGTGATAGTAAATCCTAGCGTTTGTGAAATGCTAGGATTTACTAGTGCAGGAAATAAAGGGGCCTTTTAGTCATGAAGTATAAAATACTTCATGCTGAAAGCTCCTTTATTGGACTGTAGCGTTCGCCGTGCTGAGCACTCTTAGGTCGTCCGCATCCACTAGCTATCCGTCATAATGCAAGCTGTGGTGCAAAGCAATTGGCTAAGCGGTGTAAAGTCACCTCATTGAAAAAAATAGTGTTCTGTTGCATGAGGCCTGAGGTGCTCAGATTGGCGAACTTTCAGCATTTTTTTAAATATATGTGTAGCACAATTATTGGCACCCATATGAGAAAAATATATTTGAAGTATATTCCCATTGATATTTTAAATTGTATTAGTACCCTTGGGTGACTAGGAACAGGACATTTTTCAACCATGACTTCCTGTTTCACAGGGGTATAAATATGAGCTAACACATAGGCCAAATGTATTTAGTCATTTATCACAATGGTTAAGACCAAGGAATATAGCTGTGATGTGTGGCAAAAGGTTGTTGAGCTTTACAAAATGGGAAGTGGCTATAAGAAAATAGAAAAAGCACTGAAAATGCCCATTCCCACCATCAGGGCAATAATTAAGAAGTTCCAGCCAACTTGAAATGTTATGTATCAACCTGGAAGAGGATGTGCGTCTATATTGTCTTAACGCACTATAAAGAGGATGATTTGAGTGGCCAAAATATCTCCAAGGACCACAGCTGGAGAATTGCAGTAGTTAGTGGCATCTAACTACAGAATGTCTCCAAAACTACAATCCAACATCACCTACATCACCACAAGTTGTTTGGAAGGGTTTCAATAAAAAAGCCACTACTCTCATCCAAAAACAAACTCAAGCATCTTCAGTTTGCCAGAAGCTACTGGTACTTCAAATGGGATTGGTTCTATGGTTAGATGAAGCTAAAATAGAGCTTTTTGGTAATAAACACCAGTGGTGGGTTTTGCGCACACAGAGAGGTAGCCATATGGAAGAGTACCTCATGCCCACAGTTAAATATGGTATGTTTTGGGGCTGTTTTTCTGCCAGAGGACCTGGACATTTTATTAGTTGTTCAGTTAATATATGTTTATAGTTGATAGATTCCATGATGCCATGTATCTTGACTGCCTCTGAAAACCTCTGCCTCAGAAAGCTTAAACTGGGCCATGGTTGGATCTTCTAGCAGGACAATGATCCAAAACATACATCAAATTCAACACAAAAATTGTTTACTGACCCACAAATTCAAGGTCCTGTCATGGCCATCCCAGTCCTCAGACTTGAACCCCATAAAAAAACCTGTAGGGTGAACTGGAGAGGAGAGTTCACCAGCATCAACTTCGAAATTTGAAGGATCTGGAGAGTTTCTGTATGAGGAATGGGCTCAGATCCCTTGCCATGTATTCTCCAACCTCATCAGGCATTATATGAGAAGACTCAGAGCTGTTATCTTGTCAAAGGGAGGGAGCACAAAGTATTGACTAAAAGGATGACAATAATTGTGCCACACATATATTTAACACAGATATTTTTTTATAACCAATAATAGCAAAATGGCATAACAGCACTAGTGGTTTTATGTGATATAATCACTCAAAAGCAGTGTAGTATTAATCTGGGGTGGAAGTCATATATATATATATATATATATATATATATATATATATATATATATATACAGGGAGTGCAGAATTATTAGGCAAATGAGTAGTTTGACCACATCATCCTCTTTATGCATGTTGTCTTACTCCAAGCTGTATAGGCTCGAAAGCCTACTACCAATTAAGCATATTAGGTGATGTGCATCTCTGTAATGAGAAGGGGTGTGGTCTAATGACATCAACACCCTATATCAGGTGTGCATAATTATTAGGCAACTTCCTTTCCTTTGGCAAAATGGGTCAAAAGAAGGACTTGACAGGCTCAGAAAAGTCAAAAATAGTGAGATATCTTGCAGAGGGATGCAGCACTCTTAAAATTGCAAAGCTTCTGAAGCGTGATCATCGAACAATCAAGCGTTTCATTCAAAATAGTCAACAGGGTCACAAGAAGCGTGTGGAAAAACCAAGGCGCAAAATAACTGCCCATGAACTGAGAAAAGTCAAGCGTGCAGCTGCCAAGATGCCACTTGCCACCAGTTTGGCCATATTTCAGAGCTGCAACATCACTGGAGTGCCCAAAAATACAAGGTGTGCAATACTCAGAGACATGGCCAAGGTAAGAAAGGCTGAAAGACGACCACCACTGAACAAGACACACAAGCTGAAACGTCAAGACTGGGCCAAGAAATATCTCAAGACTGATTTTTCTAAGGTTTTATGGACTGATGAAATGAGAGTGAGTCTTGATGGGCCAGATGGATGGGCCAGTGGCTGGATTGGTAAAGGGCAGAGAGCTCCAGTCCGACTCAGATGCCAGCAAGGTGGAGGTGGAGTACTGGTTTGGGCTGGTATCATCAAAGATGAGCTTGTGGGGCCTTTTCGGGTTGAGGATGTATCAAGCTCAACTCCCAGTCCTACTGCCAGTTTCTGGAAGACACCTTCTTCAAGCAGTGGTACAGGAAGAAGTCTGCATCCTTCAAGAAAAACATGATTTTCATGCAGGACAATGCTCCATCACACGCGTCCAAGTACTCCACAGCGTGGCTGGCAAGAAAGGGTATAAAAGAAGAAAATCTAATGACATGGCCTCCTTGTTCACCTGATCTGAACCCCATTGAGAACCTGTGGTCCATCATCAAATGTGAGATTTACAAGGAGGGAAAACAGTACACCTCTCTGAACAGTGTCTGAGAGGCTGTGGTTGCTGCTGCACGCAATGTTGATGGTGAACAGATCAAAACACTGACAGAATCCATGGATGGCAGGCTTTTGAGTGTCCTTGCAAAGAAAGGTGGCTATATTGGTCACTGATTTGTTTTTGTTTTGTTTTTGAATGTCAGAAATGTATATTTGTGAATGTTGAGATGTTATATTGGTTTCACTGGTAAAAATAAATAATTGAAATGGGTATATATTTGTTTTTTGTTAAGTTGCCTAATAATTATGCACAGTAATAGTCACCTGCACACACAGATATCCCCCTAAAATAGCTATAACTAAAAACAAACTAAAAACTACTTCCAAAACTATTCAGCTTTGATATTAATGAGTTTTTTGGGTTCATTGAGAACATGGTTGTTGTTCAATAATAAAATTAATCCTCAAAAATACAACTTGCCTAATAATTCTGCACTCCCTGTATATATATATATATATATATATATATATATATATATATATATATATATATATATATATATATATATATATATATATATATATATATATATATATATATATATATTTGCAAGAAAAAGTATGTGAACCCTTTGGAATGATATGGATTTCTGCACAAATTGGTCATAAAATGTGATCTGATCATCATCTAAGTCACAACAATAGACAATCACAGTCTGCTTAAACTAATAACACACAAAGCACAAAGAATGAAATGTTGCCATGTTTTTATTGAACACACCATGTAAACATTCACAGTGCAGGTGGAAAAAGTATTTGAATCCCTAGACTAATGACATCTCCAAGAGCTAATTGGAGTGAGATGTCAGCCAACTGGAGTCCAATCAATGAGATGAGATTGCAGGTGTTGGTTACAGCTGCCCTGCCCTATAAAAACACACACCAGTTCTGGGTTTGCTTTTCACAAGAAGCATTGCCTGATGTGAATGATGCCTCGCACAAAAAAGTTCTCAGAAGACCTACGATTAAGAATTGTTGACTTGCATAAAGCTGGAAAGGGTTATAAAAGTATCTCCAAAAGCCTTGCTGTTCATCAGTCCACGGTAAAACAAATTGTCTATAAATGGAGAAAGTTCAGCACTGCTGCTACTCTCCCTAGAAGTCCTGTAAAGATGACTGCAAGAGCACAGCGCAGACTGCTCAATGAGGTGAAGAAGAATCATAGAGTGTCAGCTAAAGACTTACAAAAGTTACTGGCAAATGCTAACATCCCTGTTAGCGAATCTACAATGCGTAAAACACTAAACAAGAATGGATTTCATGGGAGGATACCACAGAGGAAGCCACTGCTGTCCAAACAAAACATTGCTGCACGTTTCCAGTTTGCACAAGAGCACCTGGATGTTCCACAGCAGTACTGGCAAAATATTCTGTGGACAGATGAAACCAAAGTTGAGTTGTTTGGAAGAAACACACAACACTATGTGTGGCGAAAAAGAGGCACAGCACACCAACATCAAAACCTCATTCCGAACTGTGAAGTATGGTGGTGGGGGCATCATGGTTTTGGCTGCTTTGCTGCGTCAGGGCCTGGATGGATTGCTATCATTGAAGGAAAAATTAATTCCCAAGTTTATCAAGACATTTTGCAGGAGAACTTAAGGCTATCTGTCTACCAGCTGAAGCTCAACAGAAGATGGATGTTGCAACAGGACAATGACCCAAAGCATAGAAGTAAATCAACAACAGAATGGCTTAAACAGAAGAAAATACACCTTCTGAAGTGGCCCAGTCAGAGTCCTGACCTCAACCCGATTGAGATGCTGTGGCATGAGCTCAAGAAAGCGATTCACACCAGACATCCCAGGAATATTGCTGAACTGAAACAGTTCTGTAAAGAGGAATGGTCAAGAATGACTCCTGACCGTTGTGCACGTCTGATCTGCAACTATAGGAAACGTTTGGTTGAAGTTATTGCTGCCAAAGGAGGTTCAACCAGTTATTAAATCCAAGGGTTCACATACTTTTTCCACCTGCACTGTGAATGTTTACATGGTGTGTTCAATAAAAACATGGCAACATTTCATTCTTTGTGTGTAATTAGTTAAAAAAAAAAAAAAGCTTGAGAAAGGCTGTGAATCAGCCGAAACGCGTTGCTTAGTACTTTGATCGTTTTGGGCTTCCATAGCCTGAAGTTTCTGTTTTGGCGCACAGGAGCGCCTTGCTTTCTTGAAGTTCCGTCTGGCGGGCTGAGCTTTCTGGAGGCTGGTTGATACAGCAAAAGACACACCGGACCTCTGTCTGCTACAAAACCCTTGGGACACGCTGAGGAATTACAAGCGGTTCGCCATGAGAAGAGCCCCCTGAGACGGTTCTTAAACATCTGGTGTAAGTAAAAGTGTGCACCTTATGTTTTTTTGTATCTCCATATTGTTTAAAGGATTGTGTATATCCTTCTTCTCGCCCTATCACTTAGCTTTCACGCTGTCTATTAACCCATCAGGAGCTTGCTTGATGCCCTTTCTGCTTTTTTAACACACCAACTGGCATACCAAAATACTTTTTACCAACGGACTATATCTATTAAAGAGACTGTGCATTCGCTCTCCCTCTCTTACCAATTGTAATATTTGTTGTATTGTTGTGATTTTATTGTATATGTTTATGTACTACATTTTAAATGATTATGTGTGATTTTTACCTATAGGGATTAATATAAGCAATTAAATATTTTTAAAGTCAACCCCTTCACTTTTTGGTTGCTGCACTCATTTAGCTATCCGTTGAGAGAGCGCAGCAGTGGTCAATTACCTGGTTGCAGTTCTCTGCAATCAGTGTAATTAATTCTTTTTTAGTGTAATTAGTTTAAGCAGACTGTGATTGTCTATTGTTGTGACTTAGATGATGATCAGATCACATTTTATGACCAATTTGTGCAGAAATCCATATCATTCCAAAGGGTTCACATACTTTTTCTTGCAACTGTATATAAATACATACAAACACTCAGACGGCTAGATTTGGAGTTTGGCGGTAAAAGGGCTGTTAACGCTCCGCGGGTTTTTTTCTGGCCGCACCATAAATTTAACTCTGGTATCGAGAGTTCAAACAAATGCTGCGTTAGGCTCCAAAAAAGGAGCGTAGAGCATTTTTACCGCAAATGCAACTCTCGATACCAGAGTTGCTTACGGACGCGGCCGGCATCAAAAACGTGCTCGTGCACGATTCTCCCATAGGAAACAATGGGGCTGTTTGAGCTGAAAAAAAACCTAACACCTGCAAAAAAGCAGCGTTCAGCTCCTAACGCAGCCCCATTTTTTCCTATGGGGAAACACTTCCTACGTCTGCACCTAACACCCTAACATGTACCCCGAGTCTAAACACCCCTAACCTTACACTTATTAACTCCTAATCTGCCGCCCCCGCTATCGCTGAGCCCTGCATTACACTTTTAACCCCTAATCTGCCGCTCCGTAAACCGCCGCCACCTACG
Organism: Bombina bombina; assembly: GCF_027579735.1. Taxonomy (NCBI): domain Eukaryota; kingdom Metazoa; phylum Chordata; class Amphibia; order Anura; family Bombinatoridae; genus Bombina; species Bombina bombina. Next base: position 230,455,943 of record NC_069499.1, read on the forward strand.
TTATCCCTATGTACCCCTAATCTGCTGCCCTAACATCGCCGACCCCTATGTTATATTTATTAACCCCTAATCTGCCCCCCACAACGTCGCCGACACCTGCCTACACTTATTAACCCCTAATCTGCCGAGCGGACCTGAGCGCTACTATAATAAAGTTATTAACCCCTAATCCGCCTCACTAACCCTATCATAAATAGTATTAACCCCTAATCTGCCCTCCCTAACATCGCCGACACCTACCTTCAATTATTAACCCCTAATCTGCCGACCGGAGCTCACCGCTATTCTAATAAATGTATTAACCCCTAAAGCTAAGTCTAACCCTAACACTAACACCCCCCTAAGTTAAATATAATATTTATCTAACTAAATAAATTAACTCTTATTAAATAACTTATTCCTATTTAAAGCTAAATACTTACCTGTAAAATAAATCCTAACCTAAGATATAATTAAACCTAACACTACCCTATCAATAAAATAATTAAATAAACTACCTACAATTACCTACAATTAACCTAACACTACACTATCAATAAATTAATTAAACACAATTGCTACAAATAAATACAATTAAATAAACTAGCTAAAGTACAAAAAATAAAAAAGAACTAAGTTACAGAAAATAATAAAATATTTACAAACATAAGAAAAATATTACAACAATTTTAAACTAATTACACCTACTCTAAGCCCCCTAATAAAATAACAAAGCCCCCCAAAATAAAAAATTCACTACCCTATTCTAAAATACAAATATTACAAGCTCTTTTACCTTACCAGCCCTGAACAGGGCCCTTTGCGGGGCATGCCCCAAGAATTTCAGCTCTTTTGCCTGTAAAAAAAAACATACAATACCCCCCCCCCCAACATTACAACCCACCACCCACATACCCCTAATCTAACCCAAACCCCCCTTAAATAAACCTAACACTACCCCCCTGATGATCTTCCTACCTTGTCTTCACCATGCCAGGTTCACCGATCCGTCCTGGCTCCAAGATCTTCATCCAACCCAAGCGGGGGCTAGACATCCACTGAAGAAGTCCAGAAGAGGGTCCAAAGTCTTCCTCCTATCCGGCAAGAAGAGGACATCCGGACCGGCAAACATCTTCTCCAAGCGGCATCTTCTATCTTCTTCCATCCGATGACGACCGGCTCCATCTTGAAGACCTCCAGCGCGGATCCATCCTCTTCTTCCGACGACTAGACGACGAATGACGGTTCCTTTAAGGGACGTCATCCAAGATGGCGTCCCTCGAATTCCGATTGGCTGATAGGATTCTATCAGCCAATCGGAATTAAGGTAGGAATTTTCTGATTGGCTGATGGAATCAGCCAATCAGAATCAAGTTCAATCCGATTGGCTGATCCAATCAGCCAATCAGATTGAGCTCGCATTCTATTGGCTGATCGGAACAACCAATAGAATGCGAGCTCAATCTGATTGGCTGATTGGATCAGCCAATCGGATTGAACTATATTCTGATTGGCTGATTCCATCAGCCAATCAGAAAATTCCTACCTTAATTCCGATTGGCTGATAGAATCCTATCAGCCAATCGGAATTCGAGGGACGCCATCTTGGATGACGTCCCTTAAAGGAACCGTCATTCGTCGTCTAGTCGTCGGAAGAAGAGGATGGATCCGCGCTGGAGGTCTTCAAGATGGAGCCGGTCGTCATCGGATGGAAGAAGATAGAAGATGCCGCTTGGAGAAGATGTTTGCCGGTCCGGATGTCCTCTTCTTGCCGGATAGGAGGAAGACTTTGGACCCTCTTCTGGACTTCTTCAGTGGATGTCTAGCCCCCGCTTGGGTTGGATGAAGATCTTGGAGCCAGGACGGATCGGTGAACCTGGCATGGTGAAGACAAGGTAGGAAGATCATCAGGGGGGTAGTGTTAGGTTTATTTAAGGGGGGTTTGGGTTAGATTAGGGGTATGTGGGTGGTGGGTTGTAATGTTGGGGGGGGTATTGTATGTTTTTTTTTACAGGCAAAAGAGCTGAAATTCTTGGGGCATGCCCCGCAAAGGGCCCTGTTCAGGGCTGGTAAGGTAAAAGAGCTTGTAATATTTGTATTTTAGAATAGGGTAGGGAATTTTTTATTTTGGGGGGCTTTGTTATTTTATTAGGGGGCTTAGAGTAGGTGTAATTAGTTTAAAATTGTTGTAATATTTTTCTTATCTTTGTAAATATTTTATTATTTTCTGTAACTTAGTTCTTTTTTATTTTTTGTACTTTAGATAGTTTATTTAATTTTATTTATTTGTAGCAATTGTGTTTAATTAATTTATTGATAGTGTAGTGTTAGGTTAATTGTAGGTAGTTTATTTAATTATTTTATTGATAGGGTAGTGTTAGGTTTAATTATATCTTAGGTTAGGATTTATTTTACAGGTAAATTTGTTATTATTTTAACTAGGTAACTATTAAATAGTTCTTAACTATTTAATAGCTATTGTACCTGGTTAAAATAATTACAAAGTTACCTGTAAAATAAATATTAATCCTAAAATAGCTATAATATAATTATAAATTATATTGTAGCTATATTAGGATTTATTTTACAGGTAAGTATTTAGCTTTAAATAGGAATTATTTATTTAATAAGAGTTAATTTATTTCGTTAGATAAAAATTATATTTAACTTAGGGGGGTGTTAGTGTTAGGGTTAGACTTAGCTTTAGGGGTTAATACATTTATTAGAATAGCGGTGAGCTCCGGTCGGCAGATTAGGGGTTAATAATTGAAGTTAGGTGTCGGCGATGTTAGGGAGGGCAGATTAGGGGTTAATACTATTTATGATAGGGTTAGTGAGGCGGATTAGGGGTTAATAACTTTATTATAGTAGCGCTCAGGTCCGCTCGGCAGATTAGGGGTTAATAAGTGTAGGTAGGTGTCGGCGACGTTGTGGGGGGCAGATTAGGGGTTAATAAATATAACATAGGGGTCGGCGATGTTAGGGGTAGCAGATTAGGGGTACATAGGGATAACGTAGGTGGCGGCGATTTGCGGTCGGAAGATTAGGGGTTAATTATTTTAAGTAGCTTGCGGCGACGTTGTGGGGGGCAAGTTAGGGGTTAATAGATATAATACAGGGGTCGGCGGTGTTAGGGGCAGCAGATTAGGGGTACATAAGTATAACGTAGGTGGCGGTCGGCAGATTAGGGGTTAAAATTTTTAATCGAGTGGCGGCGATGTGGGGGGACCTCGGTTTAGGGGTACATAGGTAGTTTATGGGTGTTAGTGTACTTTAGGGTACAGTAGTTAAGAGCTTTATAAACCGGCGTTAGCCAGAAAGCTCTTAACTCCTGCTATTTTCAGGCGGCTGGAATCTTGTCGTTAGAGCTCTAACGCTCACTGCAGAAACGACTCTAAATACCGGCGTTAGAAAGATCCCATTGAAAAGATAGGCTACGCAAATGGCGTAGGGGGATCTGCGGTATGGAAAAGTCGCGGCTGTAAAGTGAGCGTTAGACCCTTTAATCACTGACTCCAAATACCAGCGGGCGCCCAAAACCAGCGTTAGGAGCCTCTAACGCTGGTTTTGACGGCTACCGCCGAACTCTAAATCTAGGCCAGAGTATGCTGACAAACCAGAACGGTAAATAAATATTTACGATCAGTCACTTAGGCAGTATTTTTACTCGTTGCTTTTTACCATTTGGCTGCAACACGCCATCTCCACTGATTGACCTTCTGTTCTCACGCCTATTGTCCCTTAGGGTAACACTGCTTCCGGGTGCTGGTTCACTGCCTCAGCACTGTTTGTGAGAGCCCAGTGGTGTAGTCCATAATACTCGCACAGCTAGAAAACGATCACCAGAGCGGCTCAATCATCAACACCATTTATTGACTAAAAAATGTTTTAGTCAATAAATGGTGTTGATGATTGAGCCGCTCTGGTGATCGCTTTCTTGCTGTGTGATTTTTTTTTTATAAACCTGTGTTGTGTTTGCAATTGTTTGATATCCATGAGAGCAGAGTATTTTTGTGTATTTTTTTTAACAAAAGATCAAAAGGTTAAACAATAAAGACAATTTGTCATAGCCTTCTTTGCTCATATTTACCAAGGATGCCAATATTAGTGTAGGTCACTGTATGTGGTGGTTTCTCAGTGAAAATGGTAAGCATCTAAAACTCCAAAACAGCACAGTGGTGGAAATGGCTTAGGAGTTAAAGGGTTAAAAAAAAAAAAAAACAATTGAAGAATCCATTAGAGAATGGTACACCAATATGAAGTACTAAGTATTATTAGAATTCTGGCTAGTGATTTTGACATCCTGACTGTGAGCTCTTTTGGTACCTGAAAAAAGGTCTGAAATTTTGATAGATACAATTGAAATTAAGACCAATTTTGTCAAAACCTAAATGTCCATTTTATGGAAGACATGCTAATTATATTCCTTATATCATTATTTGTCACTTGCAAATTATTATTTTTTTCCATCCTTTTTGTTACCAGGAAAATTAGATTCAGACACAACCGAAGCAATGAAGTTACCTCGATGTGGAAAGCATGAACAGCGAATGTCCTTCAATGTGGGTTCCAAATGGAAGCAAGAGTCATTGACTTATAAGATCATCAACACCACTTCAATCATTTCTGAGAAACTGGTCAGGGCGGAATTAATAAAAGCTTTAAAGGTACCACTAACAAAAATAATTAAAATTACTTGACTAGAAGAGTGAATAGTCATTTTATGCTGGATAATATTGTTAGATCTTCTTTATATTTTCTAAATTTCTAAGCAAGCAAAATTATTGTTTTGTTGATACCGTGTTAGCCAGTTAACTAATTGAAAAAAATAAAATAACAAACAAATTGTATAATTGATACCTTTATTGGCTAATGAAAAAAAAACTATTTATTTTTTTGCAAGCTTTCAAAGAACTATGGCTCCATCAGTCAGTTTTCTGATGAAGGAGCCATAGTGCTTTAAAAGCTTGCAAAACAAATTCCTTTTCATTAGCCAATAAAGGTATCACATATACAATTTGTGTGATATTTTATTTTTTAGTAAATTTCTTATAAAGACTAATCCTATTGGCCTTAAGATATAGTAAGAAAGATGTTTATACAAGTAATTTGTTATATTCTTTCAGGTTTGGGAGGATGTGGTCAACCTGAAATTTGTTGAAGTTGATGTTAACAAGACTGCAGACATTGATATATTCTTTGTATCTGGCCTGCATAATGATGGAAACCGAAACGCCTTTGATGGACCAGGGCGTGTTCTGGGTCATGCCTTCATGCCACCATTCACTAAAAAGAAAAAGGATCTAGATGGAGACTTACACCTAGATAACGATGAGAAGTGGACACTCAATGAAAAGAAAGGTAAATGCATATGTTGTTGGGTTACTAATATTTTATTTTACAGCAGGAACCCCCTTCTGTCAGACCCTACTTTAAATATGTGCTGATAATATAGAAGTGAAAAATCAAAAGGCGTTCAACAAAAGGTGAACTGTGTTTTGTGACCGTTTATTGCCCCCCCCCAACTCCAAGTATAAATAGACATGGACTGTTAATTTGATTGATAGTCAGATAGAGATAGATAGATAGATAAAGAGTGTATATAAAAAGTCTACACACCTTTATGAAATTGCAGATTGTTTTATTCTTTGTGAATAAGTCTCTATTAACTTTGCACATCTACTCTTTGGAATTTTATCACACTCTTTTTTTCAACAAAGTTCAAGTTTCTTCACATTATGAGGAGATTTCAGGTGTACAGCTCACTTTGATTTTCCATTTCTGAAGCCATGCCTTGGTCAACTTGAACATGTACTTTGGGTCATTGTCATGATGGAATGTGAAATCCCCCTTCATCTTCAGCTTTCTGACAGACACCAGCAGGTTTTATGCCAAACTATCTTCATATTTGGAACTGTTTATTATGCCATCTATCTTGTCTATATGACAATAGTCATGACAATAGTCCCTGACCCAGCTGAAGATAAGCAGCCCCAAAGCATGATGCAATCACCACCATGCTTCAAAGTCTGTAAAGTGTGTGATGATGAGCTTTCTTGATTTTGTACCAAACATATATTTTCCAATTTTGGCCAAAAAGTAAAAACTTTGCTTCTCAGAATGTAGCACATTTTCCCACATGGTTTGGAGTGACTGAATGAATATTTTGGCATAATTTAGATGTTCCCTTTTGTAAGAAAGGGTTTCTGCCTTGCCACCCTACACTTATCCCAGACACATGCAGAATACGAGAGATGGTGGTGACATGCAATCAGCGACTGGTACCTGTCAGAAATTCCTTTACCTCCATTAGTGGTGCTATTGGCCTCTTTGTAGCCTCCCTGATGCTCCTCGTCATCTCATCAGCTTTGGAGGGTCATCCTGATTGTTGCAATGTCTCTGTGGTGCCACATTTTTTCCACCTATTCATGATGGTTTTGACAGTGCTCCATGGTACATCCACTGCCTTCAATATTCTTTAATATAGCTCTACTAATTGGTACTTTTAAACAATTATATCTAGCAGTTTCTTTGGCAACTCTTTGTAGACCATGGCTCTCCTAGTAGGATGCAACCCCAAACATTCAAGCAAAGTCTACTGCACAGTTGACTTTAATCTGTGTTTAAACAGAATCACTTTAATTGATAGCATATCCCTCTCTGCATATCTCAAAACAGAATACACCTGTCATGGTTGACTTTATATTTCCTACCTGTTCTATGTTAAATTCTGCATATGTTATGTATTAATATTGTTTTTGTACTATTGTACCCTATTGTATCAATGCAATGTTTTGTGGATCCAGGACATACTTGAAAACGAGAGAAATCTCAATGTATCCTTCCTGGTAAAATATTTTATAAATAAATAATAGCAGGTGTATGCTATTTACCTACAAACATGATTTAGAATTTGATTGGTTAACTGTGAACACAGCTAGAGCCAGCATTATGAAAGGGCAAAGTTCTGCAGGGTGTTTTTTTATTTTGTTTTTAATTTCTTAATAATTAACTTTGGGTTTTTTTTCCCTCTGGATTTTTGTTTGTTGGAAGATCACATTACAGATGGAAATATTACATTGTTATTTCTGTCTTTACATTCCAAAAACCTTCAACTTCCTGTGTAGACTTTTTTTATCCACTGTGCATGAGCATTTAGAGGTTTTGGATGCAAACGAATGCAGAAAAAGCAGTCTGCTCATGGCATTTGGCTCTCATCAGAGCCAGATTTCTTCTTGTGAAAGTGCAACAGACTAAGATCTGTGCAAATAGCAAAAAATAATTTAAAAAACCCAGTATTCAAATAACAAGCCAGGAATCAAAACCAGGGCTGGTAGTCAGACGAGCCGAGTCAGGAGCCAAAGCGAATAGTCAGATGAGCTGAGTCAGGAGCCAAAGCGAGTAGTCAGATGAGCCGGAATCAGGAACAAGGAGAACAGCAGAGTCAGGAACAAGCCAGGGATCAGGAACCAGGAGGGACGTCAGACAGCTAGGTAATACACAGGAGCTCTCACAAACAGGTCTGAGACAACGCAAGGGCAAAGCATACTGAACAGAGGCCCTTTAAATAATAAGTGATGACATCACAATTCTGAGACTCCATCCTGTCTCACACGGATGATGTACACCAGTCTGGCCATAAAAGGAAGTGCAGGAAATGAGCAGCATCACACAGTATGCACCAGAGTCAGCAAGAGAGGTGAGTAAAATGGCTGCCAGCAGCACATGGCAAACAAAGCAGGGAAAAAACCCTGACGGTACCCTCCCCTCAACAACCCCTCCCCGCGGGAGGACAAAAGGCTTATTGGGGAAACGGGCATGGAAGGCATGGAGGGGGGCTGGAGCATGAACATCAGAGGAGGGAACCCATGAACGCTCCTCCGGACCATAGCCCCTCCAGTGAACCAAATACTGTACGCGGCCACTGGACATACGAGAGTCAATAATGCTGCTGACCTCATACTCCTACTGGTTGTCAACAAAGATAGGACAGGGACGAGGCAACACAGTGGTAAACTGATTAAAAACCATTGGTTTCAAGAGGGAGACATGAAAAACATTGGAGATGCGCATTGCAGGAGGAAGGTCAAGAGCGTAGGCCACAGGATTGACCCGTTGGAGTATTCAAAAAGGACCAACATAACAGGGAGCCAGTTTATTGGAAGGCACATGAAGGTTCAAGTTGCGGGAGAACAGCCAAACTCTCTCACCAACCTGGTAGGAAGGTGTGGGCAGACACCTACAATCAGCCTGGAACTTTTGGCGCTGCATAGAACGATGAAGGCAATCCTGAATCTGCACCCATGTGGAACGGAGTTGCCGGAGATGCTCCTCCAAAGCCGGAATGCTCTGAGACATGAATGAATCGGGCAACAAGAATGGTTGAAACCCATAATTCGCCATGAACGGGGATAACTTGGAGGAAGCATTAATAGCACTATTACGAGCAAACTCTGCCCAAGGTAACAGTTCCGACCAATTATTGTGGTGATCTGAGACATAGCAACGGAGGAACCATGACAGAGCTTGATTAGACCGTTCCGCAGCCCCATTGGATTGAGGGTGATATGCTGAGGAGAAGGAAATAAGTACCACAATGGTCATTTTGTCACATTAAATCTGTATTTGATGTTTCAGTTTCTCAAAGGGACTGGATTTCTAAAATCACCTGAGAATAACAACTTTTCATTACATCTGAGAGGATTGCAGGCGTTATCCTTGCCTGGTAAACTGGTGTTTGTTTAAATATCCACTCGGTTTTGTCTGAACGAAGCGTCACCTTAAAGCAGTGCTTTCCAAACTGTGTGTCGGGACACACTAGTGTGTCGGCAGCAGTTTGTAGGTGTGTCCCTGCTTCAGCACAATTTTTTTTAATTTTTTTGGGGGTTTGTGACTTTCCACCTGCCTGCTACGCATATCACATGGTTGACATGTGATTGATACCTAGGGGGGATACATATCATCTTAACCAATTGACACAGCTCAGTGGGAACTGAAACTATTCCCATTGGTGGCACATTGGCTCCTGACTGCACATGTAGTCTCCTTAATTGGCTTGTGACTGTACGTGTAATCAGTGAGTGGGACAGTAGTGTGTTTGCAGTGTGGGCAGTAGTCAATCGCACTCACGGAGCTCTGAGGGCAGCAGCTTAAATGCTGAGCTGAAGTCAGTGGGGTTTTTTTTTGGCAACTAGCTCCCTGTAGTGCATTGCTGCTCCTGCTCTTGATATATGGATAGGAAGTGGAAGCTTAAAAATGCTTGATGATGAAATGCGAGTGTCTTTATCTAATATTCCACCTAATATTCAGAAATTGTGTTCATCCCATCAACCTCATACATCCCATTAAAATAGCAAGTAGCTATTTGTGTTATTAAACTTTTTTAATTCTTGCACATACTTTTACTTTTAAATACATTTCATTATTATATAATTTATGTATGTGTCTGTATCTCTTAAAACAAGTTAGTTTAACCTCCTTTTTGCTAGTACAACTGAATTACTGTGTCGCGAAATCATGTAGGTCTAAAAAGTGTGTCACTAACATAACAAGTTTGGAAAGCTCTGCCTTAAAGGGACACTCAAGTCAAAATTAAACTTCAAGATTCAGATACAACATGCAATTTTAAACAACTTTCCAATTTACTTCAATTAACAAAATGTGCACAGTCTTTTTATATTTACACTTTTTGAGTCACCAACTCCTACTGAGCATGTGCAAGAATTCACTGCATATACGTATATGCATTTGTGATTGGCTGATGACTGTCACATGATACAGGGGGAGTGGAAATAGACATAACTTTGCAATTTATTTAACAAAAATCTGCTACTCATTTGAAGTTCAGTTTAAGTGCTATTCCATTGTCTTCTTATCATGCATTTGTTGATTATGCAAATCTACTGTATTGACTGGTCCTTTAAAGGATAACTGTTTAATTCTAATCACTCTTTTAAGGATAGATTAGTTATCTGGGATAAAACGATGTGTCCTTTCTGGTTAGGAAAGGTAGCTTGAACTGTGTCATTCCAAACCTGTAAAAAAATAAGCCCTTCTAGGATTTCAACCATTAGGTCAATGATTATCCATGAGAAATGACAAAGCCTTGATGTTGTTAATAACTTACGGTCCTGAAAAGTCTATTGTCTATCAGAAATAAATAAATAATAATAATTTTCCACTTAAAAACTAAAAAGGTGTATACTTGAGTGTAAAAGACTGAATGAAGTTAAAGGGACAGTCAACCCAAAATTTGTCATGCGTCATTCCTATAAAGTTGCAAACACTTATTATTCCCAACTATAGCTCAATTTTGTAACATATATCATTTATAAGTAATAGTACTTACTTTTTACGCCTCTGCCTGTTTAAAATGTTCGCCTGCCCCTTCCCTATTTCGTCACAAGTATCGTCATCATGTTGCTGTGCTCGCAGTTATTTTTCAGTCGTACATGCTCCTGTGTTTGGCGAATGCCCAATGCGCCGATAAGACTGTAGGGGGAAGTTTCAAAAAGGAAATGAAAATACATTATCATTATCCTAGCCGTGTCCTATTTGTGGCGTACCGGTATGCTTCAAGCTCAACGCTCCAGCCGCAGTTCCAATACCATTTCACCGATTGCAAGTATATGGTATGTAATAAATTCTTTTCATGAGTGTTTTCCGACTGGACAGGGTTTGTAATGGTGTCATGTAACAAGCCTGATATCGGATTCAATGCTACACTTGGCAATGATACCTTGCTGTTCCTTACTAAAGTGGAAGTAGTCTGTTATCTTTCTTTGCCTTCAACTAAATAAGTCTCAACCATCTGACCTTTTTTTTTCACCAACAAATAAAATAAATATGTTTGGTTGCACTGTTTTCTATATAAGATTGGTCTCTGCCGCATGATGCACTATGTGAGAGTGGGAGATGGCAGTACATTGCTAACAAGAGCTCAGTATTACCTGCTCTCACTGTGGCTGTCTCTTCAGGAAGATCAGGCAGGTTACAGACGGGGAACACAGCAGATCAGAGGCACTCCCTGTGACGGTAAGAAGGAGGTGATGAGCTAAAAATCTGAAAGGGAAGCCATATGGAGTCATCATATAGCCATCTTGAAACAAAGAAGTGGAAAAATTAACTTTTTTTCTTGGGACAATGGAAACACTTTAATAAAAACCTTGTCCATAGGGTTTTAATGTTAGAAAGATTTCACTATCTTCAACAGGGAAAAATATAATTCTTCACAACATGATTTTTCTATGGGAAAGTTATATACATACCCCTTCCCAACAACACGCACATACACATTCAAATCAGCCAAATAGCCTTTACTGAAACCTAGTCAAATACTACTAGACCTAGGAAACAAGCATGTTTACACAGAGTAATCTATTATTCAAATAATATTATGGGTTCATTGAAAGGGCTAAGAGGCAAGAATTTTTTGTAGAGTTTAGAGTTCTTTAAAACAAGTATTTTCTATTACCATCTCAAACACTGTTACTATTTAGTATTGTGTATAACTGCTCAGCATAATGATCCCTTACCCAACATTCTGCGGACTAACCAAGGGACTGAAACTGGGATTAAAAAAACCAAGGTCCTCCATTTTATGACTATTATGAAAAATGACCAGAGAGAAATATTTTGAAACAGCTGTGCATCTTCTCTATGCACATTGTATTTGAAATTGCAACACTTTTTCTTATGTATTGTGTTAGTCAAAATTCAATAAAAAACACAAAAAAAACCTTGTCCATATTCCTGTAATGGAACAGAATGCATAACCAACAGGTTCTCAGTGACCTTCAGAAACATAATTTATGCTTATCTGAAAATTTTTTATTTCTTTCATAGTGGCGAGAGTCTATGATCCATTACATAAAGAATATAAATTCCTACCATCAGGAGGAGGCAAATTTTCCCAAACCCCAAGAGCTCTATAAAACCTCCAACACATACCTTAGTTTAACATGAAGCCAAGCAGTGAGGTTTAACAAGAAATAAGAGCCAAAAATTAAGTAGGAAAAAAAGATGTGCTTGAAACAAAAATAATCCTAGAAAAGGGTGGGGGCTTGTTGACTCTCGCCATCATGAAAGAAATTAATATATCAGGTAAGCATAAGTTATGTTTTCTTTCAAAATGGTGGTGAGAGTCCAAGATCCGTTACTTATGGAATCTAAAACACAAGCTGTGGAAGTCCACAAGTAACTATAAAGGGAGGGATTGAAAACAACAATTTTTTTTGCTGAGAAATTAAATCCATAACCTAAAAGCACATATATATCTTATAACAAACTCAAAAAGACATGCACAATCATCACACTGGGATAACTGCCTTAAGAACCTTTCTACCAAAGGCTGCTTTCAGAGGAAGAAACTTTTGTAAAGATATGCAAAGGCTGCTTTGCAACGTTGATCAACTGAAGGCTCATTTTTGAAAGCCGCAGAAGTGGCAACTGATCTAGTCGAATGAGCTGTAATTCTCTGAGGCAGAGGCTGGGCTGCCTCCAAATAAGCTCTGTGAATCAAAAGTTTTAACCAAGAGGTTAAACAGGGTCTTCTGACTTTTCCTAGAGCCAGAAAAAAGAACAGATAGACTAGAAGCTTGTCTGAAATCCTTAGAGCATTGAAATATTATGTTAATGCTACTAACAGCATCCAAAAAATGCAAAGATCTTTCAGAAGAATTTTTTTGGTTAGGACATGAGGGAACAACAATCTCCCTATTTATGTTGTGTGAGGAAACAACTTTAGGTAAAAACTTAAATGCAATCTGTAAAACAGCCTTATCCTGATGGAATATCAAATAAGGAGACTCACAAGAGAGCAGACAATTCAGAAACTCTTCTAGCAGAAGAGATGGCCAAAATATACAACAGTTTCCATGAAAGTAGTTTAATGTGCAATTTATGCAGAGGCTCAAAATGTGGAACCTGCAAAACCCTTAACACTAGGTTAAGACTACAAGGAGGAAAAATAGGCTTAATAACACGTTTAATTCGGACTAGAGCCTGAACGAAACAATGAATATTAGGAAGATTAGTAATCTTCCTGTGAAATAATACAGGAAGAGCAGACATTTGTCCTTTTGGAGAACTAGCAGATAAACCCTTATCTAAAACATCCTGCAAAAACTGAAGAATCCTAGGAATTCTAAAAGAATGCCAGGAACAAATTATGGTCAATACACCAATAAATGTAAGTTTTCCAAACTTTGTAATACATTTTCCTAGAAACAGGCTTACAAGCCTGAATCAGAGTGTTATTCACAGAATATGAGAATCATCTATGACTCAGAACTAAGCATTCCATTTCCATGCCATCAAGTTTAGATACTTTAAATCTGGATGGAAGAAAGGACCTTGAGACAGAAGGTCTGACTCTAGAGGAAGAGGCCAAAGTGAGCAACTGGACATTCAAACCAGATCCACATACCAAATACTGTGAGGCCACGCTGGGGTAATAAGGAATACAAATTACTTTCTATTTTATCTAGGAATAGGAAAGTAGAACGAGAGGAGTAATCAGATAAGCAGGCTGAATCACAAACCATACTTCCTCTGACAAGCACTGTACTTTGAGGGGAACTGGGCTTCGATATAGACTGAAAAGCCCCTTTCACTGAAGAAATCATGCACATCATCATGCTTCAACCACCTCCAATGGAGGAAAGTAATAACTAAGGTATGTGTGAGGTTGGAGGTGTTTTATAGGGCTATTGGGGTTTGGAAAACTTTGCCTCCTCCTGGTGGTAGGAATGTAAGTCGCATATGTAAAGGATTGTGGACTCTTGCCACCTATATGAAAAAAAGGAGACAAAATAGGACCTCAATGGCCTTCAAAAAGGAGACAAAAAACATGGGATAATTATCCTGATCACCCAAGGGCTTGTCTTAAGAAAAAAAAACTGCCTCCTATAGGGTTAGTTTTAAAGAGAGTAGAATCAAGGTCAGATCATATTTGACTTGCGTAATTTTTGCGTGTGTGATCCAGCAGAAATTAGTGGACCCAACCCATCACTTTCCTAATGCAAGATGTTAACCAAGAAACAAAAAATCTAATGTATATGCATCTATTAATTATAAAAGGAAGCACAGTAAATTGTCAGTGCATGGGATAGCAGTGCATAGTTCAATTGCATAAGACGTACATTTTTCATTTCAAAATGTCCTGAGTTATGGAAAGATTGCTCTGAAAAATATTTATAGATAAATCAGCATGCTTTGGTACTAGTTCAATAAAAGACTCTTGGGAGAAATAATGGGGGAGGACTGGGATAATATGTGATTGTCATGATAGCAGTAAAGTTCAAGTTTAATAGAAGGATAAAGATTATGGGATAGTTGGGCTGTGAGATAGTGAGAAGAGTTCTGTTGCCTCTGTAATGGATTATGTAAAGCAGTGTTTCTTAACCGCCATCCTCAAGTACCTACAACAGGCCATACACTGATGTAAAGAACTGAATTGTATAAATATTAGCAGAACAGGTGTGTGTGTGTGTGTGGGGGGGGGGACAGGACATAAACCTTGGACACACTACATACTGGTTGTTACTGTGTGTTTAACACATGCATAGCCACAGCCCACGGGGCAGGATTATTCGAAGTGAATGGGGTTAAAAATATATACTGCTGTTTCCAATAAACAGCAATCTGTACCTTTGTATAATAAAAGCCACATTTAGTATTAGAGTATTAGTCAGAGGTGAAAATAACCTGCGCAATGTATACATTCCTGTAGAATACTTTATAACAAAATGTTTAAAGAGCCATAAATATATTTACGCAGCTGTATCATTAAAGAGATACTAAACTCAACATTTTTATTTAATGATTCATTTTTGAAACCTTAATGGCCACATATAAATGTATGACTAATAAATAGTCAAATAATAATAATATTCTTCTTAAAAATGTTTGAAGGTACAGATGATATAGGTAAGGTTGCTGTTCTGCCCTCTAGAGAGCTCTTTTGAATTTTGGCCACCCCAAAACACACATTAATAGTTTGTTTGTTTTTTTCCAGGGGCCACAAAAACTACGGCACACATTCTTTCTTCTGCTTTTTCCTAGGGGCTGCAAAGACTAGTGCATAGGGCCAACAGTTTGCCATTCCTGCTCTAAATAACTGGAAACAAAACTGGAATATGAGAGTAATAATTACAGAGGCAGTGAAAGAGCCAGAGGACTTTGTACCTACTCCAATATAAGGTTGATTTATCAAGCTGCGGCGGACAGGGGCGCATATACGCACCCCTGTCCACCCCAGCTCGCCTCTGGTGGGCTGAGTTCCGCTACCGGAATTCAGCATTGCAGACGAGCACTGTTTTGCGTTCGCGTGCAATCCGCCCCCTGCTCGCGCAAGTTAATCATGTGCGGACAGGAGCGGTCTATCTCCGGGCTCAGACGAGCCCGGGGAGAGTGAAATTTGCCACCTAAGAGTTTGTGAAAAGTTAGGGAAGCAGCGGTCTAATGACAGCTGCTTGTTAAATACGGACTGCAGGTTCTCTTGTACGAACCTGCAGTCGTAGGCAGCCGAAGCCTGCCAAATGTGTTGATAAATCAACATGCAAATAGGCATGAAGTGACAATCAATCATAAACCTGGTGTCTTTAGAACATGAGAGACCTGTTTTATAATTATATTGTATTATACATATTTAAAGGAACAGTCTACACCAAAATCTTTATTGTTTTAAAAGATAGATAATCCATTTACTACCCATTCCCTAGTTTTGCATAACCAACACGGTTATATTAATATACTTTTTACCTCTGTGATTACTTTCTATCTAAGCTTCTTCAGACTGTCCCCTTATTTCAGTTCTTTTAACAGACTTGCATTTTAGCCAATCAGTGCTGACTCCTAGGTAACTGCACGTTGCGTGAGCACAGTGTTTTCTATATGACACACATGAACTAACACCTTCTAGTGGTGAAAAACTGTCAAAATGCATTCAGATAAGAGGCAGCCTTCAAGGTCTAAAAAATTAGCATATGAACCTCCTAGGTTTGTTCTCTTGGTATTCTTAGTTGAAAGCTAAATTGGTTATAAAAGTAAATTGGAAAGTTGTTTAAAATTACATGCCCAATCTGAATCATGAAAGTTTATTTTGGACTAGACTGTCCCTTTAAGAAATTATATTTTGTACAATGGCACTGCATTGCATTTACACTGATCTATATAAGAGTTCATGCGTATGTCTGTTCTTGTAGGGGTGAATCTGTTGCAGGCAGCAGCACATGAGCTGGGACATTCTCTGGGACTAGATCATTCCACCATTCCAGGAGCACTTATGGCCCCAACATACAAAGGTTATAACCCAAAGTTCAAACTTCACCAAGATGACATTGATGCAATCCAGGCTTTGTATGGTAAACCTCCCCCGAAAATCAGTCAGGGCTCAAGCTCTCCTCAGACAGCAAACATCTCCAAAGAGGCAGCATCTGTAGATGTTAAAAAAAATGCCACTGTTACTACAGGACCTTCAGTAAAAAATCAGGCTCCTAAGAAGCAATATAACATCCAAATGTGCGGAGAAGATCCAATTGATACATTTGCATCCATCAAAGAAGGTTCCATTTACTTATTCAAAGGTAGGTGTAGTTACTGCAAATAGACGTAAAACTATCCAGCTTTATTATAGAACCTTTCCAAAAATTACCTCTATTTTAATGTCATTTTTGGTTTAAAATAATAATTCTTTTGTGGAAAGCCATTTCAGTATCGCAATAATTTGTTTTGTTTTTTACAAGATGCTTGTATACCCTTGTTGTTATATATGTGACACATTTTTGCAGGAGACTATTTCTGGGAGTTAAGTCATGGGAAGCAGCCAATGACGCCTAAGAAAAAGCAACCGCAGCTCATTTCATCCAAGTGGAAAGAACTTCCAGGATCCATTGATGCCTCTATTAGAATGCAAAATCCTGCAGCAGACCAGGATGGGAAGATATTCTTTTTTAAGGTATTTGCTTTGGTTGGTTTCAGGCTAAGACACATTGACAGAACTCTTTACACATAATGGTGCTCTGGATTTTTAACAGAAACAAATATTTACCTATTTAAAGGGATATCATGTTCAAAAAGTAAAATATACTCTACCAAAGCATGGAGAGATAATAGGTGCGCCTATGCAAGATGTGGTTGTACACAATTACTTATGATATAAATATAAAATAGAGAAATCAAATCAAATATATATAAAATATTAAATGTATAATATAAAGTCTCTTGGAGATCACTTAAAAGTGAATATTTAAATGTCCCTTATGTGCCCCAGATGGGATCTTGTTTGGGGAAACAATAACTTACAGAATCCTCCAAAGTATGAGAGAAAAAATAAGCAGGCAGCTCTTCTGGAGTGAGGTGACCAATCACTTAATAGTAATCCTTTAAATAAACAGAAAGAAGGTGCCCATAGCGTAATATGTTCAAATTAAAAGAGAGGGATAGATATGTGAATAGATTTCACTCACATTTATTAGAGCACTATCAAGTGCTATACTGGCAGGCCAGATATTCAGGAGTAGTCTGGCTAACTCTCATCCCATGTCAGGAACCAGATTCTCAATCTCCTTTCCCTCAGGCAGCAAATAAAAAATGGATCCAATATTGCAGGGTAATGCTAGTTATAAAACCGCACCAATACCCCAATAAGACAATGTGTATAAAAAATGTTTGATAAAAAATAGTGTTTATTATCTAAAAACACATACACAGCGACTTGTTTCTCAGTGGATACACTGTTTCATCAGGCTGATCTAATAAATTTGATATAATAAACACTATTTTTTTATAAAGTACTGATTTCCCTCTCTTTGTAAGATATTTTAATTTCCCTAATTATTTATTTGATTTTGCATTAAAAATGTTCTTGCCTCCTATAGAGGACAAAAAAATAAATTCTAGAAGTATTATGCTACAAAATAATTAAATTGCCTTCTTACATGTAAAGTATTTATTTTCATAAATAGCTACAAAATAGTACTTGGCTACTGTCAGCATTGTCAAGTCACTTCTGTGAGAGAGTGTAGCCCACTATTTGATAACTATGCAGTACAATTGTGCAAGAAAACATCAAATTGAGCAACATGTTCCGGTGTAAAGCTAAAAAATTCTGCAATACAATTAGTCATTTCTAACACATGTTGTTCTGTTACCATTAAAAGCGCTAGTTCTTAAACTATATTCAGTTTCTGTATACAAAATTACTATCATTTTCTAAATAGCAGATAACTATAACCTAGTCTGCATTTTTAAAATATCAAAACAAGAGTAGTATCTTTTTAATATCTAATATGTTATAAATTAAAGGTTTGTTTACAAATTAAAATATTCGATTTTAAATGCACGCACAAGAGGTTAAAATGTGTTAAGGAAAAATAGTCTTCCAGTAATATTAAAGGGACACTGAACCCAAATGTTTTCTTTCATGATTCAAATAGAGCATACAATTTTAAGCAACTTTCTAATTTACTCCTATTATCACATTTTCTTCATTCTCTTGCTATCTTTATTTTAAAAGCAGGAATGTAAATCTTAGCAGCCAGCCCATTTTAGGTTCAGCACTATGGACAGCACTTGCTTATAGGAGGCTTACATTTACCCACCAATAAGCAAGCATAACCCAGGCTCTCAACCAAAAATAGCCCGGCTCCTATGCATCATATTCCTGCTTTTTAAATAAAGATATCAAGAGAACAAATAAAAATTGATAATAGGAGTAAATTAGAAAGTTGCTTATCATGAAAAAAATGGGTTTGGTGTCCCTTTAAATATAAATGAAAAGGAGGAAACAATGTGTATATTAGTTTGTTAGCTTCTATAGGCAAATGCCTTTTCTTTACAATAATATGAGATTTGAACTGTAAAATGTTGCTGATCCCTAAGATAAAGTAGTTACAGATTTATAACAAATCTTGTGAAACATCTCGTGTACTAAGTTTAAAAAATAAATAATGGTTTGCACTGAAAGTTCTGTCCTCTGAATTTCTAGATAATACGGTTTGGAGAACCTTGAACTTGAAATCAGAACAGATAAAAATCTATATATTAACATACAGACATGTTTATTCTCTTCATGACCTGACATTGCAGACCAAATGGTAGTGTATTGCCAGTGTAGTTCTGTTAATTATTAAATAAACAACTGTACATGCTAAAGATTATGATATATTTAAAGCTGAAATATGCTTTAGAACAATATATACATTTTGTTTTTAATTATATTAGTTTTATTAGTTCTTTAAATATTGAACGAAATATGTGATATGTCATAAAGTACTTTAGTTATTATAAAGTAAATGGAGCAGACATGTTCCAACCTAGGTTTCTCTTATCTAATCTTTTCAGGACAATTAGGGATAGGGACATTTTTGGGGAATATTAAGGTACCAATTAAAATTTCTTGCTATACACTACACAGTTATCGTTTGCACACTATTTCTTATTGTTCTAAATAGAATTGATTAGTTAAGAGAGAACCTAGATTTCAACATGGCAGTACCCAATACTTTATAGGAACTCATTGCAATTAAAAAGCCCACATCTTTCACAGTTAGATTTCAGAAAAAGGGAACCAAATAAATAACAAAAATATATTGCAATTTTTTTTAATGCACCTATTTAAACATTTTATATTACTATATTATATGATCTATATTTAAACATGTTTAATATCCCTTTAACTTTATAGCAGTGCTTTAGAATTTGATGTGACCCTTTTAATTGTATATAAAAAATTGTATATATATATACACACACAAACACTCCATGTGATACTAAAACAAAACCATTAAAGGGACATAAAGTCATATATTGTTATACCAGCTACAGTGTATAAAATGTATGGGAAAGTGATCCTTTAATTTGTTTTTGTATATGAAATAGTTTGCTTGTTTTTACCACAACCCATTAAGGACTAGATTTTGAGTGGCACACTAACTGTTGTGTGTGAGTAAAAAGGGGTATTATGAGTTAAAAGTAACCGTGTTTGCTTGAGCACAATTGAAAATGCACGTTAGGATACAGCAACTTTAGAGCTCTGTTTAACTGTTATGCTCGACTAAGAAGTAAAAAAAAAGAAATACACTCATCATAACACTGATAAAAATTTAAAAAAAAAATATTGCACAAAAAAAACAACTTATAAGGACTCAAAAGATATGAGGTCTCATTCAAATGGTACCACTCCACTTGTAATCTAGCCTCAAATGGGCTGAACTAACAAGAAGAGCAGTCAACCTTATCTTATCACTTATTTCCTAATCTTATACCTGTCTGCATACAACAAAGCCCAATGCTTTTTAGAGAACAACTGAAAATTAACATTTTAGTAGCTCTCCCTTCAACCTCCACTAGGAGTGTGATTTTTTTGCTCCGGCTCTTTTTCTGTAGCCATTACTGCAGTAATGTAGGTGGCAATTTCATCAAGCAAAATCATCTATTTCAAATGACAAAACAAAATTAAAGGAGCTATTTGTAAACTATTTAATACACTGCAGCAGGTAAATGGATCACTGGAACACATTAAATGTGAGAATTGTATACAGTACACTGTCACTTTAAGGATCAGTAAGGTGGGAAACTGTTTCACAAACACCTTTTTATTCTAATGACAGGGAAACAATTACTGGAAGTACAACAATGATCGCATGGAGCCTGGGTACCCCAAACTTATTAAGGACGGATTTCCAGGTGTTCCCAGCAATCTAGATGCTGCATTTACCCAACCAGCTATCATAGCAAAAGGAGGCAAAGTAATAAGGGATGAAAGGATATTCTTTATTAAAGGTATGAGAAAAACAAGGGTAAACACTCACTAAGATATCATGTACTCAGGGCTGCCAATTCAAATGGGAACAATTACATGGAAAATGTTCATGAAATATGGTTAATAATGTATTACTCTCCTGTAAATGTACTCATTGTGATAAAGTGTTAATAACGTTATGTTCTTTATCAGGAAAAAAGTACATTCTGTACGATCCAGCAACAGGAAACAGCACAAGCCCCCAATCACTACAAGACGACTGGGTGGGTGTTAAACTTCCTATCACAGCTGCCCTCAGCTTGAAGAATGAAATGTATCTAATTAGCAAGAAAAAGTTCCAAAAGATCCTTCTGCTAACGTACATACAAGATCGCGTCTATGGTAACATTCACCAGGCAAAGGATTTAAAGCATTTAATCCAATGTGAGGCTACAAATCTATAGTAGTAATCTGAAAAATATAGTGGCCTTTCTGTTGTCTGCCTTTTGTTCAGTATGAAATAATGGAAGATATATAAACATGTGTCTGTGCCTTTTACCTTGTTATTAAACTATTGGTATTACATTCTGCTTGATATCTATCACCCACTTAAGAATGATCTATTGCAACAATAACTCTATATGACAGAATATACATTTTATAAATAATGTAACATTTAAATGTTATCAATAATAAAATTGTTATGATCTATGATGCCAATTCTTGGGTAAGTTTATATGTGCACAGCAAGTAAAAAACAATTAAAGGGACAGTTCACTGTAAAATTGTTTTTCCCTGAATGTGTCCTCCATGACTTGTTATACCAGCTACAGTGTATAAAATGTATGAGAAATGTTGCTCATTTATGCTTCTTTTTGCAAAATAAATAGTTGGATTTACTCTTTGAAACCACAGTCTATCAAAATAATCTTGGCTTGATGAGAGATCAGATCTTGTGATCTTATCACTCAAATACTTCCCTTTCTTATCTCTTTCTCTGTACAATACTTAGAAAGAACAATTGAAAATGAACATTTTAGAACTTTATCTCTTCCACCTCCCACTGTGAGTGTGATTTCATCTGCTGGCTACATAGTTTCTCAATAGCCTAAACCTAGGTATAGAAACTTAGGCAGGGATACTACAGGCTAAATTAGTTATTTCAAATGCCAATATAAAGGCTAAGGAGCTATTTGTAAATAATTTAATATACTCCAGCTGGTAAAATGGATCATTGGGAACAAATTAAAGGAGAGAAACTTTTTTTTGTAAACTGCCCCTTTAAAAACAAATTATGGTCTCTGGATTTGAAGTCGTACCATACTTTCCTCTTACAGTGGATATATGCTTCAATGTCTTGTACCCACCCATAAGCAGGAATCAGTCCTTTGACTCCGAAGACTGGGAGTGCTAACAAAGATGACCACAAGCTATATAGGAAGGGTGGAAGATGGTATGGGTGTGGCGTGATCATTTTTCACTCTTTTCTTTTTAAATATCTTTTTTATTGTTAAGAAAGACAAGAAACACAGTTATACAATTGCACAGACAATACAATATAATCAAGGTCATTATGGAACTTAGTATCATGTATCAGTAATTTGTGCCTTCTTTAATAATAAACCCTGGCAATTTCAATATCTATGATTTTCCTTCTGACCATTTCAAATCTACAGTCATAATCCTTTAAACAACACTCTGGAAAGGTTATCTTTTGGCTATTCTGTATCTGTGTTCAGGTTTTACTTTCTCTCTTTGTGTTTCCATCCCCTCCCAACATCTTTTTTCTTTCTTTTTTTCTTTATTCTACACCCTAACTAACTTAAACCTAACTTCTTAACACAAAAATAACTAAATACTTAAATAATTGAATAAATAGCCTGGAAATTGTCATCGGCCGTGGGGTCCGGTGTCGAGAAAAAAATAAGGGTTAGGGAAGGGTAAGGGGGGGGGGGGTCAAGCATGGTCGCACATTGTTGGTCATGTGCCTTCACAAGCTACTATAGTTATCCCATTCAGAACAGATTCGCCCATTCCCCTCTCAATGTGTCTTCTGCAAATATGACGGAATCTTTAAATGGTATTAGGAGCATTCTCTGTATTTCTAGTTCAAAGGTTAAGATGAGTCTGCGCCACTTCCGTAAGAACAGACTTAGTCTGTTTTGGACGTCCATTCTTACGTCCATTTGTTTTGTAAATATTTGTAGTTTCAGCATGTTCTTGAAGCCTCCAAAGGAGGGGCCTAGTCTCTTGGTCCAATGTTTTAATATACATTTCCTAGCTACTAATATTATCAAACTCAGTAGTGAATTGTGATGTTTGTGTTGCGGATCCCATTGCAAGAACAATATAGATTCAGGGTGTAGTATAAGCGGAATTTGTAGTGTTTGGTTAATCCAGTATTGAATTCTACCCCAGTATTGTCTAACTGGCGGGCACTCCCACGTGTAATGTAGGAGATTTGGAGAACCTAATGAACATTTAATGCATCTATTGGACCAGTTGGTCGCCCATTAGGTCATTGCCCTTAGTGTGAGGTATGCTCTATGAAGAATGCATATCTGGGACTCCCTGAACATTGCAGACAGCATGGCTTTCCTTGTCTTTTCCATACTATCCCGTATTTCTTCCCAGGTAAATTCCCTGAGACCCTCCCGAACCCATCCAGATTGCAAAGTAGGTTGCAGGCCTAATAAGCGGCTGTGTAAGAGAGTGTTTGGTATATCCCTGAGAGAAAATTTGCCTGTTTGATATAATGACTGAGTAAGACAGAAGGGGGATCCCTCCCAGAAGTCCGGTCTGTCTCTGACCAATGCCCCAACATAATGGCGCACCTGCAGGAATGCATAAAAATGTGTCTTAGGTAGGTTATATTCCCTCTGTAGAGTCCCAAATGTTTTCCCTGTTCTCATGAGGGGGGTCTAATAATTGTTTAATAGACGTTAGGCTTCTTTGTTCCCATAATAGGAAGGGCTTTGTCTCAAATCCCGCTGGAAAAGCCAGATTTTTAACTATAGGCAAATAAGATGCATGACACAATTTTTTCAGAAAATTGTGTGCTTGGTGCTAAGCTTTTAAGGGGTCTCGATATAGCATATTTAGACCCAGGGTTTTAACAGTTCGTAGGTTTGTTATATGTGGAAGGTAGGACAAGGATATGTGTCCTAAAACTGCTTGCTCTAGTGTGCGCCTACAGAAGTGATGGGTACCCACTTGCCAGTCTATTACTAGGCGAATCAATGCCGCCCAATTGTACAGTCTAAAATCCGGGAGAGCAAGTCCCCTGTTAAGGAGACCCAGACTCAGCTTATTCATCGATATTCGTGGTTTCCCTCCATATTAAGCACCTTGTCGCGCCATTGAGCATTTTTATGTCTGACTTGGTTAGAAGTAAGGGAAGCATAAGCAGCAGGTATAACAACCGAGGGAGGATTACCATTTTAAGGAGGCTGATCCTTCCCGAAAGCGACAGTGGCAAGGATTTCCAGCCTCTCGTCTGTGCTTGCAGTTTGGCACATAAAGGGGTTAAGTTATTAGAGTATAATTTATTGGGGTTAGCCGCTATCCTAATACCCAAATATGTGATATTATGCTTAGCTATAGTGAAAGGGTATCCATTACCCGAACATGCTTTCCTATGAAGCCAAAGAATCTCAGACTTTTGTATAGTTACGTTGTAGCCCGAGAAAAGGCCGAACTCGCAGAGAGTGTTCATGATAGGGGTTATATGTGTCTGGGGATCTTGGACGAATAAGAGCATGTCATCAGCGTATAACAATAAGTGTTGAGGTGCTCCTGCTATATCAATACCGGGAAAGGACTGTCATAGCTTAATGGCCAGTGGTTCTAGGGCTATGTTGAAGAGAAGGGGTGATAAGGGGCAGCCCTGCCTCATTCCCCTTTGTAGGTGGATGTCTGGCGAGAACATGTTGTTAAAGAGTATATTGGCGAGTGGGGAGTGATACAAATTCTTTATAAACTCCAAAAAAGGGCCTGAAAAATTGGCTTTGATCATAGCAGAAAAGAGGTGGTCTCACTTAACTCGGTCAAAGGCCTTCTCTGCGTCCAAGGACAGCAGGAAGGCCTCCGGTGTCCCCCTCCCAGAGCTTCCCTGCTCCCTGGCCCAAAAGTGTTGGACTATCTGCAAAACCCTGTGTACATTAACCACTGACAACCTCGCATACATGAATCCCATTTGATCCTCATTAATTATGCTGGGTAGAATAAATTTCAGTCACTCAGCCAATAGTTTGGTTAATATCTTATAGTCCAAGTTCAATAAAGAGATCAGCCTATAAAACTCCGGCATAAGATTATCCTTTCCCAGCTTCGGAATCAGAGTGATATAAGCCGCCGAAAATGCAGGGGCCCTGTCAACTTCCACTCTGCTTATGGGAGCGTTTAGTTTATCCTTTTGCGCCTCTGAGATTTGCGGGACATCAATAGATTCCCAAAACCTTACCTGTACCTCTTTCCCTGGGGAGCGATCGCTGGCATAAGGAGGAATAGTATGATGGAAACGCTTCTGCTATTAGTTTAGAATCCCGTACAATATTTCCCTGCAATTTCAGCGCGGCTACGTGTTTAGTAGTAGTGTTTATATTGACTAATGATGTTAGAAGTTTTCTTGACTTATCGCCGTATCTATAATATTTGCCTCTGGAACACATGAGTGACTGCGAAGCTTGGTAAGCAAGCACGGCATCATATTCTTTTTTAATATCTATGTACTTCCAATAATGCTGATTAGAGGGGGTGGTACAGTACAGAAGGTAGGTTTCCGCCAAGCCATCGCTCAACTGATTAAGTTTCTCTGTACATTGTTTTTTTCCGGTGGGCCAGATAGGCAATGACGTCACCCGACAGTACAGCTTTCGCCGTGTTCCAGAATAGCTCTGGAGTGGTCAGGTGTTGGATGTTATTTGTTTGGAAATCTTCACAACAGTGTATTTGGTAGTTTTGGAATTCTTGGGAAGACGCTAAATATTTTGGGAATCTAAAAGTTTGTCTATTGCTCGTGGGGGTATCTTTGCTTACAAAAAGTGCTATAGGGGCATGGTCAGAGACAGCCACCAATCAGAAAGAGGTCAATGTGCAACATGGAGGGCGAAGCCCGTGAAATGCATGTGCAGTCCTTTCCATCTGGGTTTAATTGTCGCCAGATGTCTGCAACACCCAGGGACCTCCCCAGCAGGGCAAAAAACATCCCTCTCAAATTTGTCTGATATCTTGGGGGCCTTCTCACCCGCTAACCTATGCAAATCTCTAAGCCTGTCACATTGAGGGTTGGGGGCAAGGTTTAAATCCTCTCCCAGTATGATATGAGTGCCCAAGTATGGAGTGAGTTTGGATATCAGGGCGTCCCAGAATACTCTATCTTTTTGGTTAGGAGCATATAAGTTACACAGAGTGTATAGTGTCGTCCCTGTGATGCGGACTTGTGCTATTATGTACCTGCCCTCCTGATCCTTGAGTACACTTATGATGTCATATTCCAGCTTTCTCCCAAAAAGTATAGCCACCCCCTACTAGCAGTTTTATAAGACGCAAATTCAACCCTCTCCACCCAATCTGATCTTAGCTTTTCATGTTCTACATCCGAGAGATGCGTTTCTTGAATAGTTGAGTTAGGATTGTTTTCCTTTTGATGGGGGAATGAATTCCCCCTACATTCCACGAATATAGATTAAATCTACAACTTTAAAGTGAACACTGAGTGGTCGCTGCGCAATCGTGTGGGGAAAAGGTTGTGACCCGTGTGGGGGCAGGGGGAGAGGGAGAAGAAAGAGAGGAAGAGAAAAAAAAAAACACCATTTATCACCGCAATACACAGGCTCCCGATTCAGCCTCTCACCACGCCAAGTCACCACCAGGCCACACCATCCAACATGATTCCTCTTTTGCAATGGAGAGAAATAGAGATTTGTCACCTCGCTACAATCAATTACATTTTCATAACAATCAATAGTTAGCATAGTGGGACATGTATTCTCATAGTGTGTTCTATGCGTTCTTTTTAACTTCTTTCCAGACGTAAACCAACCTAAAAACTTCACATATTGCAATTTAAACTTTTCTATCTCCCAATAGAGATAGCCTAGCCACCAGCCAGCTCAGCCCTGCAAGTTTCCCAGGGCAGAGACAAACCGGTTTCTCATGAACACTGCTCCTAAATAACATTCAACCAGGTAACCATAATTATTGCTCCGGGTGCTGCGTGTGGTTGCCTCAAGATGGCCCTGTGGGCCGCATCACACTCTCCTTCCTGGAGCCCAGCCGGCAGAATAGGTTTTTGGCAAGCAGAGTTGGATGGGTCTGGGTGCTTCTAAGTGACTCTCTTCCCCTGTCACCTCTCTTGCGTTGAGTGACCGACTGGTCACTGTGGCTCTGTTCCATACGGGCCCGTCTGGCCGCTGTTCTTAATGATTTATCAAGCTAAGGTCTTCCGTCAGGGATTGATGTTCCTTCTCCAGCTGCAGGTGATGTCCGGGCACAATCTTTGCCAAGGACCAATTTGCTCGAGCTGAGAAAATTGGTGGTGCTAGAATAATGATTAGGATTGCTTAGCACCCCTCACAACTACTGCTTTTAATTCTGTATGCGGATATGCAAATTAATGTAAGTAGATCAGAAATTCTACTTGCCAGGTATCAAACAATGGTCACTTAAATGGATTCCTCAACTCTTGTTCAATGCTATAACAAACAGGGCGTGCAACAGTCCACAAGACTCACACACAAACAGGATTTAAGTACTTCTCCAATAATAGGTGAGATAATCAATGTAAACTGGACAGCCCTGTTTTAAAGCATAAATATTTATTATAAAATATCCACTTTTCATACGCAATTAAAAAGATCAACTCTAGGACCCCTTTACCATTCTCATGTTGCTTGGTGGATACTTTTGTCCCAACTGAAGTACATGGAAACTTGCCCAAGTCTTTGAGACTTCACTGGTTTTCTTATGTTCACTTTAATTCATGTATAGTTAAACTGGGATCTATTTTGTGAGGGAAGAGAGAATCGACACTCAATAATTACACATAGGAAGACCAATATACAGACATGGATATACTTTATGTTATATACATTTTAAAATAAAGATTAAGTAGTTGATTAGTAAGAGTTTCATTATATACATGATATATGTGATTTCACTAGAGTATTAGTAGTAGTACTAAAGTTGCCCTTATGGAGCCATGTTTGGTATATGGAAAAAATATGACATTTATGCTTACCTGATAAACGGCTAGATTACGAGTTGTGCGTTAGGGTAAAAAAGCAACGTTAAGAGGTCCTAACACTGCTTTTTTACGTCCGCTGGTTTTACGAGTCTTGAAGGTTTAGGGTCACTGCACACTTCTTTGGCCTTACCGCAAAACGACTTACGTAAACTTAGAACGTAAAGCCTTTTGCTATGGGACTTCCATAGCGCTGATATTACTAGTCTGTCCTGGGAGACCAAAAAGTGAGAGGTACACCCTACCCTGTCAAGAGTCCTAACGCATTTAAAAGTCAGTAGTTATGAGTTTTGCACTACAACGCTGTAGCATAAAACTCATAACTAAAGTGCTAAAAAGTACACTAACACCTATAAACTACCTATTGACCCCTAAACCGAGGCCCTCCCACATCGCAAATACTAAAATAAAAATTTTAACCCCTAATCTGCCGCTCCGGACACCGCCACCACCTACATTATATGTATGAACCCCTAATCTGCTGACCCCAACATCGCCAACACCTACATTATATTTATTAACCCCTAATCTGCCGCCCCCAATGTCGCCACCACCTACCTACACTTATTAACCGTGTGATCTGTGGGGTGACAGTAGAGCGCTGGTATAAAGGAGATACCACACACTTACAAATGAGAAGATCCTTCGTTCTCCTCAGAAATTTAAGTGAAAAAAAAGGGGGGAGTTGGGTAAGTGCGCTGAAAAAGCTAAAGGTATCAGAACAAAGTATATTTTTATACCTTAATTACCGATATATATATTATAATAGTGAATGGAAATTAATTAATAAAACTTCATTTTTTTTTTAAATAAACCAATTGTTAATAAAGGTGTTTCTTAAGAGTGAATTTAAACTTTGTGTAAGTGATATAGAAAAGTAACTGAAATTGTTGCTAACGAGGTGATGTGAAAATTAACTAAAATTGTTGCTAATAAAATAATGTGAAAAAATGTGTCATAAACAGTGTTTGGAATTTATTCTGTTTGGAAATATCCTATATTTAGGATAATACAATACTTGGAGACTAGGTAGAAAATGTAGTACCAATAGCAATATTGAGAATATATATTTATTGGTCCAGACTAAAAGTTAGCAGGATTCAAAGGACCTAACAGATAACCCTTATATAGTAAATGCACACAGATGTTTAGGAATCTTACAAATTTATTTTTGAAAAAATATTACATATAACAATTATATAGGGGACGTCTCCCCAATTGCACAGCCTAAAGTTGCTCTAGAGTCATAAAAATCATAAAAATCTAAAAGACTTCTATAAAACAATCTATGTGATGAACAGCAAATAATAAAAACTATATGTCATATAGGCACAGTAGTTAACTCTCGTAATAGCTTTTGGTGTGATAGATTCTTTTATCCAGACTTAGTTGTTTTTGTATCGCCTTAAATTTTATATGTGGATCATAAAAAAGTCTCTATGTAAGTTCCGTAATAGATAGTAATACCACACAGAGGTAGTCTCAAAAGTCTCTTATGTAAGTTCCGTAATAGATTGTAATATCACACAGAGTTATATTTTCTAGGGGTAATTGTATTCTCCCTTCAGATGTGGTTAAGACAAATTTAAAAGCTTACTTTCTTTAAGTCCTGGAGGAGCTTCTGGAGCTTGTGTCCGCCGGCTATTTCTCAGCCGAGTCAGTGCGCCGCATGGATCTTGGCGTCTGACGTCACCGGTAAATCTTCCGGTTGTCAAAAAAGGAAGAAGAGACTCCCAGCTTAAGTGTATATTTTATCCAAATAGGATTTGGGAAATAATTTCTTTGTGAGTCAGATGAAATTACACCCTGCACCTAGTGCCAATGCACGCAGGGATATTTAGACTCCGGTATTGATAATTTCAGGACGTAATAGAATAACCCGGGTTACCTCAAATGTTCGTTAAAAGTTGATCTGAGATTCAGATGTCCTTATCTGTAGTAGGCACAGTCACTTAGATCGACGCGTTTCACTCACCAGGGAGCTTTATCAAGATCTTGATAAAGCTCCCTGGTGAGTGAAACGCGTCGATCTAAGTGACTGTGCCTACTACAGATAAGGACATCTGAATCTCAGATCAACTTTTAACGAACATTTGAGGTAACCCGGGTTATTCTATTACGTCCTGAAATTATCAATACCGGAGTCTAAATATCCCTGCGTGCATTGGCACTAGGTGCAGGGTGTAATTTCATCTGACTCACAAAGAAATTATTTCCCAAATCCTATTTGGATAAAATATACACTTAAGCTGGGAGTCTCTTCTTCCTTTTTTGACAACCGGAAGATTTACCGGTGACGTCAGACGCCAAGATCCATGCGGCGCACTGACTCGGCTGAGAAATAGCCGGCGGACACAAGCTCCAGAAGCTCCTCCAGGACTTAAAGAAAGTAAGCTTTTAAATTTGTCTTAACCACATCTGAAGGGAGAATACAATTACCCCTAGAAAATATAACTCTGTGTGATATTACAATCTATTACGGAACTTACATAAGAGACTTTTGAGACTACCTCTGTGTGGTATTACTATCTATTACGGAACTTACATAGAGACTTTTTTATGATCCACATATAAAATTTAAGGCGATACAAAAACAACTAAGTCTGGATAAAAGAATCTATCACACCAAAAGCTATTACGAGAGTTAACTACTGTGCCTATATGACATATAGTTTTTATTATTTGCTGTTCATCACATAGATTGTTTTATAGAAGTCTTTTAGATTTTTATGATTTTTATGACTCTAGAGCAACTTTAGGCTGTGCAATTGGGGAGACGTCCCCTATATAATTGTTATATGTAATATTTTTTCAAAAATAAATTTGTAAGATTCCTAAACATCTGTGTGCATTTACTATATAAGGGTTATCTGTTAGGTCCTTTGAATCCTGCTAACTTTTAGTCTGGACCAATAAATATATATTCTCAATATTGCTATTGGTACTACATTTTCTACCTAGTCTCCAAGTATTGTATTATCCTAAATATAGGATATTTCCAAACAGAATAAATTCCAAACACTGTTTATGACACATTTTTTCACATTATTTTATTAGCAACAATTTTAGTTAATTTTCACATCACCTCGTTAGCAACAATTTCAGTTACTTTTCTATATCACTTACACAAAGTTTAAATTCACTCTTAAGAAACACCTTTATTAACAATTGGTTTATTTAAAAAAAAAATGAAGTTTTATTAATTAATTTCCATTCACTATTATAATATATATATCGGTAATTAAGGTATAAAAATATACTTTGTTCTGATACCTTTAGCTTTTTCAGCGCACTTACCCAACTCCCCCCTTTTTTTACACTTATTAACCCCTAATCTGCCGCCCCCACTATAATAAACATATTAACCCCTAAACCGCCGCACTCCCACCTCGCAAATATTAGTTAAATATTATTAACCCCTAATCTGCCGGCCCTAACATCGCTGCCACCTACCTACATTTAATAACCCCTAATCTGCTACCCCCAACGTCGCCGCCACTATATTAAAGTTATTAACCCGGCATGGAGCGGGTCCATCGTCAAGAAATCCATGCGGAGCATCCTCTTCATCCGACGACTAAAACAGAATGAAGATACCGTTAAGCAGCGTAAAACTCACTAACGCAGCCTCATTGATTCCTATGGGGAAATACATTTAATGTTTACACCTAACACCCTAACATGAACCCCGAGTCTAAACACCCTTAATCTTATACTTATTAACCCCTAATCTGCCACTCCGGACACCGCTGCCACCTACATTATACTTGAACTCCTAATCTGCTGCCGCAATGTCGCCGCCACCTACCTACACTTATTAACCCCTAATCTGCCTCCCCCAACGTCGCCGCCACTATAATAAACATATTAATCCCTAAACCGCGGCACTCCCGCCAATTTTTTAGATTAAGGTTTGGGCGACAAAAGAGCTAACTGCCCTTTTAAGGGCAATGCCCATCCAAATGCCCTTTTCAGGGCAATGAGGAGCTTAGGTTTTTTTTAGCTAGTATTTTATTTGGGGGGTTGGTGGTGTGGGTGATGGGTTTTACTGTTGGGTAAAAGAGCTGATTACTTTGGGGAAATGCCCCACAAAAGGCCCTTTTAAGGGCTATTGGTAGTTTAGTTTAGGCTAGTTTTTTTATTTTTTTTGGGGGGGGGGGGCTTTTTATTTTAATAGGGCTATTAGATTAGGTGTAATTAGTTTAAATTTTTGTAATTTGTTTATTATTTTCTGTAATTTAGTGTCTGTTTTTTTGTACTTTAGCTAATTTAATTTAATGTAGGTTATTGTATTTAATTTAGTTAATTTATTTAATTATAGTGTAGTGTTAGGTGTTAGTGTAACTTAGGTTAGGTTTTATTTTACAGGTAAATTTGTCTTTATTTTAATTAGGTAGTTAGTAAATAGTTAATAACTATTTAATAACTATCCTCCCTAGTTAAAATAAATACAAACTTGCCTGTAAAATAAAAATAAATCCTAAACTAGCTAAAATGTAACTATTAGTTATATTGTAGCTATCTTAGGCTTTATTTTACAGGTAAGTATTTAGTTTTAAATAGGAATAATTTAGTTAATGATAGTAATATTTATTTAGATTTATTTAAATTATATTTAAGTTAGGGGGTGTTAGGGTTAGACTTAGATTTAGGGGTTAATAACTTTAATATAGTGGCGGCAACGTTGGGGGGGGCGGCAGATTAGGGGTTAATAAATGTAGGTCGGTGGCGGTGATGTTAGGGCCGGCAGATTAGGGGTTAATAATATTTAACTAATGTTTGTGACGCGGGAGTGCGGCGGTTTAGGGGTTAATATGTTTATTATAGTGGCAGCGACGTTGGGGGCGGCAAATTAGGGGTCAATAAGTGTAGGTAGGTGGCGGCGACATTGCGGCAGCAGATTAGGGGTTAATAAATATAATGTAGGTGTCTGCGATGTTGGGGGCAGCAGATTAGGGGTTCATAAGTATAATGTAGGTGTCGGTGATGTCGGGAGCGGCAGATTAGGGGTTAATAAGTGTAAGATTAGGGGTGTTTAGACTCGGGGTTCATGTTAGGGTGTTAGGTGTAAACATTAAATGTATTTCCCCATAGGAATCAATGGGGCTGCGTTAGTGAGTTTTACGCTGCTTTTTTGCAGGTGTTAGACTTTTTTTCAGCCAACTCTCCCCGCTGATTCCTATGGGGAAATCGTGCACGAGCACGTTACACTAGCTCACCGCTGACTTAAGCAGCGCTGGTATTGGAGTGCAGTAATGAGCAAAATTTTGCTCAACGCTCACTTCTTGTCTTTTAACGATGGGTTTCTGAAAACTCGTAATACCAGCGCTGTAGGTAAGTGAGCGGTGAGACAAAACTGCTCGTTAGCACCGCATAGCCTCTAACGCAAAACTTGTAATCCCGGTGAAAGTTATTTATTTCATAATGGTGGGAGTCCACAAAATTCCCCCACTGACCACTAGAAGGACTCAAAAGACACCCCAAAAAACAGAGTGTTAAATCCCACAAACTTACCCTGAATCCTTAGTCATACATACAGCAAATGAAGGAAACACAAAGTCCACAAGTCATAACATGTGGGAATCTACAACAAAGCAGTAAAGTCCACACGATCACCATGGAATTGGGGGAGGGAAGCATTTAAGGCAGGTAAGTTACTGATCAGGAAATGAGGCCCACAGAACTTTCCTGCCAAAAGCAGACTCAGAAGAAGCAAAGACATCAAAATTATACTTTGAAAAAGTGTGCACAGAAGACCAAGAAGCAATCTAGCAAATCTGATCAATAAAAACTTAATTACGTGCTCTAGTAGAAAGAGCAGTAATGCACTCAGGGTGAGTCTTCGCCGTGGCCAAATATGTCTTATTGATTAGGGTTTTAGGCCAAGTAGCTAAATTAACACCCATCTGAAATCTTTTGTGGCTTTTACATAATATTTGAGAGCTTTCACAGCATGTAACTTGTGAAAAAACATAATTTATGTAAGAACTTACCTGATAAATTCATTTCTTTCATATTGGCAAGAGTCCATGAGCTAGTGACGTATGGGATATACAATCCTACCAGGAGGGGCAAAGTTTCCCAAACCTCAAAATGCCTATAAATATACCTCTCACCACACCCACAATTCAGTTTAACCTATAGCCAAGTAGTGGGGTGATAAAATAAGGAGTAAAAAAGCATACAAAAAGAGGAACTGGAAATATAATTTTGCTTTTATACCATAATCATAACCACCAAAAAAGGGTGGGTCTCATGGACTCTTGCCAATATGAAATAAATAAATTTATCAGGTACGTTCTTACATAAATTATGTTTTCTTTCATGTAATTGACAAGAGTCCATGAGCTAGTGATGTATGGGATATAAATACCCAAGATGTGGAAGACCACAGAAGAGTCACTAGAAAGGGAGGGATAAAATAAAAACAGCTATTTCTGCTGAAAAAATTAAATCCACAAAAAAATAAGTCTTTCTCATAAA
Organism: Bombina bombina; assembly: GCF_027579735.1. NCBI lineage: Eukaryota > Metazoa > Chordata > Amphibia > Anura > Bombinatoridae > Bombina > Bombina bombina. Next base: position 230,490,391 of record NC_069499.1, read on the forward strand.
TTTAAAGAAAAAAAAAACTTAAATGATAAGCAGAAGAATCAAACTGAGACAGTTGCCTGAAGAACTTTTCTACCAAAGACTGCTTCAGAAGAAGCAAATACATCAAAATGGTAAAATTTTGTAAATGTATGCAAAGAAGAACAAGTTGCTGCTTTGCAAATCTGATTAACCGAAGCTTCATTCTTAAAAGCCTAAGAAGTGGAGACTGATCTAGTAGAATGAGCTGTAATTCTCTGAGGCTGAGACTGTCCCGCCTCCTAATAAGCCTTGTGAATCAAAAGCTTTAACCAAGATGCCAAAGAAATGGCAGAGGCTTTCTGACCTTTCCTAGGACCAGACAAAAACAACAAATAGACTAGAAGTCTTCCTGAAATCTTTAGTAGCTTCGACATAATATTTCAAAGCTTTTACAAAATCCAAAGAACGTAAAGATCTTTTAAGAGTATTCTTAGGATTAGGACACAAGGAAGGAACAACAATTTCCCTACAACCTTAGGAAGAAATTTAAACGAAGTCCGCAAAACAGCCTTATCCTGATGGAAAATCAGAAAAGTAGACAAGAGAGAGCAGACAATTCAGAAAATTTTCTATCTGAAGAGATAGCCAAAAGGAACAATACTTTCCAAGAAAGTAGTTTACTATCCAGAGAATGCATAGGTTCAAACGGAGGAGCCTGCAAAGCCTTTAAAACCAAATAAAGACTCCAAGGAGGAGAAATTGATTTAATAACAGGCTTCAAATGAACCAAAGCCTGAACAAAACAGTGAATGTCAGGAAGATTAGCAATCTTTCTATGAAATAAAACAGAAAGAGCAGAGATTTGTCCCTTCAAAGTACTTGCAGACAAACCTTTATCCAAACCACCCTGAAGAAACTGTAAAATTCTAGGTATTCTAAAAGAATGCCAAGAGAAGTTATGAGAAGAACACCATGAAATATAGGTTTTCCAAACCCGACAATAAATCTTCCTAGAAACAGTCTTACGAGCCTGTAGCAAAGTATTATTAACTGAGTCAGAGAAAACTCTATGACTAAGTACTAAGCGTTCAATTTCCATACCTTCAAATTTAGCGATTTCAGATTCTGATGGAAAAACGGCCCTTGAGACAGAAGGTCTGGCCTTAAATGAAGTGACCAAGGTTGGCAACTGGACATCCGAACAAGATCTGCATACCAAAACCTGTGAGGCCATGCTGGTGCTATCAGAAACACATGCGATTGTTCCATTATGATCTTGGAGATCACCCTTGGAAGAAGAACCAGAGGCGGAAAAATGTAAGCAGGTTGGTAAAACCAAGGAACTGCTAACGCATCCACCATCTCCGCCTGAGGATCCCTGGATCTGGAAAGGTACCTGGGAAGCATTTTTTTAGATGGGAAGCCATCAGATCTATTTAGGGAAGATCCCACATCTGTACAATCTGACAAAATACATCTGGATGGAGAGATGACTCCCCCATGATGTAAAGACTGACGACTGAGATAATTCGCTTCCCTATTGTCTACACCTGGGATATGTATCTCAGAAATTAGACAGGAGTTGGATTCCACCCAAAAAAGTATCCGAGATACTTCTTTCATCACTAAAAGACTGCGAGTCCCACCCTGATGATTGACATATGCCATAGTTGTGATATTGTCTGTCTGAAAATGAATGAATGATTCTCTCTTTAAAAGAGATGAAGCCTGAAGAGCCCTGAAAATAGCACAGTTCTAAAATTTTGATTGGTAACCTCGCCTCTTGAAGATTCCAAACTCCTTGTGCTGTCAGAGACCCCCAAACAGCTGCCCAACCTGTGGTACTTGCATCTGTTGAAATCACAGTCCAGGAAGGACGAACAAAAGAGGCCCCTTGAATAATCCGACGATGGTCTAACCACCAAGTCAGAGAGAGTTGAGTGTTGGGATCTAAGGATATCTATTGTGATTTCCGTGTATAATCCCTGCACCATTGATTCAGCATGCAAAGCTGAAGAGGTCTCATATTAAAATGAGCAAAGGGGATCGCGTCCGATGCTGCAGTCATGAGACCTAAAACTTCCATGCATATAGCCACTGAAGGGAATAATCGAGACTTAAGGTTTCGACAGGCAGAAACCAATTTAATTTGTCTCTTGTCTGTTAAAGACAGAGTCATGGACACTGAATCTATCTGGAAATCTAAAAAGGTGACCATTGTCTAAGGAATCAAGAAACTCTTTGGTAAATTGGTCCTCCAACCATGTCTTTGAAGAAACAACACAAGTTGATTTGTGTGAGATTCTGCTAAATGAAAAGATTAAGCCAGTACCAAGATATCGTCCAAATAAGGAAATACTGCAATACCCTGCTCTCTGATTACGGATAGAAGGGCACCGAGAACCTTCAAAAATATTCTTGGAGCTGTCGCTAGGCCAAATGGAAGAGCGAAAAATTGGTAATGCTTGCCTAGAAAAGAGAATCTCAGAAACTGATAGTGGTCTGGATGAATCGGAGTGTAAAGATATGCATCCTGTAAGTCTATTGAGGACATGTAATGACCTTGCTGAACAAAAGGCAGAATAGTCCTTATAGTCACCATCTTGAAAGTTAGGACCCTTACAAATTGATTCTAAAACTTCAGATCCAGAACTTATCTGAATGAATTTTCCTTCTTCAGGACAATGAATAGATTTGAATAAAAACCCAGACCCTGTTCCAGAAGTGGAACTGGTACAATTACCCCTGAAAGCTCCAGATCTGAAACACACCTCAGAAAGGCCTGAGCTTTAACAGGATTTGATGGAATGTGAGAGAGAAAAAATCTCCTCAGAGGAGGTCTTATTCTGAAACCTATTTGATACCACTGAGAAACAGTATTCTGAATCCAAGGATTCTGAACGGAACCTGCCCAAATGTCTTGAAATTATTTCAATCTTCCCCCCACCAGTAGAACTGGATTGAGGGCCGCACCCTCATGCAGTCTTGGGGGCTGGCTTTGGCTTCTTATAAGGCTTGGATTTATTCCAACTCGAAGATGGCTTCCAATTGGAGCCAGAGTCCTTAGAGGAAGGAGTGTTTTTTTCTTCTCTATTCTGATGAAAGGAACAAAACCGATTAGATGCTTTAGATTTATCCTTAGACTTTTTATCTTGGGGCAAAAAAACTCCCTTCCCTCCAGTAATTGTGGAAATAATAGAATCCAATTGGGAACCAAATAAATTATTACCCTGGAATGATAGAGATAGCAACCTAGATGTATATACCATGTCAACAATAGCATCCCATGATTTGAGCCATAAAGCTCTTCTAGCTAAAATAGTCAAAGACATAGATTTGACATCAATCTTGAAAATATCAAAAATAGCATCACAGATAAAATGATAAGCATGTTCAAGCAAAAGAACAATGCTATTCAAATCAGAATCTTTTTCCTGTTGTGCTAAGCTATCCAACCAAAAAGTTGATGCAGCCAGAACATCAGCCATAGAAATGGCAAGTCTGAGAATATAGCCAGAATGTAAATAAGCTTTCAATAGATGAGATTCAATTTTCCTATCTAAAGGATCCTCCATAGAAATAGTAGTACGTTTAGCAAGAGTAGAAATAGCCCCATCAACCTTAGGGACTTTTCCCCAAAACTCTAATATAGCCACTGGCAACTGATACAACTTTTTAAACCTTGAAAAAGGAACAAAAGAAGTACAAAATTTAGAACATTTCTTAGCAATCACATCAGAAATAGCATCAGGAACAGGAAAAACCTCAGGAGTAGACACAGGAGGTTTATAGACAGAATTTAAAATGTTTACTGGATTTATTATCAAGAGGACCAGACTCCTTAATATCCAAAGTTATCAACACTTCTTTTAACAAGGAACGAATATACTCAATCTTAAAAATATAAGATGATTTATCAGTGTCAATGTCTGAAATAGGATCTTCTGAATCAAAGAGATCCTCATCAGAGGTGGATATATCAGTGCGTTGTCAGTCATTACAAATTTCTTCAGTAGTATGAGAGGTTTTAAAAGACCTTTTACGTTTATTTGAAGACGGAATAGCAGACATAGTCTTCTGTATCACATTAGCAATATCATTTTTCATATCAACAGTGATATCATGTACTTTAGATGTTGAAGGAACAACAGATACTGTACTAGCACTAATAGAAACCTTTTCTGCATGCAAAAGCTTATACTGTACTAGCACTAATAGAAACCTTTTCTGCATGCAAAAGCTTATCATGACAACTGTTACATACTACAGCTGGAGATATAATCTCCACTAGCTTACAACAGATACACTTAGCTTTGGTAGAACTGTGTTCAGGCAGCATGGTTCCTACAGCAGCTTCTGAGACAGGATCAGATTGGGACATCTTGTAAAATGTAAAAGAAAAAATAACATTTAAACAAAAATATCTTATTTCAACATATAGCAGTTTCAGGAATGGGAAAAAATGCAAATGCTAAAATTGACAAAAAAGCGAATAGCATAGCCCTCTGAGCATAAAGAAGGCAAGGAGCATATAGGAATTGAGGTAAATTAAACTAAAGTTTTTGGCGCCAAGTATGACGCACAATGCAAAAGGAAGTTGAAAAAAATGTTGGCAACAAACATCCGGAAATTATGCAACTTGCGTCATAAACACAATTTCGCGCCAAACAACCTGGCGTTAATTAAGGCGCAGGAAATGACGAACTTGCGTCATTATAGACGCACATTCGCTCCAAAAGAATTCTTGCGCCAAGAATGACGCAATAAATAAACGCATTTTGTGCCCTCGCAAGCCTTATTGCCCGCAAGTTTTTCAAAAGAAAAAGAAGTCAAATTGAAAGACTATTCCTCAGGAAAGACAAACTTCCTAAAACATGATTCCCATAATGAAACTGCCAGACTGCAAAGCGAAATACACATAGGCCTGACTCATGGCAAATATAAGTAAATACATATATTTAGAATAGATATGTGCGATTCGGAAATTTCGGCAAATTCGGCGATTCGGATCGAACTGAATTTCCGAATTAAAATACTGCTGAATTTTCCGAATACATCTGAATTAGTTCGAATTTATTCGTAAATTCGGATGGCCATTGGATTACACTAGCATTGTACAGTATGTTAGGTTATATCACTCTGCTATGGGTTACACCTAACATACAGTACATAATACTAGTCTAATCCCACCTAACACTTACCGAAATTCTGAATCGAACCGAATCCAGCCGAATTTCCTCGAAACCGAATGAATCCGAAACTAATCGATTCAAAATTTTCCGAATTCGAATCGATCCGAACCGAACTTCGAAAAATTCTGAATCGATCCGAACCGAATTTTTTCGCCATGCACATGTCTAATTTAGAACTTTATATTAATACATAAAGCGCCAAACCATAGCTAAGAGTGTCTTAAACAATAATACATACTTACCGAAAGACACTCATCCACATATAGCAGATAGCCAAACTAGTACTTAAAACTAACAGCAAAGGTAATGGTATATAAGAGAATATCGTCGATCTTAAAAGGGAGGTAGGAGATGAATCCCGATAACAGAGAACCCTTGAAAAGATTTCCTGCGAGGGAAACCATAAAAAATCAATAGGCGATACTCTCTTCACATCCCTCTGACAAACACTGTACTCTGAGAGGAATTGGGCTTCAGAATGCTTAGAAGCGCTTATCATAGAAGAAATCATAAAAATCAAGCACAAACTTACTTCACCACCTCCATAGGAGGCAAAGTTTGTAAAACTGAATTGTTGGTGTGGTGAGGGGTGTATTTATAGGCATTTTGAGGTTTGGGAAACTTTGCCCCTCCTGGCAGGATTGTATATCCCATACGTCACTAGCTCATAGACTTTTGCCAATTATATGAAAGAAAGATGCATCTTGGAATTCTTAGGAGTTGGTCAAAAAAGAAGAAACCACAATTTCTAGGTTAATAGTACCTGTAGATACCACCTCAATTAAAGAATAGATAGTGCAAAGAACATCCTTATCCTTTTAAAAAGTAAAAAAAAGGAGGTTTGCTAGACAAAGCTAAAAGCTCAGAAACCCTTCTGGCAAAAGAAATAGAAATAAGCAAAAGAAACTTCCAAGATAAAAGCTGAAGGTCTAAAACATGCATCGGCTTTAAAAGTAGGTGTTTGAAGAATCCTCAAAATCAGTTTAAGATTCCAAGAATGAGAAACTGGATGAAAAGGTCTGAAAATCTGAAATTTTAGCAAACCTCTTAAAAAACAAAAGGGAAAGACACAAAATTTGACCCTTAAGATAACTAGCTAACAAACCTTTTTACCAAATCCTCATGAAACTTTAGTCTGCTCTGATTTGTTAGAGACAGATTGAAAGTCACCGAATCGACTTTGAACCCCAGAAGAGACACATGGGTCTGAGGAGTTAAAAGGACATTGTACACTATTTTTCTTTGCATAAATGTTTTGTAGATGATCCATTTATCTAGCCCACCTGAAAGTGTTTTTGTAACAATGTATAGTTTTGGATATTTTTAATAACTTTGTGCTTATTTTCAGACTCCTAACCAAGCTACAAAGTATCAGATGTAGACTGAAGTTTACAGATTCCTGCTGGCTCCTGTTTGTTTAATGGGTCTTTTCATATAAGGGGGAGGGGGGAGTGTCTGCTCTTCCTGCTTTCTCAGCCCTTTTTCAGTGGGTGTCCCAGCCAAACCTCATCAACAGCATTAAACTGGGAGCTTATAAGTAAGTTTTTTAAAGGTTTTATACTGTATTTTCAGATCAGTGTCAGTGCATATTTTTCTTTATAGTAGTGTCTATTATATGCAGTTATATGAAAATTGGTGTATACTGTCCCTTTAAGTAGCTCTTTGGAACATTTATTTTCCAACCGTGACTTTGAAGAAATTGAAGAGTGTGGAAAACAGCCAGATTAAAAAAAAAGAGTGCCTGAACCAAAAGGTTGTCCAAGTAAGGAAACACAGAGAATCATTGAACTCAAACCACAGACAACAGAGCTCCTAGAAACTTTTTAAACACTCTGGGTGCTGTAGCCAGATCGAAGGTACGGACCCCAAACTGATATTACCTGTCTAGAAAAAAAAATCTTAGGAACTTGACATGATCCCTTTGAAAAGGGATATATAAATAAGCATATTTTAAGTATTTGGTTGACATAAACTGACCATCCTGCACTAAAAGCAGTAAAGTACTAATTGTCTCCATCTTGAAAGTAGGAACTTTCAAAAAAACTGTTTAGGATTTTGAGATTCAAGACAGGCCGAAAAGTACACTCTTTCTTTGGTACTTTAAAGAGATGTTAAAAACCCCTGGTTTAATTTTAAAGTTGAAACTTGGGCAATAAGTCCCACAGATTCCATATCTCTTACATGTGCTAGAAAACTTGGGCCTTTAAAGAATCTCAAGGCAGTAAAGACGGAAAGAATCTTCTTTGAGGAGGCTTTGAAAAAAAAGATTATTCTATACGCCTGAGAAAATATTTCCAGCACTCAGGAATCCTGAACAGATTCTGTCTTCAAACTTCCTGAAAGAGACTCAGGGCCTGATATTCAAAACCTTGCAAGCATAAAGAGAAATCACACAAAATCTTTGATATCTTCTGTTGTAATGTAGGAGTCTTTGTTTCACATAAAGAACACTACATAGCAACATAAACATGTCTAGTTAAAATTTGTGCTTCTTCATTTATTTATTTTTAATATCAGGCCGGCAATCTGCCCCCTAGCAGAGATTGATTTGGCATGAAGGACACACCTTCATGCAGATTTAGAGGCTGAGGTAGTTTCTTGGTCCGTTTGTTTTTAGAGCAAGAACATTTGGAGAAACTAGAAGTCTGGGAAGATGAGGAAGCTTTCTGATTCTTGCATTGCCAAAAGACCTCTGGGGGCCCAGCTAATATACAGAGTGAGTGAGGGAGAAGAACAACATACAGAGTCTATGGTATCTGAATGGAGGTAAACAATCCAATCATGCAATCGGGAAATGTGGATTGGAGATGTTTTGGAAAAGCAAGAGGACAATGCCAAGGTCATGGCTTTCAGGAAGCAAGAGAGCTTGAAATGATGGCAGCAAAACTTGAAGCCATATTCCTTAGGAAGCTTGTAGCAGACGGCTTGGCTTTCTTCAGCTTCAGAGACAGCAGTGTACAATACAAGGTGCGCAAACAATAAAATCAGTCATATAACCCCCTCTCGACAACCGCAGGTGTAACAAAAACAAAATCTATGCTTACCTGATAAATTTATTTATTTCCGGATATGGATAGTCCACAATGTCATTCAATTAGTAAAGGGAATATCACCCCTGGCCAGCAGGAGGAAGCAAAGAGCACCACAGCAAAGTTGTTAAGTAACACTCCCCTACCCATAATCCCCAGTCATTCCACCGAAGGGTAATAGAAAAAGGAATAACACAAAGGTGTAGAGGTGCCTGAAGTTTAGACAAAAATAACTGTCTTAAAGGGCCACTGTAAGTAAATATTTTCTATGCCTGTTACTAACTAACTACCCCAAATACGCTTTTTATCAATAGCATTTCATTAACATATCTCTACCGTATATCAGAAATTTTGTCTGCAAATGTAATTGTTTTCCAAACCCACTCCGTGGGTATCCTTTGCTCTGTACCAATCCGTTTACAATACCTAGGTTTCAAAATGGCGCTTTAAACACAAAGTTACAGGTTTAAGTATTTTGAACACTCAGTGCTGAAAATAGTGGGCAGGATAACGTGACATCATCGGCGAATAAAAGATATAACTTTTAGAACGTTATGAAACTTTGTTTTGGAGAAAATATAGGTCAGTAGGTTTTAATTAATATTTATTAACTTTAATATGTTAGTTGTTTAGCTTAAAAATTATAACACAAAGTAATCCTTTAATAAAGGGTGGGGTCGTGGACTCTCCATATACGGAAAGAAAGAAATTTATCAGGTAAGCATACATTTTGTTTTCTTTCCTAAGATATGGAGAGTCCACAACGCCATTCAATTTCTAGTAAGAACCAATACCCAAGCTAGAGGACACAGAATGAATAGGGAGGGAGAACAAGACAGGCAGACCTAAACAGAAGCCACCACCGCTTAAAGAACCTTTCTCCCAAAAGGGGTCTCAGCCGAGGCAAAAGTATCAAATTTAGAAAATTTTGAAAAAGTGTGCAGAGAGGACCAAGTTGCAGTCTTGCAAATCTGTTCCACAGAAGCTTCATTTTTGAAAGCCCAAGAAGACGAGACAGCCCTGGTGGAATGAGCCGTAATTCTCTCAGGAGGCTGCTGACCAGCAGTCTCATAAGCGAAACGAATCATACTTATCAACCAGAAAGAAAGAAGTCGCAGTAGCCTTCTGACCTTTACACTTTCCCGAGAAACAAATAAAAAGGGCAGAAGACTGGCGAAAATTCTTAGTCGTCTGTAAATAGAATTTTAAAGCACACACAACATCCAAGATGTGCAACAGACACTCCTTATGAGAAGAAGGATTGGGACAGAGAGAAGGAACAACAATTTCCGGATTAATATTTCTAATCAAAACTACTTTAGGAAGAAATCGTATGAAGTACTAGCACGAAGAACCACTTTATCCGCATGAAAGATAAGATAAGCGAATCATACTGCAAAGCCGAGAGTTCTGAAACTCTCCGAGCCGAAAAGATAGCAACAAGAAACAAAACTTTCCAAGATAACTTAATATCTATGGAATGCATTGGCTCAAATGGAGCCAGCTGCAAAACTTTAAGAACAAGGTTAAGACTCCAGGGAGGAGTAACAGATTTAAACACAGGCCTGATTCTGACCAAAGCCTGACAAAAGGATTGAACAACCGCAAGACGCTTATGTAACAGAATAGATAAAGCAGAAATCTGACCTTAAAGAAAACTGACTGACAACCCTTTTCTTTCATGTAATTAGCAAGAGTCCACGAGCTAGTGACGTATGGGATATACATTCCTACCAGGAGGGGCAAAGTTTCCCAAACCTCAAAATGCCTATAAATACACCCCTCACCACACCCACAAATCAGTTTTACAAACTTTGCCTCCTATGGAGGTGGTGAAGTAAGTTTGTGCTAGATTCTACGTTGATATGCGCTCCGCAGCAGGTTGGAGCCCGGTTTTCCTCTCAGCGTGCAGTGAATGTCAGAGGGATGTGAGGAGAGTATTGCCTATTTGAATGCAGTGATCTCCTTCTACGGGGTCTATTTCATAGGTTCTCTGTTATCGGTCGTAGAGATTCATCTCTTACCTCCCTTTTCAGATCGACGATATACTCTTATATATACCATTTCCTCTACTGATTCTCGTTTCAGTACTGGTTTGGCTTTCTACTACATGTAGATGAGTGTCCTGGGGTAAGTAAGTCTTATTTTTTGTGACACTCTAAGCTATGGTTGGGCACTTTTTATATAAAGTTCTAAATATATGTATTCAAACATTTATTTGCCTTGACTCAGGATGTTCAACATTCCTTATTTCAGACAGTCAGTTTCATATTTGGGATTATGCATATGAATAATTCATTTTTTTCTTACCTTAAAAATTTGACTTTCCCTGTGGGCTGTTAGGCTCGCACGGGCTGAAAATGCTTCATTTTATTGCGTCATTCTTGGTGCAGACTTTTTTGGCGCAAAAATTATTTTCTGTTTCCGGCGTCATTCGTGTCGCCGGAAGTTGCGTCATTTTTGACGTTCTTTTGCGCCAACAGTGTCGGCGTTCCGGATGTGGCGTCATTTTTGGCGCCAAAAGCATTTAGGCGCCAAATAATGTGGGCGTCTTTTTTGGCGCGAAAAAATATAGGCGTCACTTTTGTCTCCACATTATTTAAGTCTCATTGATTTTTGTTTCTGGTTGCTAGAAGCTTATTCACTGGCATTTTTTTCCCATTCCTGAAACTGTCATTTAAGGAATTTGATCAATTTTTTTTTTTTTTTTTTTAAATAGTTTTTTATTGAGGTACTCAGGATAGGCAAACAAACAGTAAATAATGTAGTACAGTAAGTGATTACATTCCATGACATATTAATATACAGTGCCTATATAGAAATTAACCTTCCCTATCATACTCAAAAGGCCACTCATGGACCTTACATGGAAAGGCAATACTGAAAATAGGGGAAGGCATAATATAATAGAGGGACCACTCTTGGATCCCGTTGCAAGTACCTCAAGTTTTTTTGTTTTCTTTTCTTTACACCAGTGATGTGCAGTCACTAGAGGCAGGTGAGGCAGTGCTTCACCTCTCATATGGGCAAAAATATATATTTTTTTTATTGGCTTTAAAAAAATAAAATAAAAAAATTGCAATTTTTTTCCCCAGCATTTTTTTTCTTCACAGATACATGTTGTGCAATGGAGAGGCACAAGCAGGTCTGCCCACCATTACACAACATGCTGCGCCATCTACTGGATGACAGTGGTTAAGATCATTGGATGGCCCATTAACTGCTTATTTGAGGCAGTCCTATTTGGGCTGACCCAATCCAGTGAGAGGCATTAGTAAGTGGAACTTAGGGTTGGGGCTGGATGTTAAATCATATAAAACAAAACAAAAACGGAAAAAACTACTTTCATTTATTTTGTTGCTGTGCTGTGAAGCTGCCAGCTTTTGCTAAAGTGAAAAAGAGAGTTCTGTACTTCCCCTCTAAGTGCAGTGGAATGTTCCACTGTCACTTCCTTAATACAGACAGAGGCAGAGCAGGAAGAGATTCAGTCAATAAGCAGTGTTTAAGACACATCTTTGAAGTAAGTTCTACAACATTAGATTTCACTGAAAGGGATTCGGTTAGTGAAAATTATAATTTAATGAATGTGGTTTAGTGTTTTTTTACTCTTTTACAGCAGGGTCGTTTTTGTATTTTGTTTCCTCAACCTTTACACCCACTAACTTAACAGCTTGCCTTCACTTTCTGAACTCTCTGTAGCTCTGCTGTTTTATTACTTAAAAATGCAGTGGTCTCTCTCCCTCCCCCCTTGTGTGTGTGTCTATCTATCCATCTATCTATCTATCTATCTCTATCTATCTATCCATCTCTCGCCTTATGTGTTGTTCTCCCCATGGTCTCTCTGTCTCTCTTCCTCCCCCTCTGACTCTCTCATCCCTTATGCGTCTCTCTAACCCTCTGTGTTTGATTGTGTCTCTCTCTCTTTCTCTAACCCTCTGTGTGTGATTGTGTCTCTCTCTCTTTCTCTAACCCTCTGTGTGTGATTGTGTGTCTCTCTCTCTCTCTCTCTCTCTCTCTTTCTCCTCTGTGTGTGTCTCTCTTTCTCTCTCTCTAACCCTCTGTGTGTGTCTCTCTCTCTCTCTCTCTTTCTCTCTCTCTCTCTCTAACCCTCTGTGTCTCTCTCTCTCTCTCTAACCCTCTGTGTGTGTCTCTCTCTCTCTCTCTCCCTCTAACCCTCTGTGTGTGTCTCTCTCTCTTTCTCTCTCTCTAACCCTCTGTGTGTGTCTCTCTCTCTCTCTAACCCTCTGTATGTCTCTCTTTCTCTCTCTCTCTCTAACCCTCTGCGTGTGTGTCTCTCTCTCTCTCTAACCCTCTGTGTGTGTTTCTCTCTTTTTCTTTTTCTCTCTCTCTCTCTCTCTCTAACCCTCTGTGTGTGTCTCTCTCTCTCTCCCTCTAACCCTCTGTGTGTGTGTCTCTCTCTCTTTTTCTCTCTCTCTCTCTAACCCTCTGTGTGCGTCTCTCTCTCTCTCTCTCACCCTCTGTATGTCTCTCTTTCTCTCTCTCTCTCTCTCTAACCCTCTGCGTGTGTGTGTGTCTCTCTCTCTCTAACCCTCTGTGTGTGTCTTTCTCTTTCTCTCTCTTTCTCTCTTTAACCCTCTGTGTATGTGTTTCTGTCTACCTTTTATTTATTTATTTAATTAATGAATTGGTAGTGCCATCTGATGGTGTGGCTTTATTTAAAGGGGTGGGGTCAAGCGCCCCACCATCTTTAAATTTCACCAGCCGCCACTGGATCATGACATTTTTATATTTACTGAATAATGAAAGAATCTATAAGCATAATTTGCAGCATTAAAGTAAAAAGTATGTTTTAAACATATATTTTAATGGGCATGGATTTCTAGATCTCATAATCAGAGCAAGCATTTTGTTATCTGGCAAGTGTTTCTGTTACAATCCTTTAGACTAAAATCAGATGTTTACTAAGTTTACCAGTTTTCCAAGACACCATTTAAAGGGACATGAAACCCATATGTTTTCTTTCATGATTTAGAAAGAACATGCAATTTAAATAACTTTCCAATTTACATCTAATATCTAATTGTCTTCATTCTTTTGATATCCTTTGTTGAAAATCATATCTAAATATGCTCAGTAGCTGCTGATTGGTGGCTGCACATAGATACCTCATGTGATTGGCTCACCCATGTGCATTGCTATTTCTTCAACAAAGGATATCTAAAGAATGAAGGCGTATCCAAGCCACTGCCTCACCAGCCTCTGACGTCACTGCACGTCACTGCTTTACACTGCTTAAGCAATCGGATAACTTACTTTAATCACTAAGCTATAACAATATCAAGGGTCTCTGAAGAACACTCATGAGCGTAAATAAAGTAGTGATCCTCTAGAATACTGTCAAAATGAAAGTACAGCCTGCAAATAGAAAATACATTCAAAAGGGAATTTTCAATACAGATTTTTCAACCACAGGGACAGAATTATCAAACTATCAAAAGTTAGGTCTTCTGGGGGACAAGCTGCGGCGTTATTAAATGGGGACCATTCATATGCAAGCTTTAAAAAGAGTACATTCATAAGCCCCTGGTGTCTCAGAAAGGGCATAAATATAAAGGTGTTTTCGTCCTCACATCTCATCTCTTACAGTAGTATCAAAAAGTTAATATACAGACCCTTAGTCTACTTGGCAAAACATGAACCTTGGTCTCCAGCGTTGCAATTAAACATAAACCCTACACGCCATGGCAACTAAATAATCAGATCATGTATGAGTAGCCCCGCACAATACATCATTCCCCATTCACACACCTAAGCAATACTAAATAGCTGTTCCCTGTGGTTTATGTGCATAGAACAATACCTAGCCTTAAAGAAACAAGTAAATTTAGCATACAGGCTGCACAGACATCACAAACATGGAGGACAGTAGATCAAATAAACTGTTATTATGTATAGAGGGGGGGGGAGGGGAGGACACATATAGGTACAAAGGAAAACTAATTCACATATACCAACCAAACCTAGAGTGAAATATTTGATGTAGCAACTAAACTAAGCAGATAGACAGACTATGCATGTAAGAGCAATACTTAGTTTTTCAAATAGTATTAAAATGGTCAAACATGGTGCATAAACATCTACCAAATCTAACAGTATATCTAATAGAACAAACATTTTGCTAGCTCATTTATATGTGGGGCCTTACTAAGCGTTATTCAGGCTATATAGACGTTGGGGAAACATGTTGCATAGAATGGGTATTTTTAAACCTTAAACACGTAATAGACAGCCAACAAGAACCTAAACTTTAAAGAAACAGTTGAATATTTTGATAAGTAGCCAGTCCTCATCTGAGTATCAGACACCAGGTCTTCATGGATACGGTGGTATATTTACCCACAGTAAAGAAGAGGGATAAAAAAAAAAAAGGCATTTCAATAGAGTTCCTAATCGTCTCAGTAGGACAAATCAGGCGTTAGAAAGTTCAGGCTGTGAGGTCTGTCCATCCTGTTTAACCAATACCTGTTCTTAATGTCCGCATCAATCTAAGTGTGGATCGCTTTCCAGACCAAAGACTCCTGGGGGAGCAGTAACTCGCAGCCCAGTATGGCTGCACGAGCCGATGAGGTTCCCAGCAGGGTTGCAGTAACAGGCGTGCTGAGTTGGTGACTGGGATGAGCAAGCCTGGAGATGCCTGAGTACCGGTACGCTCTGTGTTACCTAAGGTACCTGCCATCGTGTGCGAGCGGCCATAGTGCGCTCCCCTCCATGTGTGTAAGTCACCCGGATAAGTAGTGAGAGGGTGGCACTTCATCAAGAGGCTTGTTTTCGATGGAGACACTGGCGAGGAGCGCGCCTGGGGAGCCGCAGGGACTAAGTCGCTCTGTGACTCCTGTACTTCGTTGCGGTCCGCTGCGGCGCTGTCTCTCCGTAAGCTGGTCTCTTGAAATTTATCAATAAGGGTGTCCAGCCTCTCACATAACCTTCTGCCATATTCCTCCAGCAGGTCTTTTAACCTAGTGTGCAATGCTTGGGTCTCCATGCTGGGTAGTTGTGTGCGCTGTTAGACATGTGAGTCCACCAAAATGGCGCCCCAGCGTGTAGCAAGCAGCTCTGAGATCGGTTTTCAGTACAGCAGCACCCATACATCTACCGATAGTTTATCAGATTGGCTTAGGCTGCTCCCTGTGTCATTAGCTCCCGGTTGCAGGGCTCGTTTTTAGGCTGTCCACTGTCAATAGGGCTTTTCTTAGAAGCTGTACACACAGAGCTCCCAACTCATGCGTCCATGTTAGTTGCTGGGCAGCTCCGCCCCCCGAATTTGATCAATTTTGCTTTATATGTTGTTTTTTCTATTACATATTGCAAGATGTCCCACGTTAAAGCTGAGTCAGAAGATACTTCTGGAAAATCGCTGCCGGGTGCTGGAGCTACTAAAGCTAAGTGTATTTGCTGTAAACTTTTGGTATCTGTTCCTCCAGCTGTTGTTTGTACTGTTTGTCATGACAAACTTGTTAATGCAGATAATATTTCCTTTAGTACTGTTACATTACCTGTTGCTGTTCCATCAACATCTAATATTCAGAGTGTTCCTGATAACATAAGAGATTTTGTTTCTAAATCCATTAAGAAGGCTATGTCTGTTATTCCTCCTTCTAGTAAACGTAAAAAGTCTTTTAAAACTTCTCATTTTTCAGATGAATTTTTAAATGAACATCATCATTCTGATACTGATATTGGTTCTTCTGATTCAGAGGATTCTGTCTCAGAGGTTGATGCTGATAAATCTTCATATTTATTTAAAATGGAATTTATTCGTTCTTTACTCAAAAAAGTCCTAATTGCATTAGAAATTGAGGATTCTAGTCCTCTTGATACTAAATCTAAACGTTTAGATAAGGTTTTTAAATCTCCTGTAGTTATTCCAGAAGTATTTCCTGTCCCTGGTGCTATTTCTGAAGTAATTTCCAGGGAATGGAATAATTTGGGTAATTCTTTTACTCCTTCTAAACGTTATAAGCAATTATATCCTGTGCCATCTGACAGATTAGAGTTTTGGGGCAAAATCCCTAAGGTTGATGGGGCTGTCTCTACTCTTGCTAAGCGTACTATTATTCCTACAGCAGATGGTACTTCCTTTAAGGATCCTTTAGATAGGAAAATTGAATCCTTTCTAAGAAAAGCTTACTTGTGTTCAGGTAATCTTCTTAGACCTGCTATATCTTTAGCGGATGTTGCTGCCGCTTCAACTTTTTGGTTAGAAGCTTTAGAGCAACAAGTAACAGATCATAATTCTCATAGCATTATTATTCTTCTTCAACATGCTAATAATTTTATTTGTGATGCCATCTTTGATATCATTAGAGTTGATGTCAGGTATATGTCTCTAGCTATCTTAGCTAGAAGAGCTTTATGGCTTAAAACTTGGAATGCTGATATGTCTTCTAAGTCTACTCTGCTTTCCCTTTATTTCCAGGGTAATAAATTATTTGGTTCTCAGTTGGATTCTATTATCTCAACTGTTACTGGAGGGAAAGGAACTTTTTTACCACAGGATAAAAAATCTAAAGGTAAATTTAGGTCTAATAATCGTTTTCGTTCCTTTCGTCACAACAAGGAACAAAAGCCTGATCCTTCATCCTCAGGAGCGGTATCAGTTTGGAAACCATCTCCAGTCTGGAATAAATCCAAGCCTTTTAGAAAACCAAAGCCAGCTCCCAAGTCCACATGAAGGTGCGGCCCTCATTCCAGCTCAGCTGGTAGGGGGCAGATTACGTTTTTTCAAAGAAATTTGGATCAATTCC
The DNA here is from genome assembly GCF_027579735.1 of Bombina bombina. NCBI lineage: Eukaryota > Metazoa > Chordata > Amphibia > Anura > Bombinatoridae > Bombina > Bombina bombina. Next base: position 230,507,335 of record NC_069499.1, read on the forward strand.
GTTCACAATCTTTGGATTCAGAACATTGTTTCAGAAGGGTACAGAATTAGCTTCAAGATAAGGCCTCCTGCAAAGAGATTTTTTCTTTCCCGTGTCCCAGTAAACCCAGCGAAGGCTCAAGCATTTCTGAAATGTGTTTCAGATCTAGAGTTGGCTGGAGTAATTATGCCAGTTCCAGTTCTGGAACAGGGACTGGGGTTTTATTCAAATCTCTTCATTGTACCAAAGAAGGAGAATTCCTTCAGACCAGTTCTGGATCTAAAAATATTGAATCGTTATGTAAGGATACCAACATTCAAGATGGTAACTATAAGGACTATCCTGCCTTTTGTTCAGCAAGAGCATTATATGTCCACAATAGATTTACAGGATGCATATCTGCATATTCCGATTCATCCAGATCACTTTCAGTTTCTGAGATTCTCTTTCCTAGACAAGCATTACCAGTTTGTGGCTCTGCCGTTTGGCCTAGCTACAGCTCCAAGAATTTTTACAAAGGTTCTCGGTGCCCTTCTGTCTGTAATCAGAGAACAGGGTATTGTGGTATTTCCTTATTTGGACGATATCTTGGTACTTGCTCAGTCTTCACATTTAGCAGAATCTCATACGAATCGACTTGTATTGTTTCTTCAAGATCATGGTTGGAGGATCAATTTACCAAAGAGTTCATTGATTCCTCAGACAAGGGTAACCTTTTTAGGTTTCCAGATAGATTCAGTGTCCATGACTCTGTCACTAACGGACAAGAGACGTCTAAAATTGATATCAGCTTGTCGAAACCTTCAGTCACGATCATTCCCTTCGGTAGCTTTATACATGGAAATTCTAGGTCTTATGACTGCAGCATCGGACGCGATCCCCTTTGCTCGTTTTTACATGCGACCTCTTCAGCTCTGTATGCTGAACCAGTGGTGCAGGGATTACACAAAGATATCTCAATTAATATCTTTAACACCGATTGTACGACACTCTCTGAGGTGGTGGACATATCACCATCGTTTAGTTCAGGGGGCTTCTTTTGTTCTTCCGACCTGGACTGTAATTTCAACAGATGCAAGTCTGACAGGTTGGGGAGCTGTTTGGGGGTCTCTGACAGCACAAGGGGTTTGGGAATCTCAGGAGGTGAGATTACCGATCAATATTTTGGAACTCCGTGCAATTTTCAGAGCTCTTCAGTCATGGCCTCTTCTAAAGAGAGAATCGTTCATTTGTTTTCAGACAGACAATGTCACAGCTGTGGCATACATCAATCATCAAGGAGGGACTCACAGTCCTCTGGCTATGAAGGAAGTATCTCGAATTCTGGTATGGGCGGAATCCAGCTCCTGTCTAGTTTCTGCGGTTCATATCCCAGGTATAGACAATTGGGAAGCGGATTATCTCAGCCGCCAAACGTTACATCCGGGCGAATGGTCTCTTCACCCAGAGGTTTTTCTTCAGATTGTTCAAATGTGGGGACTTCCAGAAATAGATCTGATGGCCTCTCATCTAAACAAGAAACTTCCCAGGTATCTGTCCAGATCCAGGGATCCTCAAGCGGAAGCAGTGGATGCATTGTCACTTCCTTGGAAGTATCATCCTGCCTATATCTTTCCGCCTCTAGTTCTTCTTCCAAGAGTAATCTCCAAGATTCTGAAGGAATGCTCGTTTGTTCTGCTGGTAGCTCCAGCATGGCCTCACAGGTTTTGGTATGCGGATCTTGTCCGGATGGCCTCTTGCCAACCGTGGACTCTTCCATTAAGACCAGACTTTTTGTCGCAAGGTCCTTTTTTCCATCAGGATCTCAAATCCTTAAATTTAAAGGTATGGAGATTGAACGCTTGATTCTTAGTCAAAGAGGTTTCTCTGACTCTGTGATTAATACTATGTTACAGGCTCGTAAATCTGTATCTAGGGAGATATATTATAGAGTCTGGAAGACTTACATTTCTTGGTGTCTTTCTCATAATTTTTCCTGGCATTCTTTTAGAATTCCGAGAATTTTACAGTTTCTTCAGGATGGTTTGGATAAAGGTTTGTCTGCAAGTTCCTTGAAAGGACAAATCTCTGCTCTTTCTGTTCTTTTTCACAGAAAGATTGCTAATCTTCCTGATATTCATTGTTTTGTACAAGCTTTGGTTCGTATAAAACCTGTCATTAAGTCAATTTCTCCTCCTTGGAGTTTGAATTTGGTTCTGGGGGCTCTTCAAGCTCCTCCGTTTGAAACTATGCATTCATTGGACATCAAATTACTTTCTTGGAAAGTTTTGTTCCTTTTGGCCATCTCTTCTGCCAGACGAGTTTCTGAATTATCTGCTCTTTCTTGTGAGTCTCCTTTTCTGATTTTTTATCAGGATAAGGCGGTGTTACGAACTTCTTTTAAATTTTTACCTAAGGTTGTGAATTCTAACAACATTAGTAGAGAAATTGTGGTTCCTTCATTGTGTCCTAATCCTAAGAATTCTAAGGAGAGATCATTGCATTCTTTGGATGTAGTTAGAGCTTTGAAATATTATGTTGAAGCTACTAAGAATTTCCGAAAGACTTCTAGTCTATTTGTTATCTTTTCTGGTTCTAGGAAAGGTCAGAAGGCCTCTGCCATTTCTTTGGCATCTTGGTTGAAATCTTTAATTCATCATGCTTATGTCGAGTCAGGTAAAACTCCGCCTCAAAGGATTACAGCTCATTCTACTAGGTCAGTTTCTACTTCCTGGGCATTTAGGAATGATGCTTCGGTTGATCAGATTTGCAAAGCAGCAACTTGGTCTTCTTTGCATACTTTTACTAAATTCTACCATTTTGATGTGTTTTTTTCTTCTGAAGCTGTTTTTGGTAGAAAAGTACTTCAGGCAGCTGTTTCAGTTTGAATCTTCTGCTTATAATTTCAGTTTTTTTCATTTAATCTTTATTTTGGGTGTGGATTATTTTTCAGCGGAATTGGCTGTCTTTATTTTATCCCTCCCTCTCTAGTGACTCTTGCGTGGAAAGATCCACATCTTGGGTAGTCATTATCCCATATGTCACTAGCTCATGGACTCTTGCTAATTACATGAAAGAAAACATAATTTATGTAAGAACTTACCTGATAAATTCATTTCTTTCATATTAGCAAGAGTCCATGAGGCCCACGCTTTTTTGTGGTGGTTATGATTTTTTTGTATAAAGCACAATTATTCCAATTCCTTATTTTTTATGCTTTCGCACTTTTTTCTTATCACCCCACTTCTTGGCTATTCGTTAAACTGATTTGTGGGTGTGGTGAGGGGTGTATTTATAGGCATTTTGAGGTTTGGGAAACTTTGCCCCTCCTGGTAGGAATGTATATCCCATACGTCACTAGCTCATGGACTCTTGCTAATATGAAAGAAATTAATTTATCAGGTAAGTTCTTACATAAATTATGTTTTTTCAAACTTTCCTGGAGAAAAGACAAAATTCGAGGAATCCTGACCCTACTCCAAGAGTAGCCCTTAGATTCACACCAATAAAAGGTATTTACGCCATACCTTATGGTAAATTTTTCGAGTAACAGGCTTGCGTAAAAAATAAAGTCTAAACTTTACATTCTAGAAGCCCTCATTAAGCCTTCAGTCTCTCACAATACCAATGCCTGCACCCAGCCTATAAATATCCTACCTATTGGATATTAAATGCCCACAAATAAAAATTGCAGTTTAAAATTTCCTTGAAGTGCAAGTCTCCAAAACCTTGAAGACAAAAGCACTTACCTGCAATTCAACTGTCAGGCAGGATGACAGCTCACAAGGCGTGAAAGGACACATACTCCTTACAGAGACCTGTAGAAAAAAGAATGAACAGAGTAACCAACTCTGGCCTTCTATAACGAGGGCAGCAAAAAATGTTAGGAAACAAAGTAAGGACACCTTAGACAACTTCCTAACTGCTTAAAAGTCACCACTACTCTACTGCAGAGATTGACGTGGACTACAGCTAGACCCAAATCCTTGCTTGCAGGGAAAAGTACCCAAAAAAGGAATTCATTTCTTCAGACACCAAACTTCACCTCCTCCATTGACAGAGGCAAAGAGAATGACTGGGGATTATAGGTAGGGGAGTGACACTTAACAGCTTTGCTGTGGTGCTCTTTGCCTCCTCCTGCTGGCCAGGAGTGATATTTCAACTAGTAATTGAATGAAGTTGTGGACTCTCCATATCTTAGGAAAGAAAAGCAAACTGCTTTCCTGTCCGTGCACACGTCTTTTTAGTGTCAGGTGGAGCACTGTTGCTTCAGAATGAAACTAGCAATGAGACTAAACTTAGTAGCTGAACTCTCTAAAGTACTTTAATAAGCTCCAACAAAACAAACAACAATTAAGTATTAGAATGAAACTCAGTTTGTAAATTCAGACATCAACAAAAGACATAGCTTCCTAATAGTTTAGTCTTTCTAATTAGACAAATATAAACTTGCATACAATACTTAAATGCAGATCTTCTGATAGCAGGGGAATCCAGAGTTAAAGTAATCTAAGTCAGACACAAACCAGCATGTCCAAATAGTGATTGCCAGAGTAAGATAAATTAACTTAAAACACAAAAAACCTCATGCTACAAACAGAGAGCTAATATGGACTGTAATTATAGCCTAATTGATCTCCTTAAAGGAATAGTCAAGTTAAAATTAAACTTTCATGATTCAGATAGAGCATGCAATTTTAAGCAACTTTCTAATTTACTTCTATTATCAATTTTTCTTTTTTATTTGATAAAGCAAAAATGTAAGCTTAGGAGTCGGCCCATTTTTGGTTCAGCTCCTGGGTAGTGCTTGCTGATTGGTGTGTAAAATGTAGCCATCAATCAGCCCCTCAATTATTACTGTAATACCTACACTAGAACAGAACAATCTAGAAGTTACATTGTATAGACCAATTTCACTTCTGAATTTAGATTATAAAATCTTAGCAAGTATAGTAGCTAAAAGATAGCAAAAAACTCTCCCAAAGTTTTCTTTAATGACCCCTTCTTTAATGTCCAACTGGCGAGAATCGGGAATAGTTGACTGCAAAAAATGTAAAAGAGCCAGGGCAGACATAATCCATTGCTTTTTTGAATGTTATAAAATTAAAAAGTTCTGGTTCAGAGTAAATTACTGTCTGTGTAAAGTAGTAAAGTGAAGGATAGATCTTTCAGCATTTGATATTATATTTTTAGTGAAAGGAGAGCTCGACAAAAACATTACTAGGTTTATTAACATGATATTTCTAATAGGGAGAAACATAATTTTGAGGCAATGGAAAAAAAAAAAAGAACCAAAATTTAAGGTTCTGTTTAATAATTTATATAAACAGACGATAATAAAGCCATACGATAAAAAAACTTGTCAGAATAGTCTGAATAGAGCAAATGGAAAGTTTACATAATTGATAGGTAAGCATGTATACCACGAGTACCACCGTTATACCTGTGTCTAACTTTATTTTACTGTGTTCCATTGCAGTTACAAAAAGTATGCCCTCTTTCTACATCTAGGCACATATGGCACTTGAACTTGGTGCATTGTAAACTCCCAGTTCGTTTAGATAACTGATCTGTTTTAGGCGTAAGAGGTTTGAGAGGACTTGCTGGTGCCATAATACTTTTAAGATACTTGTTTTTTCTAATATTCACCTCAGGTTTTATCACCTAAAGTTGTTCCTATTATGGGGTCTGCCTTAATTATTCCTTAATGTTTAATGAGGATCGTTTTAATGCGACTGTGACCCGAACAGTATATCGTAATTAATTTAGCACTACCATCTCCTCTATAGTTTTTTTTTTTTTTAACTTAAAAGGAGAGTAAAGTATTCCTGTCCAAAACAGAGCGCGTTTTAGCGATTTTCCTAAGATTGTAGCGTCTTCATTTCACACTGTAATAAACTTCACACTGTAATAAACTACTGTAGTTGCAGCGTCCTTAAAGGACAAGTCAACCTAAAAATTATTATTACATATTTAGATAATGTATTTAACGATGTTGACAGCAAACTGTACGCCAATTATGCTCTAAATAAAGTTTGTAAGTAAAACCACTTACTATTTCACCTCAGGACGTTTAGAAATGGCTGTCTGACCCTGTCCTAAAGTCACCCTCCAGCTCCACTGAGTGTTCCAATTCGATCCTGCTTGTTCCTCTGTTTCACGCATGTGCAATGCGCCAGTTTTGGAATCAGGAAGAAAACAAACCGCTTAGTATGTTGCTTGTGTGTTTGTAGCATGAGGTTGCTTGTGTTTTGCGCGGTTGTTCTATGCGGCGCATCAGTGTCCCACAGCAGTTGGAGTGGTAATTGAAGTCATCAGAAGTACAGAGGTCCCACAGCAGTTCTTACCACTCCAACTGCTGTGGAACTGCTGTGCTTCTGATGTCTTCAATTACCACTCCAACTGCTGTGGGACATTGATGCGCCGCATAGAACAACCACAATAGGAAAATGCTCGTAGTTCAACAAGATTTGTAGGCAACAGTAACGTATAATTGCATCTTCATACACCAATGTAACAGATTGCACGTTATCGCAAAGCAGATATAGCAGATCTCTTCTGGCTCCAGTAAAGCATCTTTTAATCTCCCGTGTAGGCATGTGCAGATATAACAGCACCACCCTAGTTTTAAATGCAATGCAATGTAACTCCTTAAGTAAACCCAAAGGGCTGGTCCATTTTTGCAAAGTCCTGCAACCGCTCAACACTGTATGCTCTGATCGCTTTGCTATAATGTGCAATCTGTTACATTGGTGTATGAAGATGCAATTATACGTTACCTACAAATCTTGTTGAACTACAATGAGCATTTTCCAATTTAGCCTGACATCAGTACCAAAATAAAAGCAGACCTTGAATATAACATGCTGGCTGGCAGTCAAAGACTACCATTCCAGTGACTACCAAGTGATCCTCAGCCTGGGATCAACCCTGCGGCTGTCAGCAGCAATGTGGTAATTGAAGTCAACAGAAGCACAGCGGTCCCACAGCAGTTTGAGTTGTAAGAATTGCTATGGGACCGCTGTACTTCTAAAGACTTCCATTACCACTCCAACTGCTGTGGGACACTGGTGCGCCTCATAGAACAACTGCTATGGTACTGAGCGGTGTGTTTTCTTCCCGACTCCAAAACCGGCGCATTGCGCATGCTCGAAACAGGAACGAGCAGGATTGATTTGGAACACTCAGTGGAGCTGGAGAGTGAGGTCAGGACAGGAGGCCATTTCAAAACGGCCCGAGGTGAAATAGTACTTGCAAACTATATTTAGAGCATAATTGGCCTACAGTTTGCTGTCAACATTGTTAAATACATTATCTAAATATGTAATAATCATTTTTAGGTTGACGCCCTTTAACCCCTTAATGACCGAGGACGTGCAGGGTACGTCCTCAAAAAAAAGGCAGTTAACGCCTGAGGACGTACCCTGCACGTCCTCGGTGTGGAAAGCAGCTGGAAGCGATCCTGCTCGCTTCCAGCTGCTTTCCGGTTATTGCAGTGATGCCTCGATATGGAGGCATCCTGCAATAACCTTACATGGCCATCCGATGCAGAGAGAGCCACTCTGTGGCCCTCTCTGCACCGGACATCGATGGCCGGTATCGTTGGTGGGTGGGAGCCGACTTGGGAGGCGGGTGGGCGGCCATTGGTGTGTCCTGTGAGATCAAGGGGGGCGGGATCGGAGGCGGGATGTTAGGGGGCGCACGCGCGTGCACGGAGGTTGGCGGGCGGGTGCGTGCACGGGGCGGGAGCGGGAGCGGGTGGGAACCGCTACACTACGGAAAATAGTGTAAAGAAAAAAATGAATAAATTCCCAAATCTTGTTTGTGCAAAAGCACAAAAAGAGATCGCGGAGGGTGGGGGGTTGGTTTTGTATGGGGGGAAGCTACACTACAGAAAATTTTAATAAAAATTAAAAAAAAAAACATGTTTTCTTCTAAAATGGGTACTGGCAGACAGCTGCCAGTACCCAAGATGGCACAGATTAAGTTAGAGTGGGAGGGTTATAGTGCTGTTTGGGGGGGATCAGTGAGGTTGGGGGCTAAGGGGGGGATAGTACACAGCAGCATATGTAAATATGTTAAAACAACAAATATAGCTTTTATTTTAGTACTGGCAGACTTTCTGCCAGTACTTAAGATGGCGGGGACAATTCTGGGGTGGGGGAGGGAAGAGAGCTGTTTGGGAGGGATCAGGGGGTCTGATGTTTCAGGTGGGAGGCTGAGCTCTACACTAAATGTGATATTAACCCTGCAAGCTCCCTACAAGCTACCTAATTAACCCCTTCACTGCTAGCCATAATACACGTGTGATGCGCAGCGGCATTTAGCGGCCTTCTAAATACCAAAAAGCAACGCCAAAGCCATATATGTCTGCTATTTCTGAACAAAGGGGATCCCAAAGAAGCATTTACAACCATTTGTGCCATAACTGCACAAGCTGTTTGTAAATGATTTCAGTGAAAAACCTAAAATTGTGAAAAATGTAACGTTTTTTTTTTATTTGATCGCATTTGGCGGTGAAATGGTGGCATGAAATATACCAAAATGGGCCTAGATCAATACTTGGGGTTGTCTACTACACTACACTAAAGCTAAAATTACCCCAAAAAGCTCCCTACATGCTCCCTAATTAACCCCTTCACTGCTGGGCATAATACACGTGTGGTGCGCAGTGGCATTTAGTGGCCTTCTAATTATCTAATTAAGCAACACCAAAGCCATATAAGTCTGCTATTTATGAACAAAGGGGATCCCAGAGAAGAATTTACAACCATTTGTGCCATAATTTCACAAGCTGTTTGTAAATAATTTCAGTGAGAAACCTACAGTTTGTGAAAAAAATTGTGAAAAAATTTTTTTTATTTGATCGCATTTGGCGGTGAAATGGTGGCATGAAATATACCAAAATGGGCCTAGATCAATACTTTGGGTTGTCTACTAAAAAAAAATATATACATGTCAATGGATATTCAGGGATTCCTGAAAGATATTGGTGTTACAATGTAACTAGCGCTAATTTTGAAAAAAAAAAATAGTTTGGAAATAGCAAAGTGTTACTTGTATTTATTGCCCTATAACTTGCAAAAAAAGCAAAGAACATGGAAACATTGGGTATTTCTAAAATCAGGACAAAATTTAGAAACTATTTAGCATGGGTGTTTTTTGGTGGTTGTAGATGTGTAACAGATTTTGGGGGTCAAAGTTAGAAAAAGTGTGTTTTTTTTCAATTTTTCCTCATATTTTATAATTTTTTTATAGTAAATTATAAGATATGATGAAAATAATGGTATCTTTAGAAAGTCCATTTAATGGCGAGAAAAACGGTATATAATATGTGTGGGTACAGTAAATGAGTAAGAGGAAAATTACAGCTAAACACAAACACCGCAAAAATGTAAAAATAGCCTTGGTCCCAAACGGACAGAAAATGGAAAAGTGCTGTGGTCATTAAGGGGTTAAATGTATAGTATGTCTGCAGATAATATCTGTTGTGTGCTGTGTATAGTCCTGTATTGCAGGAGCTACAAACCCCTGAGTTTCTCGGGGGGGTCATCACCTTACTGAGAGCCACCGCTGAAGGCCTCATCTGTCTGTTTCATGGCTCCAAAGTTATTAACACAGCTAAAGAAGACATCTTGACTTAACCTTAACAAGTAGTGGAGACAAAGTTCTTACTAAAACTTACCGTAAACCTATTGCAGGCAACACTATTCTGCATGCTGCCTCACAGCATCCTAAGCACCTCATAAAATCTGTTCCTTAAGGACAATTTATAAGATTAAAAAGAAATACACAATCTGCAGATGTTTTTGAATCTCAGTCAGTTGATCTCAAAAATACACTTATAGCAAGAGGTTATAATGCATCATTATTGGAGACATGCAGGAAAGAAGTTAAATCGTATGATTCCTTTTAAAAAAATCCCCACTGATAGCTCTTTTAAGGATGCGATAGTGTTCACTACGGAATATACTAGTCAATATACACAGATAGCTAAAATATGGAAGAAACATCTTAATATTCTTCAAGGTGATCCTATTCTTGCACCAATTATCAAGCATTGTAAGTTTGTTTAAAAAAAAACAAGAACATTGGCCAGTAAGCTTTCCCCCAGTTATATCACTAGAGTTGACACTACCCGTTCTCAATGGCTTGCTAGATAAGGAAATTTTAAATGTCTCAGTAAAAATTGCCATATGTGTGCATGCATTGGACCTGGCAGTTCGTTTGCAAGTAGTGTAACTAATAAAAGATACAGCATTAATTTTAATGCCAACTGTGGCACTACTTTCGCTGTTTATTTACTTACTTGCAGAATATGCCAGCTCCAATATGTGGGACAAACCTCTAGGGGGGTTAGAAAAAGATTTAGTGAACACCTTAGGGACACTAAAAACTATGTCAAAGAGTCAGCTATTGCCAATCACTTCAATGGTGAACACTTTACCAATGTAGCTAATCTTTCTGTACAAATTAAAGATTTAGCTAAGGTTCCCCCTAGAGGAGGAAATAGGTATAATATTCTACAGAGAAAGGAAATTTATTGGATTTTACTATTGCAAACCAGGGTGCCGCTGGGCATGAACAGAGAGTGTGACATGAATTATTTTATAGATGTTTAACTTCATGTATGTGCTCCTCTCTGTTCATGCTCCGTGATCATCCCCTCTGCTTTCTTCAATGTTTATTAATAATTTTCCTTTATTTTTCCTTAAATCCTTTATAGAAGGGTTAGTTTAAACCTAGGTCATTAATTTATCTTTGTTTGTGTCTTTATTATTCTTTTACTTTTTCATGTTTATATTTTTTTACAGCTAAGTTTATTTTTTCAGCATATGGTGTCAGGATATCTTTCAATGGATGTGTAACATTTAGCCTGTCTCATTGTACTGTTAGTTTATACATTTGTCATACTCTGCTTCAGTATATTGACATAACCATTTTTTCCCCAGTTCCTTGTTTTTAGCTACTTTAGGATACTAAGGGGTTAATTTTAATTGGTTAGGGTATATATAGCACACCTTGTGCTATTCATGTATTAGGTCTATGAGTAAGCGCCTGTAGGGGGCGCGAAACGCGTCAGACCATTGCCTCTGTCCACACCACCTGTCTGTATGCTTCATTTGATGAACTGTACCGCACTGTTTTGTACTTTTTGGATTGGTATTTACCCTGTACAACACTAATAAAGTGGATGATTTTTATATGCATACCATACTAGTGTGAAGTGCCTGCCGTTTTTTTCTGTTCACAAGACATGTATACAGTCCTCGCGAAGTGGAGCACAAGTATATTAATATAGATGCTATGATTTGCAACCAAAAAACAGAAGATTAATGGTAGGTCTTCAGGAGCCCCTGAAAATGCTTCTGCTTCTGAAAATGGTTCAAATATAAATTAGCATATGATGAGGCAAATCCTTGGATTTGCTTATAGTACCTGTTATTGAAAAGCGAATGGTTGTGTTCCAGAATGAATAAAAGACCATCCATAAAAAATTGTAAATGCATGTCTGAAATGTCCCAGGTCCAGAAAGCAACTTTAAATTATCGCTTCAACAGCTCACATACAGGACACACAGACAACTTTTCAAAAAACATGGTTTTATTGGATAACAAGTCCTAAAGCCCGTGTACACGGGCCATTTTTTTGCAGTACAGCGGTCCCACACCTTGCTCTCTCTCTATCCCCCCTCTCTTTTGTGCTCTCTCCCCCCTCTCTTTTGTGCTCTCTCCCCCACTCTTTTGTGTTTTTTCCAACTCTCTTTTGCGCTCTCTCCCCCTTCTCTTTTGCGCACTCTCCCCCCTCTCTTTTGCGCACTCTCCCCCCTCTCTTTTGCTGTCTCTCTCCCCCCTCTCTTTTGCTGTCTCTCTCCCCCCTCTCTTTTGCTGTCTCTCTCCGCCCTCTCTTTTGCCGTCTCTCTCCCACCTCTCTTTTGCCGTCTCTCTCCCACCTCTCTTTGGCTGTCTCTCTCCCCCCTCTCTTTTGCGCACTCTCCCTCTCTTTTGCGGTCTCTCTCCCCCCTCTCTTTTGCTGTCTCTCTCCCCCCTCTTTTGCTGTCTCTCTCCCCCCTCTCTTTTGCTGTCTCTCTCCCTCCTCTCTTTTGCTGTCTCTCTCCCCCCTCTCTTTTGCTGTCTCTCTCCCCCCTCTCTTTTGCTGTCTCTCTCCCTCCTCTCTTTTGCTGTCTCTCTCCCCTCTCTCTTTTGCTGTCTCTCTGTCCCCCTCTCTTTTGCTGTCTTTCTCTCCCCCTCTCTTTTGCTGTCTCTCTATCCCCTTCTCTTTTGCTGTCTCTCTATCCCCCCACTTCTGCTCTCTCTATTCACCCTTTTCTGCTCTCTCTATCCACCCTCTTTAGAGCTCTCTGTCTCCCGGCATCTGGCCCCGCCCACGTCAGGCCCGGGCCCTGCCCGCGTCACGTCCGGCCACGCCCATGTCCCACCTGCCCGGCCATGCCCACTCCACCACACGACGCCAGGAGGTCAGTTGGAAGGCCAGGTGTGTTTGTCCTCGCGCACAGTCTCTACTGCGCATGACAGCTTCGGACAAACACACTTGGCCTTTTATTATATAGGATGTACAAGACAAAAGAGTGAATGTGGAACATTGGGTTCTAGAGTTGAGGGGGGGAAAGGGGAAGCTTGTTTGACAGCGACAGAGATAAGGAAGAGGATCCGGTGGTCTGGCAGAAGAACCCTAAAGACAAAAGAAACAATAAGATAAGCATCTATCTCAATCTTATCTATTTCTTACCCACCTTTTATTCAAATTTTCTTTTTTTTCCCCTCTTACTCTATTTCTTTCTCATTATTTAATTTTTTCTTATTAAACTTGGAGAGGAATCTGAACACAGTGAAATTATTCTTCAGATTTTTGGTCAGGTAATATTGTGTTACAATGTTTATATAGGAGACTATGAATAACTAGTATAGAATTTGTACATGACATACCTGTGTAATTATTGATTCAGTGTGATCGTATTCTTCCCTAATAAAAATTATTTCAACTCAATTATCGCTTCAACACCTTTTCAGTGTGGAATACATATATAAAGTGAGGAGACATCACACGTTTACCACCAAAAGTTTTGACTCCATTCTATACCTTCCAATTTGTTAACATCATCCATTGTATCTCTCAAATAGGACCTTGCTTTTTTTTTTTTTTTTTTTAAACTATCAGTTAAAGTAATCTCTATACATAGTAAAATTATTAGTTAAAAGGACATAAAAGCCAAAATGTTTCTTTCATGATTCAGATACAGTCTTAAACAATTTTCCAATTGACTTCTATTACCAAATGTTCTTAATTTTATTAGTATCCTTTGTCGAAAATACCGACAGTAAGCTGGGGAGCATGCATGTGTCTGCATCACTATAAGGCAGCAGTTTTGCAAGAATGTTATACATTAGCAAGAGCACTAGATGGCAGCACTTTTTCCAGCCATGTTGTGCTCAGGACAAGTGCATGCTTCATATATTGATATTACTTCAACAAAGAATAACATGAGAATGAAGCAAATTTGATAATATAAGTAATTTGGAAACACTATTTTTTTTTAAATTGCTCTGTCTGAATCATGAAAGAAAACATTTGAGTTTCATGTCCCTTTACTGATCCTATTCCAGATATGATAGGTCTCCTTGGAGAGTTTGTAAAACCATTGTAAATTTTGGCGAAGTGGTTAAAAAAAAAAAAAAAGTGGGAATACTTGGATTAAGAAGCTCACACAGAAATTTATACTTCTCCATTTTAACCCCTTAACGACCAAGACGTGCCCTGTACGTCGCTGGTCGTTAAGAGATTGTTTTGCTATAATAGTGTGGGTCTTGCCGCAAGATCGCACTAATGAAAACGGCTCCCCCATTGAAAGACCAGCTACGTACAGGGTCATTAAGGGGTGAATGATATATTCTTCTTTTGCTCTCCTCAAAAGGATAGATATTTTTTCTCTGAAGTGTCTCCGTTAGGTTTTCTTTTAGAATCTCCTAAAATATTGTTAGCTCCCTTCAAGTAATCCTCACAATTTTGAATAACTACATTCCCGTAATTAGTGAAGCTGGGGCAGGGTCTAGTGTCGTGACTTCCTCCTTAGTTGCTATTTCCTCAGCGTGCTTGCAGGTTAATCTTTGGACAGAGGACAGTTGAGGTCCTAGTTGGATCCACATCACCAGCACAGGGCGGCACCTAGCATGGGAAGCAGTGTAAGCCACATGGGGACTGGTGGGGGGGTCGCAGCACATCCACTACTTGCTTTACCGCCAGCGGCAATGGCCACCCTCCTGGCCCTCACCCAGTCCCTCGCTGAAGTGATATGCCCAGAGGGGGCTGGGAGAGAGGGTGATGGTGCCGTTCTGCTGGTGAAGCAGCGTGGTCCCTTGCGGCCTTCTTTGCTGTTGGCCATGATGATGTCATCGGGACCCGCCCACACGCACGAAACATCATGCGCTACGTCGCCGCCTGACTTCTCAGACGGGTAAGAGCGTGGATGGGTGCGGGAGGTTCGGAGGCCCAGGACGCAGCACCGGAGTACTCCCAGTAAGTGGGGGAGTCTCTGGGCAGAGGAATGGTCCTTGGGGGGCGGGGGTTGCGGCACTAGAGGCCACAGTTGGCACGTAGTGAATATGGAGGCCAAGGAGCGGGGGCTGTCCAGAGCGGAGGCTGCAGGGCTGAGTAGGGTCCAATCAGGAGAGCAGAATGTGCAATGGGGGTATCAGGCGGTAGCGCGCCAAACAGGTTTGATTGGTTCAGAGGCTGCAGATATGGGTGGTGCATATGAACAGAGGGTGGATGATGTGGGGAAGCATGATCCACAGATAGAAAGGGAGCTGGTGAGGGCTAGCAATCCCATGTTTGTGGGCTCACGTATGGGGCAGGATGCTGTGAGGGGCCTGAACAGGCACAATAATGTTCAGGTGCTTGTGAGTGATAATGGGAATTGAGAGCAGGGAGGTGGCTCTGCTAACACTAATCAAGCAGGCAGGGGGCCAAGTAACCAGAATTTGAGCGTGCATGAGGATGTGATAAGGAGGGCAGTGTCTGCTGCATTGGGGTTGTGTGAGACTGGAAGGCAGGGTTCAGTGCATGGGGAGGCCCCCCTGGGGGTCATTACTTTGCCCAGAGTACTCCCCAAAATGTCTTGTGTTCCCAGATCAGCATTGTGGGTTCATCAGCCATGGATCCTGGATCATCAGGCGCTTTGATGGTAGCTGGGCCCAGCAGAGAAGTGGCTAGAGAGGCGGCAGCGGACACCCAGGCATCTGCGGCAGCAGCACCGGATACGTCTATCCCTAGCGGTGAGTACGACCACACTAACATCACACACTCTGACATGGGTTCATCCTCTAGTGACTCAGGGTCTGTAAGTGGTGAGGAGTTAGGGCTAGTGGGTAAAGGTTAGCAGCAGATGTTCAGGTGGATCAAGAAATTGGCGGTTGGGCAATCCAAGGCTAAGGCTGCTAGTAAGGAACCAGTAGGAGGGCCTTTGGGTCCGCAGGCACAGGGGTTTCCTGTCCTTGGGCAAGGGCAGGTGGTAGCCAGGAAAGTGGAGGTGCAAGGGGATACTTAACCTTGTCTGGTGCATTCCCTTTATGGCCATCTTATGTCAAAGATAATAAAGAAGATTCACGAGGGGAAGTACGTGAACATCTTTGAGCTGTCTTTAGATGCTTTTAGAGAAAAGGAAAGGGTGGCAGGCGGCACTGGGCCTAAAAAGGTCTGCAGGCCGGAGACGTACGAGCAATGGCAGAAATGCTTTAGAGTTTTGGCCTCCTGTAACGTGGACAAATGGCCAATGCAGGGACACAACCTGTTCAAGTTGTAAGATACAATTGAAGATATTCATACTAGATTCAAAGAGGGGGCATGGCGTGAGTATGACATTGCCTTCTGCAGAAAAATGGTGGGGAATCCTCTGTTACACTTTGGCACACAAGATATGCATTTGTTGTCTAAGTTGGGACTGGAAAGAGCAACCTCGTTACCGACGAACATGTTCAGCGGCAAGGCAAAAGAAGCACAGTAGGGAGTGCTGGAAATACCAGAATAGACAATGTTAGAGAGGCACGGCATGTTCCTTTCGGCACATATGGAAATTCTGCAGTGGGACACATCCAGGGATCGAATGCAGTAAATGAAGGGAACAGGGAGCGGAGAAACCTAGCCTCGGGGGGGGCGCTGGGGGCAAGGCGCCAACTCCACTTAAGCCGGCGGCAATGGCGCCTTGGCTGGCGCATTACTCTGATCCGGAAGCTGCTGAGCTGCTGAGATCTGGGTTGCAAGGGGGCTTTAGGATCCCAGTGGTAGGTGCAGTACTTGGGTCTTTAATACATTGTAATTTAAAATCGGCGTATTAATTCTCACAGGTGGTCAAGGACAAATTTGAGAAAGAAAGGAAATTGGGTAGGGTTGCTGGCCCATTTCCTAAGACTCCATTGCAGGACCTGGTAATATCCCCACTAGAGGTAGACCCTAAGGAGGAGTCTGGAAAGTATAGACTAATACATCATCTGTCATACCCCAAAGGGTCATCAGTGAATTACGCTATTGATCTGGATCTTAGCTCAGTACATTACCAATCATTTGATAACTCTTTGCAGATAGTGAGAAGCAAGGGTTGTTGAGCTTTGATGGCAAAACTAGATATTGAGTCAGTACGGCTTCTGCCCCTACATCCTTCGATGGGTATGAAGTTTGAGGGGGCGTACTATGTGGACAAATGTCTACCAATGGGGTGTTCATTTTCATACTCTCTGTTTGAATGCTTTAGCTCATTCCTACTTTGTGTAGTGCAGAAGACATCTGGCGGTAGGGCATTAGCCCACTGCCTGGATGACTTCCTGCTAGTAGGGAAAGCAGGCTCTGCAGAATGTTCAGAGTTAATGAAGGTCATGCAGGACATGATGGCAAAGTTTGGGGTGTTGCTTGTGGATAATAAAACTCGGTACAGGCGGTATGCAGGTTGCCACAGGACAAGGTCGAGCGCCTGTTAAAGGTGGTGCAACTGGTGTCCAGGGCTGATGTGATCTCCTTAAAGGAGCTGCAGTCCTTGTTAGGCTTGCTTAATTTTGCGGGAAGAACAGTCCCAATGGGGAGAGTTTTCAATCAACATTTAGAAAGTCAGTTAAAAGGAACTGAGGGTCAGCGCAAAAGTGTTAAACTCAAAGTGGACATGAGGGAGGACTTGAGTGTGTGGGAACATTTCCTCGTCTCCTTTAACGGGGTCTGTATTTGGAAGTCTACTCCAGTATCAAACCAGTTGTTGCACTTATTCACGGATGCAGCCGGTGGGTTTGGGTATGGAGCATACCTGAACGGGGAGTGGAGCGGGACTCTGTGGCCTAGGAAATCGTTCGCCGCAGGCTTGGTTAAGAACTTGACGCTGCTGGAATTGTTCCCCATTGTGGTGGCCATTGAGATATGGGGACACATTCTGGAGAACAGGGAAGTTATTTTCTTGACAGACAATATGAGTGTGGTGTACGCCATAAACAGATTGTCTGCTTCCTCTCCGATGGTTGTGACATACCTGAGACAGTTGGTGCTACACTGCTTGCAGCGTGACATCTGCTTCACAGCTAGACATGTGCCAGGGGTTCAGAACGGGGTTGCTGATGCACTCTCTTGCTTTAACTTGGAACAGTTTAGGAAACTAGCACTGAGGGCGGTGGCTACTGGACTAAAGTGCCCCTCCTTTCTTTGGCAGATGGCACACGATGGGAAGCCGTTCTCCCACTAATTCAGGCATCCTTGGCACTGAAGAAGTGGAAAGTGTACCGCAAACATTGGGAAGAATGTGTGACATTCTGCCATCAGAGGGGGTTTGAGGCACACAGAGCATCTCAGGTACTGTGCCTTGATTGGTTGGCGTGCTTGAGACAGGAAGGAAGATCTAGGCTGGGGGTAGGTAGTAGGCTGTCAGCAGTAGCGTTTTTTAACAAAGCACTGGGAAATGTGGATCATGGTAAATCGTTCCTGGTCTGGCAGGTATAGAAAGGCTGGGGTAGGAAGGTCCCTCGCACAAAGGACCAGAGAGAGACTATTACCCCACTTCGCTTGAGGCAGCTGGTGATGGCCTTGAGGGTGGTGTGTTTTTCTGAGTTCGAAGCTTTATTGTTTTGTACGGCATTCTCTTTAGACTTTGCAGGAGCTTTGCGTTTAGGAGAGCTTGTGTCTTCTTCCAGAGTGAAGGGCTCTGGGGGAATATAGGTGGGGCATATAAGGACATTGGATGATGGGCTGCTGCTGTTAGTCCAAGAGGGGAGGAAAGCATGGTTGTCATTGGACAAGCATGACATTCCCGAATGTTGCCCAGTAATGAGTGTCAGGGAATTTGAAAAGGTTAGACCGACAGGGTGTCAGCAATTCCTTGTGCATGAGGATGGCAGCGCCTTGTCCTTATACCAATTCAGGTCCTCGCAAGCGCAGAGGGTGCTGCTGAGTTGGATCCAGAAGAAATTGCCCCCCATTCGTTTAGGATTGGGGCTGCCACTAGGGCGGCGGCAAAGGGGTCTTCCGCGGCAGAGATCAAGCGCTTAGGGCGCTGGAAGTTGGGAACATACAAAGCTTATATTAGGCCTATGCCCTAAAAATAAATGTTATGGGTATCCCTCAAAGGTTACCTTTACTGCGGGGGGGGGGGGGTGGCATAAGGGTCTGCCACTCGGGAATGGTGAGATAAGAGTAGGGCCTAAGAATTGGATTAATGTGGTTCAATCATGTTTCACCAGGTGTTTTAACTGAGAATTCCCCTCCAGTTTGGGTGTGGATAATTGGACATTCCTTTATTCACTGAGCGTCCATCAGGGTGCTCTGTTCCCCAGAAGGTCATCAACTTGGATTTGCAATGTCCAGGGCCAACTTCAGATGGTTAGGTTGGAGGGGGCCAGCTCTCCTACAGGAAGCGTGCAGGAGGTGGGGACATACTCAGATTATCGTGTTGCACTTAGGGGGCAATGATATGGGGTCAGTGCCTGCACTAGACCTCATAAGAAGAATGGTGGCCAACATTAGATGGGTTCATGCGTGGCTTCACAACGTGAAGATAGGGTGGTCTAATGTGGTTGCTCGACTGCATTGGCACTACATTGCAATCCAAAGAGCGGCCTATTATATATGGAAGAAAGTCAACAGAAAGGTGGGTAAAGCGGTCATGGACATGGATGGCTTTGTTATCCGGCACAAACTTATCATGGCTGACAAAAAAACATAATTTATGCTTACCTGATAAATTTATTTCTCTTGTAGTGTATCCAGTCCACGGATGATCCATTACTTGTGGGATATTCTCCTTCCCAACAGGAAGTTGCAAGAGGATCACCCACAGTAGAGCTGTTATATAGCTCCTCCCCTAACTGCCATATCCAGTCATTCGACCGAAACTAGCCGAGAAAGGAGAAACCATAGGGTGCAGTGGTGACTGTAGTTTAATTAAAATTTAGACCTGCCTTAAAAGGACAGGGCGGGCCGTGGACTGGATACACTACAAGAGAAATAAATTTATCAGGTAAGCATAAATATGTTTTCTCTTGTTAAGTGTATCCAGTCCACGGATCATCCATTACTTGTGGGATACCAATACCAAAGCTAAAGTACACGGATGATGGGAGGGACAAGGCAGGTAACGTAAGGGACCACTGCCTGTAGAACCTTTCTCCCAAAAATAGCCTCCGAAGAAGCAAAAGTATCAAATTTGTAAAATTTTGAAAAGGTATGAAGCGAAGACCAAGTCGCCGCTTTGCAAATTTTTTCAACAGAAGCCTCATTTTTAAAGGCCCAGGTGGAAGCCACAGCTCTAGTAGAATGAGCTGTACAGCAGTCTCGTAGGCTAAGCGTATTATGCTCTGAAGCCAAAAAGAAAGAGGTGCCGAAGCCTTTTGACCTCTCCTCTGTCCAGAGTAAATGACAAACAGGGAAGATGTTTGACGAAACTCCTTAGTCGCTTGTAAGTAAAACTTTAAAGCACGGACTACGTCTAGATTATGTAACAGACGTTCCTTCTTTGAAGAAGGATTAGGACACAATGATGGAACAACAATCTCTTGATTGATATTCTTGTTAGAAACTACCTTAGGTAAAAACCCAGGTTTTGTACGCAGAACTACTTTATCTGTATGGAAAATCAGATAAGGAGAATCACATTGTAAGGCCGATAACTCAGAGACTCTACGAGCCGAGGAAATAGCCATCAAAAACAGAACTTTCCAAGATAAAAGTTTGATATCAATGGAATGAAGGGGTTCAAACGGAACTCCTTGAAGAACTTTAAGAACCAAGTTTAAGCTCCATGGGGGAGCAACAGGTTTAAACACAGGCTTAAGTCTAACCAAAGCCTGACAAAATGCCTGAACGTCTGGAACCTCTGCCAGACGCTTGTGCAAAAGAATAGACAGAGCAGAAAACATAATTTATGTAAGAACTTACCTGATAAATTCATTTCTTTCATATTAGCAAGAGTCCATGAGCTAGTGACGTATGGGATATACATTCCTACCAGGAGGGGCAAAGTTTCCCAAACCTTAAAATGCCTATAAATACACCCCTCACCACACCCACAATTCAGTTTAACGAATAGCCAAGAAGTGGGGTGATAAGAAAAGAGCGAAAGCATAAAAAAAATAAGGAATTGGAATAATTGTGCTTTATACAAAAAAATCATAACCACCACAAAAAAAGGGGTGGGCCTCATGGACTCTTGCTAATATGAAAGAAATGAATTTATCAGGTAAGTTCTTACATAAATTATGTTTTCTTTCATGTAATTAGCAAGAGTCCATGAGCTAGTGACGTATGGGATATAAATACCCAAGATGTGGAACTTCCACGCAAGAGTCACTAGAGAGGGAGGGATAAAATAAAGACAGCCAATTCCGCTGAAAAAATAATCCACTACCCAAATCAAAAGTTTCAATTTTAATAATTATAAGCAGAAGAATCAAACTGAAACAGCTGCTTTTAAAGAAGAGAAAACATCAAAATGGTAGAATTTAGTAAAAGTATGCAAAGAAGACCAAGTCATTGCTTTGCAAATTTGATCAACAGAAGCTTCATTCTTAAAAAGCCCAGGAAGTAGAAACTGACCTAGTAGAATGAGCCGTAATCCTCTGAGATGGGGAATAATCCGACTCCAAATAAGCATAATGAATCAAAAGCTTAACCAAGATGCCAAAGAAATGGCAGAAGCCTTCTGACCTTCCTAAAACCAGAAAAGATAACAAATAGACTAGAAGTCTGTCTGAAATCTGAGTAGTTTCAACATAATATTTCAAAACTCTTACCACATCCTAAAGAATGTAAGAATCTTACCAAAGAATTCGTAGGATTAGGACACAAAGAAAAGACAATAATTCCTCCATTAATGTTTGTTAGAATTCACAACTTAGGTGAAAATTGAAATGAGGACAGCAAAAAAAAACACCTTATCCTGATGAAAAATCAGAACAAGGAGATTCACAAGAAAGAACAGATAATTCAAAAACTGTTCTAACTGAAGAGATGTCCAAAAAGAACAATACTTTCCATGAAAGTAATGAATGTCCAGAGCAAGCATATGCTCAAAATAGAAGAGCCTGAAAAACCTTCAGAACCCAATTAAGACTCCAAGGAGGAGAAATTGGCTTAATGATAGGTTTGATACCAATCAAAACCTGAAAAAAATTATGAATATCAGGAAGTAACACTGCCTTATCTTGATGAAAAATCAGAAAAGGATATTCACAAAAAAGAACAGATAACTCAAAAACTCTTCTAGTAGAAGAAATAACCAAAAGGAACAATACTTTCCCAAGAAAGTAATTTAATGTACAGAAAAATGCATAGTTTCAAACGGAGGAGCCTGTAAAGTCCTCAGCACCAAATTGAGACTCCAAAGAGGAGAGATTGAATTAATGACAGGCTTGATATGGACCAAAACCTGTACAACACAATGAATATCAGGATGATTAGCAATCTTTCTGTGAAAAAAGAACAGAAAGAGTAGAGATTTGTCCTAACAAAGAACTGAAGACAAAACCTTATCCAAACCAACCTGAAAAAATAATAAAATTCTATGAATTTTAAAAGAATGCCAAGAAAAGTAGGTCTTCCAGACTCAATATAAATCTTTCTAGAGACAGATTTATGAGCCTGAAACATAGTATTAATCAATGAGTCAGAAAAACCTCTATGACTAAAAACCAAGCGTTCAATCTCCATCCCTTCAAATTTAATGATTTGAAATCCTGATGGAAAAAATGGCCTTGAGAAAGAAAAGGTCTGGTTAAAACGGAGGTGTCCAACGTTGGCAAATGGCCATCCGAATGAGATTTGTATACCAAAACCTGAGAGGCCATGCTGGAGCTACCAGCATAACAAACAAATACTCCATAAGAACCAAGGCGCTGCTAGAGCATCTATCAGCGTCGCTTCTGGGTCCCTGGACCTGGATCCGTAACAAGGAAGCTTGGCGTTCTGGCGAGACGCCATGAGATCCAGTTCTGGTTCGCCCCAACGATGAACCAGTTGAGCAAACACCTCCGGATGGAGTTCCCACTCCCCCGGATGAAAAGTCTAACGACTTAGAAAATCCGCCTCCCAGTTCTCTACACCTGGGATATGGATCGCTGATAGGTGGCAGGAATGAGTCTCCACCCAGCGAATTATCTTGGATACTTCCAACATCGCTAGTGAGCTTCTGGTCCCCCCTTGATGATTGATGTAAGCCACAGTCGTGATGTTGTCCGACTGAAATCTGATGAACCTCAGTGTTGCTAACTGAGGTCAAGCTAGAAGAGCATTGAATATTGCTCTTAACTCCAGAATATTTATTGGGAGGAGTTTCTCCTCCTGAGTCCACGATCCCTGAGCCTTCATGGAATTCCAGACTGCACCCCAACCTAGAAGGCTGGCATCTGTTGTTACAATTGTCCAATCTGGCCTGTGAAAGGTCATACCCTTGGACAGATGGACCCGAGATAGCCACCAGAGAAGAGAATCTCTAGTCTCTTGATACAGATTTAGTAGAGGGGACAAATCTGTTTAATCCCCATTCCACTGACTTAGCACACATAATTGAAGCGGTCTGAGATGTAGGCGCGCAAATGGCACTATGTCCATCACCGCTACCATTAAGCTGATCACTTCCATGCACTGAGCCACTGACGGGCGCGGAATGGAATGAAGAACACGGCAGGAATTTAGAAGCTTTGATAACCTGGACTCCGTCAGGTAAATTTTCATTTCTACAGAATCTATCAGAGTTCCTAGGAAGGACACTCTTGTGAGGGGTGATAGAGAACTCTTTTCCTCGTTCACTTTCCACCCATGCAACCTCAGAAATGCCAATACTATGTGCGTATGAGATTTGGCAATTTGGAAATTTGACGCCTGTATCAGGATGTCGTCTAGATAAGGGGCCACTGATATGCCCCGTGGTCTTAGGACCGCCAGAAGGGACCCCAGAACCTTTGTAAAAATTCTTGGGGCTGTAGCTAACCCGAAGGGAAGAGCACCAAACTGGTAATGCCTGTCTAGAAAGGCAAACCTTAGGAACCGATGATGGTCTTTGTGAATCGGTATGTGAAGGTAAGCATCCTTCAAATCCACAGTGGTCATGAACTGACCCTCCTGGATCATAGGTAGGATGGTCCGAATAGTTTCCATTTTGAACGATGGAACTCTGAGGAACTTGTTTAAGATCTTTAGATCCAAAATTGGTCTGAAGGTTCCCTCTTTTTTGGGAACCACAAACAGATTTGAATAAAATTCCTGTCCCTGTTCCGTCTGTGGAACTGGATGGATCACTCCCATTACTAGGAGGTCTTGCACACAGCGTAAGAATGCCTCTTTCTTTATCTGGTTTACAGATAACCTCGAAAGGTGAAATCTCCCTTGTGGGGGGGAAGCTTTGAAGTCCAGAGGATATCCCTGAGATATGATCTCCAACGTCCAGGGATCCTGAACATCTCTTGCCCACGCCTGGGCGAAGAGAGAAAGTCTGCCCCCTACTAGATCAGTTACCGGATAGGGGGTCGTTCCTTCATGCGGTTTTAGAGACAGCAGCAGGCTTTCTGGCCTGCTTGCCTTTGTTCCAAGCCTGGTTAGATTTCCAGGCCGGCTTGGATTGAGCAAAAGTTCCCTCTTGTTTTGAAGCAGAGGAAGTTGATGCTGCACTTGCCTTGTAGTTTCGAAAGGCACGAAAATTAGACTGTTTGGCCCTTGATTTGGCCCTGTCCTGAGGAAGGGTGTGACCCTTTCCTCCAGTAATGTCAGCAATAATTTCCTTCAAACCAGGCTCGAATAGGGTCTGCCCCTTGAAAGGAATGTTAAGTAATTTAGACTTTGAAGTTACGTCAGCTGACCAGGATTTAAGCCATAGCGCTCTAC
Source organism: Bombina bombina (assembly GCF_027579735.1). NCBI lineage: Eukaryota > Metazoa > Chordata > Amphibia > Anura > Bombinatoridae > Bombina > Bombina bombina. Next base: position 230,531,650 of record NC_069499.1, read on the forward strand.
GCGCCTGGATGTCGAATCCAGAATTCTTAGCCGTTAGTTTAGTCAAATGAACAATGGCATCAGAAACAAAAGAATTAGCTAGCTTAAGTGTTCTAAGCTTGTCAAGTATTTCAGTCAATGGAGTAGCTGTCTGAAAGGCCTCTTTCAGAGACTCAAACCAGAACGCCGCAGCAGCAGTGACAGGCGCAATGCATGCAAGGGGCTGCAGGATAAAACCTTGTTGAATAAACATTTTCTTAAGGTAACCTTCTAATTTTTTATCCATTGGATCTGAAAAAGCACAACTGTCCTCGACAGGGATAGTGGCATGCTTTGCTAAAGTAGAAACTGCTCCCTCCACCTTAGGGACCGTCTGCCATAGGTCCCGTGTGGTGGCGTCTATTGGAAACATCTTTCTAAAAATGGGAGGGGGGGGGGAAAAACGGCACACCGGGTCTGTCCCACTCCTTATTAATAATTTCTGTAAACCTTTTAGGTATAGGAAAAACGTCAGTACACACCGGCACTGCATAGTATTTATCCAGTCTACACAATTTCTCTGGCACTGCAATTGTGTCACAGTCATTCAGAGCAGCTAAAACCTCTCCAAGCAACACCCGGAGGTTCTCAAGCTTAAATTTAAAAGTAGACATATCTGAATCAGGTTTCCCCGAGTCAGAGACGTCACCCACAGACTGAAGCTCTCCTTCCTCAGCTTCTGCATATTGTGACGCAGTATCAGACATGGGCCTTAAAACATCCGCGCGCTCTGTATTACGTCTAACCCCAGAGCTATCGTGCTTGCCTCTATATTCAGGCAGTCTGGCTAATACCGCTGACAGGGTATTATCCATGATCGCCGCCATGTCTTGTAAAGTAATCGCTATGGGCGTCCTTGATGTACTTGGCGCCATTTTAGCGTGAGTCCCTTGAGCGGGAGTCAAAGGATCTGACACGTGGGGAGAGTTAGTCGGCATAACTTCCCCCTCGTCAGAATCCTCTGGTGATAATTCTTTTAAAGATAACAGCTGATCTTTATAGTTTAAAGTGAAATCAATACATTTAGTACACATTCTCCTATGGGGTTCCACCATGGCTTTTAAACATAATGAACAAGGAGTATCCTCTATGTCAAACATGTTTATACAGACTAGCAATGAGACTAGCAAGCTTGGAAAAAACTTTAAATCAAGTTAACAAGCAATATAAAAAAACAAGTTACTGTGCCTTTAAGAGAAACAAATTTTGCCAAAATTTGAAATAACAGTGAAAAAAGGCAGTTAAACTAACAAAATTTTTACAGTGTATGTAAAAAGTTAGCAGAGCATTGCACCCACTTGCAAATGGATGATTAACCCCTTAATACAAAAAACAGATTAACAAAACGAAAAATATGTTTTTTAAACAGTCATAACAACTGCCACAGCTCCTACTTTTGAAGCCTTTTGAGCCCTTCAGAGATGTCCTATAGCATGCAGGGGACTGCTGAGGGAAGCTGAATGTCACAGTTTGTAATTTTAACTGCACCAACTGTAACTTTTATACTATAACAGTGGAAAGCCTCAGGAAACTGTTTCTAGGCAAAAATAAAGCCAGCCATGTGGAAAAAACTAGGCCCCAATAAGTTTTATCACCAAAGCATATATAAAAACGATTAAACATGCCAGCAAACGTTTTATATTGCACATTAATCAGAGTATATACGTCTGATAGCAAGCCTGATACTAGTCGCTATTAAATCACTGTATTTAGGCTTTAACTTACATTAATCCGGTATCAGCAGCATTTTCTAGCAAATTCCATCCCAAGTAAAACTTAACTGCACATACCTTATTGCAGGATACCCTGCACGCCATTCTCCCTCTGAAGTTACCTCACTCCTCAGACATATGTGAGAACGGCAGTGGATCTTAGTTACTTCTGCTAAGATCATAGAAAAACGCAGGCAGATTCTTCTTCTAAATGCTGCCTGAGATAAAATAGTACACTCCGGTACCATTTAAAAACAATAAACTTTTGATTGAAGAAAAAACTAACTATATTTTACCACTTTCCTCTTACTACCTCCAGCTATGTTGAGAGCTTGCAAGAGAATGACTGGATATGGCAGTTAGGGGAGGAGCTATATAACAGCTCTGCTGTGGGTGATCCTCTTGCAACTTCCTGTTGGGAAGGAGAATATCCCACAAGTAATGGATGATCCGTGGACTGGATACACTTAACAAGAGAAAAGACCTTTATCGCCCTGATGGTGTACACCTGACTGATGTTGGATTGGATTTATTTTTGAGGGAAGGCACTTCTATTGGTAATTAAAAAAAATTACTTACCACATTTTAATGGTTGATATGGACTGTTTATAAAAAAAATGTTGGTATTTTGTTAATTTTGTGTTTTGAAAGGTACCTGTTGGCTGGGTGGTGGCAAGAGTAGGTTATTTCCTTTCCTCTTGTGGCGGGCATTGAGAGAAAAGAGTGACAATCTAGAAAAGGGGAGGGGATATGCCACTAGGTGCCGGTCTAGGGGTCCTCTCCCTTACGAACTGCAGGCCAAAGATCTCTATACATGACAGCTCTCTCTCATGCCATGGAGCGTGAACAGCTGGGTGTCACGCTGCCAACAACGAAGGGGCCGTGTCCGTCTGTCAGTAGGAGTTAGTTTAGGGTTAGATTCCGCCACCGGTTAGATATGAACTTGATACAAGTTCTAGTTATATACATTATCTCACAAAAGTGAGTACACCCCTCCACCCCTCACATTTTTGTAAGTATTTTATTATATCTTTACATGTGACAACACTGAAGAAATTACACTTTGCTACAATGTAAAGTAGTGAGTGTACAGCCTGTATAACATTGTAATTTGCTGTCCCCTCAAAATAACTCAACACACAGCCATTAATGTCTAAACTGTTGGCAACAAAAGTGAGTACACACCTAAGTGGAAATGTCCAAATTGGGCCCAAAGTGTCAATATTTTGTGTGGCCACCATTATTTTCTAGCACTGCCTTAACCCTCTTGGGCATCGAGTTCACCAGAGCTTCACAGGTTGCCACTGGAGTCTTCTTCCCCTCCTCCATGACGACATTACGGAGTTGGTGGATGTTAGAGACCTTGCGCTCCCCCACCTTCCGTTTGAGGATGCCACACAGATGCTCAATAGGGTTTAGGTCTGGAGACATGCTTGGCCAGTCCATCACCAAGGCAGTGGTCATCTTGGAGGTGTGTTTGAGGTTTTTATAATGTTGGAACACTGCCCGGTGGCCCAGTCTCTGAAGGGAGGGGATCATGCTCTGCTTCAGTATGTCACAGTACATGTTGGCATTCATGGTTCCCTCAATGAACTGTAGCACCCCAGTGCCGGCAGCAGGCCCAGATCATGACACTCCCACCACCATGCTTGACTGTAGGCAAGACACACTTGTCTTTGTACTCCTCACCTGGTTGCCGCCACACATGCTTGACACCATCTGAACCAATATGTTTATCTTGGTCTCATCGGACCACAGGACATGGTTCCAGTAATCCATGTCCTTAGTCTGCTTGTCTTCAGTAAACTGTTTAGAAGCATCACTTTTAGAAGAGGCTTCCTTCTGGGACGACAGCCATGCAGACCAATTTGATGCAGTGTGTGCCATATGGTCTGAGCACTGACAGGCTGACCCCCCACCCCTTCAACCTCTGCAGCAATGCTGGCAGCACTTATACGTCTATTTCCCAAAGACAGCCTCTGGATATGACGCTGAGCCTGTGCACTCAACTTCTTTGGTTGACCATGGCGAGGCCTGTTCTGAGTGGAACCTGTCCTGTGAAACCGCTGAATGGTCTTGCCCACCGTGCTGCAGCTCAGTTTCAGGGTCTTGGCAATCTTCTTATAGCCTAGGCCATATTTATGTAGAGCAACAATTCTTTTTTTCAGATCCTCAGAGAGATTTTTGCCATGAGGTGCCATGTTGAACTTCCAGTGACCACTATGAGAGTGTGAGAGCGATAACACCAAATTTAACACACCTGCTCCCCATTCACACCTGAGACCTTGTAACCCTAACGAGTCACATGACTCCGGGGTGGGAAAATGGCTAATTGGGCCCAATTTGGACATTTCCACTAAGGGATGTACTCAATTTTGTTGCCAACGGTTTAGACATTAATGGCTTTGTGTTGAGCTATTTTGAGGGGACAGCAAATTTACACTGTTATACATGCTGTACACTCACTACTTTACATTGTAACAAAGTGTTATTTCTTCAGTGTAGTCACATGAAAAGATATAATAAAATATTTACAAAAATGTGAGGGGTGTACTCACTTTTGTGAGATACTGTATATATTAGAATTAAAAAGTGCCTAATATTAGCCTAGTTGTTAAATTGTTTATTGAATAAACGTGACCGGTCTTTTATCCCACAAAGTTGTAGCGTGTTACTTATTAAGGGTTATAAGTTTTAAGTTTGAGAACGTATGACGTAATTGGTGGTTTATCTCTTAAGATAGTGGAGGGCCCTCTAGTGGGCCTGTAACAACATTAAGAGATAACAAACTTGAAGTCTGGAGTGTTCTAATGTTGTGTTTGCTACATTGTTGCAAGTGTGGAGGCGGGTGTTTGTGCTTACCTTTATAGGTCCATGCAGCAGTGATCCCGGCCTCTTCCTGTTCCAGACTTCAAGGAGAAATCTTCCCCGCCCACCCGTCCCCTGGGTTGAAGAAGGTTGCGGCAATGATGCGGTATGGTTGAGGTATTAGTATGTCCCAGCTGGGGTAGGTTTAATTGAGCTAGCTCTGTAAGCCCGGGTCTTAATATAGCCTTCCACCCTTTGCAGGGGGGTTGTACGACTCGCCAATAGAGAGGGTCGCCTTATTGGGCTGGTGGGATATGCCCTAGCTGGTGGTCGGGCAAGGCTCTGGGAGCGGGCATTGAGAGAGAAGAGTGCCGGTCTAGAAAAGAGGAGGGGATACAGCCACTAGGTGCCGGCCTAGGGGTCCTCTCCCTTACGAACTGCAGACCGAAGATCTCTATACATCACAGCTCTCTCTACAGCCATGGAGCGTGAATAGCCGTTTGTCACGCTGCCAACAACAAAGGGGCCTTGTCCGTCTGTCAGTTGGGGTTAGTTTAGGGTTAGATGCCGCCACCGGTTAGATACGAACTTGATACAAGTTCTATATATATATATTTGAATTAAAGAGTGCATAATATTGGATAGTATTAGCCCAGTAGTTAATTCGGTCTTTTCTCCCACAAAGTTGTTGATTGTTATTTATTAAGGGTTATAAGTTTTAAGTTAGAGAACGTATGACGTAATAGGTGGTTTATCTCTTATAGCTTTTAACCTAGTACTGAGAATGTTTTATTTGTTAAGTAAGTCCTGGAGTAAATATGTTCTATGGAAGTTTTCTGCACTAATTGTCAAAAAATATTATCTTTATTCGTTAAATAAAAATGATAAAGATATGCTTAATGCCTACTATCCCAATATGTCCCTCATGACAAAAAACAGTAATAAAGAAGGAAACTCCAGGGTCCTAACCAGGAAACCCTAAAATAAAATAAAAAATCTTGCATATCTTCATTCTTCACCTAACTCTAGTGGAGGCAAGACTGATTACTATAGAGGTGGAAGGGTTTATATAGAGATTTGAGGTTTTGGAATCTTTGCCTCCCCATATTGTCGGGAAAGGTAATCCCCAGGAGTAATGGATTGTACACTATTGTCACCTATATGAAAGAAAGTATATTAATATAAACATACGTTATACAAAACCGGGAATGGGTAATAAAGGGATAATCTATCTTTTTAAACAACAAATATTTAAAGTAGACTGTCCCTTTAAGTATTGGCGATAGACAAGCAAATAAGCAGTAAGGAAGCAAACTGTTTGCTAAACCCTTAAAGGGAAGTAAAGAAATGGCAAAATGTAAAATTGAATAATCCCTATAAAGACATACAATGAGGTAAACAGTCAAACAAGCGTTGAAATTAACTAATAAAACGTATTATACTTTGGCTAAATTCCAAGGGGCCAATTTATCAAAGGTCTTTGATAAAGACCTCGCTGAATGCGGAGAGCAATTCGCTCTCTGTATTCAGCATTGCACCAGCAGCTCACAAGAGCTGCTGGTGCAACGCCGCCCCTGCAGACTTGTGGCCAATGGGAGGTACACGATCGGGTTGAATTCCAGCGATTCTTGTCCGCCTGCTCTGAGCAGGCAGACAGGGTTATGGAGCAGCGGTCTTTAGACCGCTGCTTCAGAACTGCTGTTTCAGGCAAATCTGAAGACTCGCCAGAAACACAGGCCCACATGCTCCCTTCGGAGCTTGATAAACGGGCGCCCAAGTCTTTATTTACAATTCTGAAAAATGGGAGCCACAATACAGTAGAATATTTTTTAACAAATAAGACCCTAAAACAAAAATACTCACTAAGGATCAGAATGCTAATCTTAATGTGATCTTTTTATTGTTATCCAACAGAATTTCCAAGATAAATCGTCCCTTAGGAAAGACAATTTTGTCCCCCAAATTTGAGAAAAGCTCTGATATGATCATAGTATCTAACCACCTCCACCAGATCTGAAAACTTCGCCCAACATGATGAGATGATTACAGGACCACAGGAAAAGATATAGACAGGAATGTGAGAAAACATAATTTATGTAAGAACTTACCTGATAAATTCATTTCTTTCATATTAGCAAGAGTCCATGAGCTAGTGACGTATGGGATATACATTCCTACCAGGAGGGGCAAAGTTTCCCAAACCTTAAAATGCCTATAAATACACCCCTCACCACACCCACAATTCAGTTTAACGAATAGCCAAGAAGTGGGGTGATAAGAAAGGAGCGAAAGCATCAAAAATAAGGAATTGGAATAATTGTGCTTTATACAAAAAAATAACCACCACCACAAAAAAGGGTGGGCTTCATGGACTCTTGCTAATATGAAAAAAATGAATTTATCAGGTAAGTTCTTACATAAATTATGTTTTCTTTCATGTAATTAGCAAGAGTCCATGAGCTAGTGACGTATGGGATAATAAATACCCAAGATGTGGAACTTCCACGCAAGAGTCACTAGAGATGGAGGGATAAAATAAAGACAGCCAATTCCGCTGAAAAATGAATCCACTACCCAAATCAAAAAAGTTTCAATTTTTATAATGAAAAAAACTGAAATTATAAGCAGAAGAATCAAACTATCAAACTGAGACAGCTGCCTGAAGTACCATTCTACCAAAACTGCTTCTAAAGAAGAGAAAACATCAAAATGGTAGAACATAGTAAAAGTATGCAAAGAAGACCAAGTCATTGCTTTGCAAATCTGATCAACAGAAGCTTCATTCTTTAAAAAGCCCAGGAAGTAGAAACTTACCTAGTAGAATGAGCCGTAATCCTCCGAGGCGGGAATCCACCCAACTCCAAATAAGCATGATGAATCAAAAGTTTAAGCAAGATGCCAAATAAATGGCAGAAGCTTTTTGACCTTCCTAAAACCAGAAAAGATAAAAAATAGACTAGAAGTATATCTGAAATCTGAATAGCTTCAACATAGAAAGTAAGAATCTCACCAAAGAAGTCTTAGGAAAACAATAATTCCTTCCTAATGTTTGTTAGAATTTACAACTTTAGGTAAGAATTGAAATGAGGACAGCAAAAACCACCTTTTCCTGATGAAAAAAAATCAGAAAAAAAGAGATTCACAAGAAAGAACAGATAATTCAAAAGCTGTTCTAGCTGAAGAGATGTCCAAAAAGAACAATACTTTCCATGAAAGTAATTAATGTCCAGAGCAAGCATATGCTCAAATAGAAGAGCCTGAAAACCCTTCAGAACCCAATTAAGACTTCAAGGAGGAGAAATTGGCTTAATGACAGGTTTGTTACTAATCAAAACCTGAAAAAAATGATGACTATCAGGAAGTAACACTGCCTTATCCTGATGAAAAATCAGAAAAAGATATTCACAAAAAAGAGCAGATAGCTCAAAAATTCTTCTAGCAGAAGAAATAACCAAAAGGAACAATACTTTTCCAAGAAAGTAATTTAATGTTCAGAAAATGCATAGTTTCAAACGGAGGAGCCTGTAAAGCCCTCAGCACCAAATTGAGACTCCAAAGAGGAGAGATTGAATTAATGACAGGCTTGATACGGACCAAAGCCTGAACAAAACAATGAATATCAGGATGATTAGCAATCTTTCTGTGAAAAAAGATCAGAAAGAGTAGAGATTTGTCCTAACAAAGATCTGCAGACAAAACCTTATCCAAACCAACCTGAAAAAAATAAAAAATTCTATGAATTTTAAAAGAATGCCAAGAAAAGTAGGTCTTCCAGACTCAATAATAAATCTTTCTAGAGACAGATTTACGAGCCTGAAACCAAGCGTTCAATCTCCATCCCTTCAAATTTAATGATTTGAGATCCTGATGGAAAAAATGGGCCTTGAGAAAGAAGGTCTGGTTTAAACGGAAGTGTCCAAGGTTGGCAACTGGCCATCCGAATGAAATCTGCATACCAAAACCTGAGAGGCCATGCTGGAGCCACCAGCATAACAAACAAATACTCCGTAAGAATTTTGGAAATCACTTTGGAAGAAGAACTAGAGGCAGAAAGAATTAGGCAAAAAGATAATTTCCAAAGAAATGTCAATGCATACACTACTTCCGCCTGAGGATCCCCGGACCTGAATAGGCCCCTGGGAAGTTCATTATTCAGATGAGATGCCAACATATCTATTTCTAGAAATGCTCACATCTGAAAAATTGAAAAACATATCTGGGTATGAGAGACCATTCTCCTGGATGTAAAGCTTGATTAACAGAGATAATCCACTTCCCAAATATCTATACCTGGGGAAAAAAACACAGAATTTAGATAGGAGCTGGATTTAGCCTAAGCTAATATCCGAGACACTTCTGTCACAGCCTAAGGACTGATAGTCCTACCCTGATGATTGACATACACAGTTGTGATATTGTCTGAAAAACAATAAACGTCTCTTCCTCAAAAAGAGACTAACTGAAAAACTCTGAGAAAACACGGAGTTCTAAAATATCAAATGGTAATCTCTCCTCCTGAGATTTCCAAACCCCTTGTGCTGACAGAGATCCTCAGACAGCCCCCCAACCAAAAAGACTCACATCTGTAGAGATCATGGTCCAGGTTGAGAACTAAATGATGGTGATCTTAACCACCAAATCAAGAGAGATAAATATTAGGATTTGAAGATTTAAAATGCTCAAATCCTACAATCCCTGCACCATAATTCAGCATAAAAGACTGGAAAGGTTCTGTCTATTGAAAATGAGCAAAGGGAATGGAATCCAATGCTGTGGCCATAAGACCTAAAACTTCTATGCATATATAGCAACTGAAGGAAATAATAGAGACTAAGGGTACCGACAGACGGAACCCAATAAAATTGTCCCTTGTCTGATAGAGACAAAGACAGTGACACAAACTATCTGGAAACCTAAAAAAGGTGACCCTTGTGAGAGGAATCAAGAGCTTTAGAAAAAAAGATCCTCTAACTATGTCCTGAAGAACAAAGTGAATCATATGAGATTCCGCATCCTCAGAAAATAATCTGAATAAATACAGAAAAAATATGCATTTATTGTATCTAATGAAAACAAATAATGCTATCACTGACCAAAAAAAGGCAGAATAGTTTGAATAAAAACTCCAAAACCCAGTTCCTAAAAATGGAACTGGAAGAAATACCCCAGAAGATTCCAGGTCTGAGCAGCGTTTGAACCCCACGGGTGACCAGCCATGCTTCAACAGTACCCAAAATAAATAGGACCGAAACACACTTAAAGAAAGTGTTAGCCTTACTGGAATAAAATCAAAGAAATTTGGACCGAATAGAACCAAATAAATTTCGAAAAAGTCTTAACCTGCCCCTTGCCAGCCAAGCTGGAATACGGCACATACATAGCAATTTAAGGGAGCTGATTTCGAACTGAAAAAAATTCCAATTAAAAACATGTTACTTGGGAAAGAATTCAGGAATTCATTCCTTAATAAGAACAACCAATACTAGTATAAGCTTAAAGTTTTAGTCTTAGAACTCAATCTTGAAGCCCAGAGTAACAGTTAAGAATTGAATCCAATTATAAATAAATAATTGATTATCTTAGAACAAAAGAAATATGGATTTTTAGAAATCACAAAATTCTTCTAGCTAAAACAGCTAAAGACATAGATTAAACCTCATTTGCGAAAATATTCAATAAAATGAAGACACAAATGAAATTATTAGCATGATAGTCCAGTTAAAGGACCAGACAATACAGTGGACATGCATAATCAATAAATGCAAAACAACAAGACAAATGCAACAGCACCTAGTCTAGTAAATTTTGTCCCTTTAACAATGCTAAAATAAATCATAATCTGATACTTGATCTTAAAGTAAACAGAACAAATGAAGCAATTGCAACATCCAAATAAATCACAGGTCCAAGAAAAGTACCTGAAACTAAATAATTTTCCATAAATAAGATACAACCATCTAAAGGAAAATAAATACTATTTTGCTATAGAAACAATAGCATAATTAGTATGAGTAGAGATAGCCCCAATAAATTGGAGAACCCTCCAAATTGAATTAAACTGCCGGCAAAGAGTATAGTTTAAAACCTTTGAAGAAGGAATAAAAGAAAATTCTCAGCCTATTCCATTCCCTAGTATAAGGAATTGGAAAAAAACCTCTGAAAACACAGAAGAATAAATAAGCAAAAATAGTGTTAGCTAGTCTTGAAAAAGAACTAGTTACCTTAATGTAAAATAATCAAGACCTTTTCAACAAAGAACAAAGTAGATTTGTTAGTGTCAATATCTGATGAGGAAAATTCTGAATGAGAAAAAACATCATCAGAGAAGGATAAATCAGTATGTTGTTGGTCATTTGAAACTTCAATAATTAAAAAAGAAGTTTGAAAAAGACCTTTATTAGAAGGCACAAAGTCAGACAAAGCCTTTAAAATAGAATCAGAAAAATATTTCTTAAAAATCTTCTAAATATTTCTTGTACATAAGATGTAAAAAGAATGGCAATATATAAAGCATAAATACTAATGGATTCTGCATGTAAAAGTTTATCATGATAACCTATTACAAACCATAGCTAAAGATAAACATTCATAACATTTAAAATAAATGAACTTAGCTTTGGTAGGACTGAACTCAGTCAAGCGTTTTTCCAGAAGTAGCTTCTGATCCAGGGTCAATCTGAGACATCTTGCAATATGTAATAGAAAAAACAACATATAAAGCAAAATCTATCAAATTCCTTAAATGACAGTTCCAGGAATGGGAAAAAATGCCAATGAACAAGCTTCTAGCAACCAGAAGCAAATAAACAATGAGACTTAAATAATGTGGAGACAATAATGACGCCCATATTTTTTAGCGCCAAAAAAGACGCCCACATTATTAGGCGCCTAAATGCTTTTGGCGCCAAGAATGACGCCACATCCGGCGACGCCGACATTTTTGGCGCAAAACGTAAAAAAAAATGACGCAATCACAAACAACTTCCGGCGACAAGAACGACGCCGGAAATGACAAAGAAAATTTTTGCGCCAAGAATGACGCAATAAAATGAAGCATTTTCAGCCCCCGAGAGCCTAATAGCCCACAGGAAAAAAAGTCAATTTTTAAGGTAAGAAAAAAATTAATTATTCATATGCATTATCCCAAATAATGAAACTGACTGTCTGAAATAAGGAATATTGATCATCCTGAATCAAGGCAAATAAATGTTTAAACACATCTATTTAGAACTTTATATAAAAGTGCCCAACCATAGCTTAGAGTGTCACAAAAAATAAGACTTACTTACCCCAGGACACTCATCTACATGTAGTAGAAAGCCAAACCAGTACTGAAACGAGAATCAGTAGAGGTAATGGTATATATAAGAGTAAGGGAGGTAAGAGATGAATCTCTACGACCGATAACAGAGAACCTATGAAATAGATCCCGTAGAAGGAGACCATTGAATTCAAATAGGCAATACTCTCTTCACATCCCTCTGACATTCGCTGCACACTGAGAGGAAAACCGGGCTCCAGCCTGCTGCGAAGCGCATATCAACGTAGAATCTAGCACAAACTTACTCCACCACCTCCACGGGAGGCAAAGTTTGTAAAACTGAATTGTGGGTGAGGTGAGGGGTGTATTTATAGGCATTTTAAGGTTTGGGAAACTTTGCCCCTCCTGGTAGGAATGTATATCCCATACGTTACTAGCTCATGGACTCTTGCTAATTACATGAAAGAAAAATACATAATTTATAATTACCTGATAAATGTCTCTCTTTCATGGTGGTGAGAGTCCACGATCCTTTACTCATGGGAATTACTGCTCTACCGCTAGGAGGAGAAAAAGATTCCTAAACCCCAAGAGCTCTATAAAAACCCCTCCAACCTCACACATACCTCAGTCTAATGTATAGCCAAGTAGGTGATGTAAAAAAGGAATAAGGAGCAGGGAAAAGAGATGTGCTTAAAACAACCCAAACAAAGGGTGGGGGCTTGTGGACTCTCACCATCAAGAAAGAAAGGAATTTATCAGGTAAGTATAACTTATGTTTTCTTTCATACAGGTGGTGAGAGTCCATGATCCTTTATTAATAGGAACTAATACCCAAGCTGTGGAAGTCAACTATTAAATAACATAAAGGGAGGGATTTTAAAAATATTTTTTTTCACTGAGAAAATAAATTCACTTAAAAACATGCACAATCCTCAAACTGAGACAACTGCCTGAAGTACCTTTCTACCAAAGGCTGCTTCAGAAGAAGCAAAAACATCAAAATTGTACACTTGTACTAAATGTTACTAACAAGACAAAGTAGATGCTTTGTAAATTTGATCAACTGAAGCCTCATTCTTGAAAGCCCAAGTAGTGGCAACTGACCTAGAAGAATAAGTTGTAAACTGCTGTGGCGGAGGCTGACCTGCCTCCAAATAAGCTCTGTGAATCAAAAGTTTCAACCAAGAGGCTAAAAAAACAATAGAGGCTTCTGACCTTTCCTAGGCCTAGAAAAAAGAACCAACAGACTAGAGGTTTGGCTGAAATCCTTAGTAGCATCAACATACTATATATTTTTAGGTCTTAAATTTGTATTGAGGCTGTAAAACATACAGTACATGTTACAGTAAAGCCAAAAGAGCATTCACCATTGTTATGGTGAAACATCAAAATTTTTAAACATGTTTAACTCACATGGAGTTTGGTGCATTGCAGAAAAATAAGAAAAATTAAAGAAAAAAATGTGAAAAGTTACGCTAATGATATTGAACATCTTATATTGGAACCTCTTTTTTTTTTCCAGTTATGGACCTCTCCCACTATACAAGGGGTCACTTATTGACCTAGTTACAAAAATTGCATTTAAGGGGGGAAGCAATGAAACCAACAGTCGCTCTTGGATTTAAACTAATTAACATTTTAAGGTACTGTTAGCGCAATTCAATATCTTCTATTAGTGGGAGATTAGCATGGTGACTAATGTGAAAAATTAAAGACTATGCCTAGATAACTACTATGAAACAACAAGGAGCTGATTTTGCAAACTGAGATAGAAACCTATTTAGCTGTGGCAGGGGAAAATTGACAACCTGCAGTTATATTAGAGAAAATATAATAGTTTGAGAGATGCTAAAATAGGCTTAAAAATGTAGGCATATCCAAGTAGCCCCTATAAATAACCACGTCTCCACAGTTACAGGAACAATGCTAATACAGGAATAGTAATTAGAACCAAACAGTATAACGAGCACTTTCATAACATTCCAATCTTGGATAGGACCTAAACTGAACTTATGAACAGTATAAACCCATCTGATATTTGAAATTTACTGTATATACCAGGATACTGAATGAATATGTATATGTCTAATTTTAAATAGGTGACCCAAGTTGAGCAAAAGTGGTTAGCTTAAAGGGTTAATATAATGAGCAAGATATCTAAGAGCTTTACTAGTATGAATAACAATAGATGCAATCAAAGTCACATAAGAGTAGGTAACTTGCAAAAAGTTCAGGACATAGTGACATAAATTGACTAGTAACCCATCATGTTTGGGACTTAGTAGGAATGTAAAGAATGATGGATCCATTTGGAACTGGGTCCTTTAACCTACTCCCACCATTGGTAATCACATTGCAGCAGATGATGGTAGGCTTAGGTTGTTTAGGGCTACATGTAGATAACTCTTGAGAAGGTAAACAAGGGTGCTAGGAGATGGGAATGGGCTGTGAGGGGTAGCCTGGTACCTGTAGGGTGTGATTCTCGATTCACTCAATTGCCTCAAGGTCTCTCTCAAGTCAGTGCCTTCCAATTATGGATAAAGGGTGGAAATGTCGGCCGTTGGCATGCTTGGTTGTTGCCTCATCAGCCCCCAGTCCCGCTGCCCCGGAGCGGGACCAGGCGCCCCCGCAGCAAGCTCTAGGGCTGAGGTAGTAAGTTGAAGGAGGTTACCGTGAGGCTTTGCCCAGACAGGCCACACAAGGGGTACGACCGGGCAACTGCGTGCTCAGACCGTGATCCACTTGTAGGAACAGGAGGGGATCGCCCTCTTTATCCCCTGGTGATGTAAGGATATTAGACGGTCTGGGTTCACAAACAGGTATGGCATGTGTGGTATTCAATGAAAGGGATAAGTGATTAAGAAGGCTGTAGAAGCGGTTGTCTATGAGTTGCTCTAGTGAGGTTAGCACGTCCATTATTGTGGCATCCATCTTGTTCTAATCGATTACAGGCTTTTCAAGCGGTTGGGGTCTTTTCCCATCAACAGTCGACAGAGAATCAGCCAGAGTTCAGGTTCTCAAGCCAGGATCTAGGCATTAGCTTATATAAGTATAGTGTCAGCAATGACAGCAGGTCCAGAGCTGCTTAACCCGGCTATCCGGGGGGGGGGGGGGGGACTATATCAGGTTCCAGATAGCTTAGGTCCTAAGAGCTTCATTATTTGCAACTTTACATGGCCGCTTCCTAGCCACGCCACCCCTCAACATAATATTTTAATGCCCTAACAACATCCATTATTTCTGTGAAATAATACTGAAAGAGCAGAAATCTGTCCTTTGAGGGAACTGGCAGATAAACCCTTATCTAAACCATTCTGCAAAAACTCAAGAATCCTATCGATTCTAAAAGAATGCAAATACAAAAAGCACCAGGAAATGTAAGTTTTCCAAACCTTGTGATACATCTTCCTAGACACAGGCTTTGAGCCTGAATCATAGTCTCAACAACAGAATCTGAGAAACCTCTATGCCTCAGAACTAAGCGTTCAATTGCCATGCCATCAAGTTTAGAGATTTTAGATCCGGTTGGAAGAAAGGACCTTGAGACAGAGGGTCTGACCACAGAGGAAGAGACCAAGGAGGGCAACTGGACATCTGAAACAGATCTGCATATCAAATCCTGCTAGGCCACGCTGGAGCAATAAGGATTACAAATGACTTCTCTTGCTTTATCTTGAAAATAACTCTGGAAAGAAGAACCAGGGGAAGAAATAGATAAGCAGGCTGAAATGACCAAGGAACTACAAGAGCATCCGCTGCCTTTGCCTGAGGATCCCTGGACCTCACAAAGTACCTGGGAAGTTTGTTGTTCAAACAAGAGGCCATCAGATCTATCTCTGGCAGGCCCCAAAGGTCCACAATCAGAATAAACTCATCTTGATGAAGAGACCACTCCCATGGATGAGGAGACTGACTATTGAGAAATTCTGCCTCCCAATTGCTCACTCCTGGGATGTGAATTCCAGAAATTAGGCATAAATTGGCTTCTGCCCAAGAGAGAATACAAGATACTTCCCTCATTGCCAAGAAACTGAGTTCCCCTCTGATGATTGACATAAGCTACTGCTGTAACACTGTCTGACTAGAGATAAGACTCCCTTTTCAACAGAGGCAAAGCTTTAAGAGTCCTGAAAATTGTACAGAGTTCTAGAACATTGATTGGAAGCCTCACCTCCCGAGGATCCCAAACACCCTGTGCTGTCAGAGACCCCCAAATTACTCCCCAAACTTAAAGACTTGCATCTGTGGTGATCACAGACCAGGTAGCTGCAATCATGAGACTTAGAACCTCCAAACACTGGGCCACTGTAGAGAATGAGAGAGACTGAATGTTCAGACAGGCTGAAACCAATTTCATCTCCCTCTGTTCTGTTATAGAAAGACTCAGGGACACTGAGTTTATTTGGAACCCAAGGAAAGTAACCCCTGTCTGAGGAATCAAGGAGCTCTTTGGTAAATTGCTCATCCAACCATGTCTTTGAAGAAACAATCGCCTAGATTACGAGTCTGGCGTTAGCCTTAAAAAGCAGCATTGAGAGGTCCCAACGCTGCTTTTTAACGCCCGCTGGTATTACGAGTCTGGCAGGTACAGGTGTACTGCTCACTTTTTTTCCGCGACTCGAGCATCCCGCAAATCCACTTACGTCAATTTGCGTATCCTATGGGATTTGCCTAACGCCGGTATTATGAGTCTTGGAAAAAGTGAGCGGTACACCCTCTTCTGTCAAGACTCCTACCGCATTTAAAAGTCAGTAACATAAAACTCTTAACTAAAGTGCTAAAAAGTACACTAACACCCATAAACTACCTATTAACCCCTAAACCGAGCCCCCCCCACATCGCAAACACTTAAATTTTGTAACCCCTAATCTGCTGACTGGCCGCCACTTCAATAAATATATTAACCCCTAAACCGCCGCACTCCCGCCTCGCAAACATTAGTTAAATTTTATTAACCCCTAATCTGCCGTCCCAAACATCGCCGACACCTACCTACATTTATTAACCCCTAATCTGCTGCCCCCAACGTCGCCGCAACTATATTAAATTTATTAACCCCAAAATCTAAGTCTAACCCTAACCCTTACACCCCCCTAACATAAATATAATTTAAATACATCTAAATAAAATTACTATTATTAACTAAATAATTTCTATTTAAAACTAAATACCTATAACAAACCCTAAAATAGCTACAATATAACTAATAGTTACATTTTAGCCATCTGATTGGGTGGATTTTAGAGTAGGGTTGGGTGTTTGGGTGGTGGGTTGTAATGTTGGTGGGGGGGGGATTGTCTTTTTTTTTACAGGTAAAAGAGCTGATTACTTTGGGGCAATGCCCTGCAAAAGGCCCATTTAAGGGCTATTTGTAATTTAGTATAGGGTAGGGATTTTTTTTATTTTATTAGGGGATTAGATTAGGTGTAATTAGTTTTAAAAATTGTAATTATTTTATTATTTTCTGTAATTTAGTTTGGTTTTTTCGTACTTTAGTTTATTTTATTTAATTGTAATTAATTGTAGTTAGTTTAGGTAATTCATTTAATTATATTGTAGTGTTAGGTGTAATTGTAACTTAGGTTAGGGTTTATTTTACAGGTACATTTGTACTTATTTTAACTAGGAAGTTATTAAATAGTTAATAACTATTGTACCTAGTTAAAATAAATACAAACTTCCCTGTAAAATAAACTATTAGTTATATTGTAGCTATCTTAGGGTTTATTTTATAGGTAAGTATTTAGTTTTAAATAGGAATAATTTAGTTAATAGTAATTTTATTTAGATGTATTTAAATTATATTTAACTTAGGGGGTGTTAGGGTTAGACTTAGATTTAGGGGTTAATAACTTTATTATAGTGGAGGCGGCAGATTAGGGGTTAATAAATAAAAAAGAGGTGTCGGCGATGTTGGGGGCAGCAGATTAGGGGTTCATAAGTATAATTTAGGTGGCGGCGGTTTACGGAGCGGCAGATTAGGGGTTAATAATATAATGTGTCGGTGATGTCGGGGGCGGCAGATTAGGGGTTAATGAGTGTAATATTAGGGGTTTTTAGACTCGGGGTTCATGTTAGGGGGTTACGTGTAGACATAAAAGTATTTTCCCATCGGAATCAATGGGGCTGCGTTAGGAGCTGAACGCTGCTTTTTTGCAGGTGTTAGGTTTTTTTCAGCCGGCTCTGCCCCATTGATTCCTATGGGGAAATCATGCACGAGCACGTTTAGCCAGCTTACCGCTACCGTAAGCAGCGCTGGTATTGAGGTTAGATGTGGAGCTAAATTCTGCTCTACGCTCACCTTTTTGCGGCTAACACCGGGTTTAAAAAAAACCTGTAATACCAGTGTTACTTTAGGTGAGCGTGAGGGAAAACTGTGCGTTAGTCATGCACACCATTACCGACAAAAACTCGTAATCTAGCCGAATAGTTGTTTGGCGTGAGATTCTGCTAAAGGAAAAGACAGAGCTTGTACCAAGATATCATCCAGGTAAGGAAACACTGCAATACCCTGAGCTCTGATTACAGACAAAAGGGCACTCAGAACCTTGGCAAATATTTTTGGAGCTGTAGCTAGACTGAAAGGAAACTGATAATGTTTTTCCAGGAAAGCAAACCTCAGAAACTGGTGATGTTCTGGGTGTATTGGAATATGAATGTAAACATCCTTTTAATCTATTGTGGCCATAAACTGACCTTGCTGAAAAAAAAGGTAGAATAGTCCTGTTAGTTTTCACTCAGAAGGATGGAACCCTGCCAAACTTGTTTAGAGTCTTTAGATCTAAAACTGGTCTGAAAGTACCTTCCTGTGGGACAATGAATAGATTTGAATAAAAACACATCCCCTGCTCCTGTAGCATTCCAATTAGCATTAGGCATCCAGACTGAACCAGATGGACATTGCTTTTGAAAGAGTAATTTTTCTGTTCCTTATTTTGACAAAAGAAACAAAAACTATTAGGAGCTTTGAATTTTCCTTTAGATTTCTTATCCTGAGGAAGAAATGCTCCTTTATCCCCAGTAATAGTAGAAATAATAGACTCTAAATCAGACCCAAATAATTTATTTCATTTAAAGAAAAGAGACAACAATATAGATTTAGACACTATGTCAGCATTCCAGTCACAAGACCCTCCTGGCAAGAATAGCCAAAGACATGATTTTTACATTGATTTTGATAATATAAAATAAAGCATCACAAATAAAAGAATTAGAACTAACAGGGTCAGTAGAAAACTGCTGAGCAAGACTGTCTAACTAGAAAGTAGAAGATGCGGCTACATCAGCAACAGAAACATGAGGTCTCAAAAGAACCAGTATGTAAAAAGGCTCTTTATAAAAAAAGATTCCAACTTTCTGTCTAAAGGGTCTTTAAAAGAACTACTGTCTTCCAAATGAATAGTAGTATGTTTCGCTAGAGTAGAAATGGCCCCATCCACCTTAGGAACAGTTTGCCATAACTTTAAATTAGCAGTAGGTAAAGGAAATAGCCTTTTAAACCGCGCAGGAGAATTAAAAGACACATCTGGTTTAGACCATTCCATAGCAATCATATCAGAAACTGCATCAGGGACAGGAAAAACATAATTTATGTAAGATCTTACCTGATAAATTCATTTCTTTCATATTAGCAAGAGTCCATGAGCTAGTGACGTATGGGATATACATTCCTACCAGGAGGGGCAAAGTTTCCCAAACCTCAAAATGCCTATAAATATACCCCTCACCACACCCACAATTCAGTTTAACGAATAGCCAAGAAGTGGGGTGATGAGCGAAAGCATCAAAAATAAGGAATTGGAATAATTGTGCTTTATACAAAAAAAAATCATAACCACCACAAAAAGAGTGGGCCTCATGGACTCTTGCTAATGTCATGATTCCTCCGTTCATCGCCGTCTCGCCGCGGCTCCCGGATCTCTTCTGGGTTCTTACATCACTTTGCTAGGCAACGTGACGCATTCTCAAGACACCCCCTCTGACGTAACGGCCCTCTCTCAGCCTTTAAATCTCGGCGGGAGATTTACTCTGGGCCCGTTTGTTCTCTTTTGCCGGACCTTGTCTATGTGAGTACTAATCTTTTGGATCCTGACCCTATCCTTCCTGACTTAGTTTTGCCTGTACCTCAAATGCCATTTTGGATATACTTGTCCCTAGCCTGTCTGTAGTCCTGTGCTATTTGTTTTAAAGTTTAACCTCTTGCCTACAAGTCTTTGTTTGCTGACAAACCTGCTTAAAAGGACATTATCATTTGTTTGCTGTCAAACCTGCTTAAAAGGACATTACCATTTGTTTGCTGTCAAACCTGCTTAAAAGGACATTACCATTTGTTTGCTGTCAAACCTGCTTAAAAGGACATTATCATTTGTTTGCTGACAAACCTGCTTACAAGGACATTATCATTTGTTTGCTGACAAACCTGCTTACAAGGACATTAACATTTGTTTGCTGACACCTGCTTAAAGGGACATTATCTTTGTTTGCTTTAATCCTGCTAAAAAAGGACATTATCATTTATTTACTGACAACCTGCTTAAAGGGACATTATCTTTGTTTGCTTTAATCCTGCTAAAAAGGACATTATCATTTGTTTGCTGACACCTGCTTAAAGGGACATTATCTTTGTTTGCTTTAATCCTGCTAAAAAAGGACATTATCATTTATTTACTGACAACCTGCTTAAAGGGACTTTATCTTTGTTTGCTTTAATCCTGCTAAAAAGGACATTATCATTTGTTTGCTAACAACCTGCTTAAAGGGACATTCTTTGTTTGTTGCAAACCTGCAAGAAAGAAACATTATCATTTGTTCGCTGATAACCTGCTTAAAGGGACATAATCTTTGTTTGTTTCTATTTCCCTGAGAAAGGAACGCTATCTCCTGTAAATCAATTCAGTCCTCAAGAAGATATACTGAGTTGCTAATTCTTTTGGGAAGGTTTTATATCCTGCTTATTTTGTTTCCTGAGTGGGTCACGTCCTGGATATTTCTCAGTGTGCCAGCGTGTGTTTTAATATTCACGCTAGCAGTTGGGTTAAATCCTGGACTGACTAAATACGGCTGACATTACAAACGGGCCATAAATGGACCCCACTGAATTATCCATGGCTGTGACCCACCAGGGACAATTACTGGGATCTCATGCTACCCACTTGCAATCCTTGGATACTAAGCTGGATCAAATCACTACATTATTACAGAGCTTGGTTGCTCCTATCCCTCCCAATCCTAATATTGAGGCATCTCCTCCTCCGATTCCCAACAACCAATCACAAGTTTTTTTGAGTCCTAGGATTCCTCTTCCAGACAAATATGACGGGAATCCTGAAGACTGTAGGGGCTTTCTGAATCAATGTCGACTTCACTTTCGTAACAGTCCTACCCTTTTTGCTACTCCCTCATCTCGGATTACATTCCTTATTTCCTTAATGAAAGGAAGAGCTTTGGCCTGGGTATCACCTCTGTTAGAAAAAACAGAAAGAAAATCATCCACATCTTGAAGTATAAGATCATTTTTTTCTAACGTGTTTGACAAACCTGGAAGGACTTCCGCTGCTGAAGCTTCTCTTTTAGACCTACGTCAGGGTGGTCAACCAGTGTCTCAATATGCCATTGAGTTCCGCACTCTTGCATCTGAAACTACTTGGAATCAGGGAGCTCTTAGAGCAGCTTTTCGCAAAGGACTTTCAGAACGTCTCAAAGATGAATTGGTGTATCGGGAACTTCCAGAATCCCTAGAAGCCTTAATAAATCTTTGCATCAGTCTTGATTCTAGATATCGTGAACGCCAACAAGAAAGAGAAAGAAATCAGAGGTCCTCAACTCGAACTCCTTTTCGTCTGGCTCCTCATTTTTCTAACCCAGTAACGACTGCCTCTCCTTCTCCTGATCAGGCTGAACCTATGGAAGTAGGAACCATAAAATTAACAGAAACTGAGCGTTTGAGAAGACGGTCTCTTGGCCTGTGTCTATACTGTGGCCTTAAAGGGCATTTATTAAGGGATTGTCCTACCAGGCCAGTAAAAGCCAATGCTTAACTTCTGTCCAGGGAACTAAGTTAAGCCAAAAAAGAATTCATTCCCTCTATAATAAACTCTTTGTTCCTGTAACCCTTCAATTGGGTGATAACAAGATTCATACCCAGGCTCTTATTGATTCTGGTGCTGGAGGAGTGTTCATTGACTCCACTTTTGTGTCTACTCACACTATTCCCTTACTAAGAAAGAAGTTTTCAGTTTCCGTCTCTACTGTTAGTGGAGATCCTTTGGGTTCCGGACTCATCCAGTTTACTACTATACCCATACTTTTTTCTGTCGGAGTACTTCATTGTGAGAGGATATGTTTTGATGTGATTACTACTCCTCAATTTCCCATAATCCTGGGTCTTCCTTGGCTTCAGTTACATAATCCTACCTTTTCTTGGACCCATGGTGAACTCACCTCCTGGGGATTATCTTGCCATACTAACTGTCTTCAAGCACTTACTAAAATACCACTCACTATTGCTCTTACTACCGACACTTCTGGTCCTCTACCTATGCCTTAACAAGATTTTGTCGATGTCTTTTCTAAAAAAGAAGCAGAACGTCTTCCTCCTCACCGTTCATTTGATTGCCCTATTGATCTTCTTCCTGGGGCTCCTTATCCTCGAGGCAAAACTTACCCACTTTCTAGGCCTGAAAATGTAGCCTTGGAAGAATATATCGAAGATAATTTGGCCAGAGGATTCATTCGACCCTCCTCTTCTCCTGTAGGGGCTGGATTCTTCTTTGTGGGAAAAAAGGATGGCGGACTGCGACCTTGTATCGATTACAGAGGGTTAAATCAAATTACCATCAAGAACAGTTATCCTTTACCCCTAATACCTGAATTATTCACATATCTTCAAGGTTCCACCATTTTTACCAAACTCGATCTTCGTGGAGCATACAACCTCATCCGTATGCGCAAGGGTGATGAATGGAAGACAGCCTTTAACACTCGATTTGGGCATTATGAGTATCTGGTCATGCCTTTTGGGTTGTGTAATGCCCCTGCTGTTTTTCAACACTTCGTGAATGAGATTTTTCGGGATTTCTTGAACATTTTTGTCATCATTTACCTTGACGATATATTAATTTTTTCTCAAAACTACCAAGATCATATACATCACGTCAGGAAAGTACTTCAACGTTTAAGAGTTAACCATCTATTTGCTAAACTGGAAAAATGTTCTTTTCATCAAAGGTCCATTCCCTTTTTGGGATATGTAATCTCTGAATCAGGATTTGGAATGGATCCAACTAAACTCTCTGCCATTTTGGAGTGGCCTAGACCTGATTCTCTTAAAGCTCTGCAACGTTTTCTGGGTTTTGCGAGTTATTACAGGAAATTCATCAAAGGTTTTGCTACTATTACGTCACCTCTTTCGTCTCTCACCAGGAAAGGGCAAAACTGTAAAGAGTGGCCTCCTGAGGCTGTTGAAGCTTTTGATTCTCTCAAAGAAGCTTTCTCTTCTGCACCTATCCTGCGTCACCCAAATCCGGATTTTCAATTTATTCTTGAAGTGGATGCTTCTTCAGTTGCTGCTGGGGCTGTTCTTTCCCAACGTATACCTGACACAGGAAAGATTCACCCTGTGGGATTCTTCTCCAAGAAATTTTCTCCTTCTGAATTAAATTATGATGTAGGCAATAAAGATATTGCTTGCTATTAAAATGGCCCTGGATGAATGGAGGCATTGGTTGGAAGGTACTTCTTTACCATTTACTATACTCACAGATCATAAAAACCTTCTCTATCTTCAAACGGCCAAACGACTGAACTCCAGACAAGCACGTTGGTCTTTGTTCTTCTCACGTTTTCATTACAATCTGTCTTATATTGCCGGTTCTAAGAACATCAAGGCTGACGCCCTTTCCAGACAATTTCAAGATACTTCAACTCCTGAATCTGGTACCATACTTCAACCTCATAAAGTCTTAGCCCAGTTATCAACCTCGTGGTTACATGACTTACAATCTGCTCAGAAGGATCTTCCTTTGTCTTGCAAACCTCCTGATGGCCTACTCTTTGTTCCTAAACGTCTTCGTTCCAAGATTCTATATTGGGCTCACGACAGTCCTCTCTCTGGACATCCTGGCATCAGTAACACCGCTCGAAGGCTCAAGCAACATGTCTGGTGGCCTACTCTGTCTCAAGATGTTACAGATTATGTCGCAGTATGTACACAGTGTGCCAGCAATAAGACTCCTCGTCAACTTCCTTCCGGTTTGCTCCAACCGTTACCCATTCCTCATCAGCCTTGGACCCATTTATCCATGGATTTTATTGCCGATCTTCCTCTTTCAGCTGGAAACAACACTATTTGGGTGGTTGTTGACAGGTTCACTAAGACAGCTCACTTCATTCCTTTACCTGGTTTACCATCTGCCAAAAGACTTTCCGAACTTTTTCTCTTACACATCGTGAGATTACATGGCTTCCCTCTGAATATCGTTTCGGATAGAGGAGTACAATTTGTTTCCCGGTTTTGGAGATCACTCTGCAAACACTTTGGAACAACGATCTCTTTGTCTACTTCACATCATCCGGAGTCTAATGGCCAAACCGAAAGGGTTAACCAGTGCCTTGAAACTTATTTGAGGCATTATGTGGATCATCATCATTCTAATTGGACTGGTTATCTTCCACTAGCAGAATTGGCTCATAACACACATTACAACTCCTCTCTTCAGACCTCTCCTTTTCATGCGGCCTATGGATTTCAACCCAGAACGTTTCCTCTACACACTTCTTCCACAGAAAATCCTGCTTCTGATCTATCTGCCAGGAGGTTAACTCGTCATTGGAAGAAGATACGCCTTCTTCTTTCCAAGGCTTCTGAACGTTATAAGTTCTATTCTGATCTTCGGCGAAGGAGGGCTCCCAAATATCGGCCTGGCGATAAGGTTTGGGTTTCTTCACATCATCTTCGCCTCAAGCAGCCTTCCACCAAATTGGGACCACGATATGTGGGTGCTTTCCGGATACTGGGTCAAGTATGTCCTACTGCTTACCGAATTGCTCTGCCCAAGACCCTCAAAGCCCATCCTGTATTCCACGTATCTCTTCTGAAACCTGTGTTATCTAATAGGTATTCTAAACCTATGCTCAAACCTCCATCTCTTTTGATTCATGGACGACCTGAATTTGAGGTCAGTCACATCCTGGATTCCAAACTTTGTAGCAAGAGACTGTATTATCTCATTCATTGGAAAGGTTATCCCGTTACGGAACGATCCTGGGAACCTGCCCGGCAGGTGCGTGCCCCTGCCTTAATTAAGGCCTTTCACAAGTTTCACCCTACTAGGCCTGGTCCTGTCCCCCGGAGGGGTCCTTGAGGGGGGGGGTGCTGTCATGATTCCTCCGTTCATCGCCGTCTCGCCGCGGCTCCTGGATCTCTTCTGGGTTCTTACGTCACGTTGCTAGGCAACGTGACGCATTCTCAAGACACCCCCTCTGACGTAACGGCCCTCTCTCAGCCTTTAAATCTCGGCGGGAGATTTACTCGGGGCCCGTTTGTTCTCTTTTGCCGGACCTTGTCTATGTGAGTACTAATCTTTTGGATCCTGACCCTATCCTTCCTGACTTAGTTTTGCCTGTACCTCAAATGCCGTTTTGGATATACTTGTCCCTAGCCTGTCTGTAGTCCTGTGCTATTTGTTTTAAAGTTTAACCTCTTGCCTACAAGTCTTTGTTTGCTGACAAACCTGCTTAAAAGGACATTACCATTTGTTTGCTGTCAAACCTGCTTAAAAGGACATTACCATTTGTTTGCTGTCAAACCTGCTTAAAAGAACATTATCATTTGTTTGCTGACAAACCTGCTTACAAGGACATTAACATTTGTTTGCTGACACCTGCTTAAAGGGACATTATCTTTGTTTGCTTTAATCCTGCTAAAAAAGGACATTATCATTTATTTACTGACAACCTGCTTAAAGGGACATTATCTTTGTTTGCTTTAATCCTGCTAAAAAGGACATTATCATTTGTTTGCTGACAAACCTGCTTAAAAGGACATTAACATTTGTTTGCTGACACCTGCTTAAAGGGACATTATCTTTGTTTGCTTTAATCCTGCTAAAAAAAGGACATTATCATTTATTTACTGACAACCTGCTTAAAGGGACTTTATCTTTGTTTGCTTTAATCCTGCTAAAAAGGACATTATCATTTGTTTGCTAACAACCTGCTTAAAGGGACATTCTTTGTTTGTTGCAAACCTGCAAGAAAGAAACATTATCATTTGTTCGCTGATAACCTGCTTAAAGGGACATAATCTTTGTTTCTATTTCCCTGAGAAAGGAACGCTATCTCCTGTAAATCAATTCAGTCCTCAAGAAGATATACTGAGTTACTAATTCTTTTGGGAAGGTTTTATATCCTGCTTATTTTGTTTCCTGAGTGGGTCACGTCCTGGATATTTCTCAGTGTGCCAGCGTGTGTTTTAATATTCACGCTAGCAGTTGGGTTAAATCCTGGACTGACTAAATACGGCTGACAGCTAATATGAAAGAAATGAATTTATAAGGTAAGTTCTTACATAAATTATGTTTTCTTTCATGTAATTAGCATGAGTCCATGAGCTAGTGACGTATGGGATAGCAGATACCCAAGATGTGGAACTTCCACGCAAGAGTCACTAGAGAGGGAGGGATAAAATAAAGACAGCCAATTCCGCTGAAAAAATAATCCACAACCCAAATCACAAAAATGAAATAATAAGCAGCAGAATCAAACTGAAACAGCTGCCTGAAGTACTTTTCTACCAAAAACTGCTTCTGAAGAAGAGAAAACATCAAAATGGTAGAATTTAGTAAAAGTATGCAAAGAAGACCAAGTTGCTGCTTCGCAAATTTGATCAACAGAAGCTTCATTCCTAAAAGCCCAGGAAGTAGAAACTGACCTAGTAGAATGAGCCATAATCCTTTGAGGCGGGGACTTACCCGACTCTACATAAGCATGATGAATCAAAGACTTTAACCAAGATGCCAATGAAATGGCAGAAGCCTTCTGACCTTTCCTGGAACCAGAAAAGATAACAAATAGACTAGAAGTCTTTCTAAAACCTTTAGTAGCTTCAACATAATATATCAAAGCTCTTACTACATCAAAAGAATGTAAAGATCTCTCCAGAGAATTCTTAGGATTACAATGAAGGGACAACAATTTGTCTACTAATGTTGTTAGAATTCACAACCTTAGGTAAGAATTTAAATGAAGTCCGCAACACCGCCTTATCCTGATGAAAAATCAGAAAAGGAGATTCACAAGAAAGAGCAGATAACTCAGAAACTCTTCTAGCAGAAGAGATGGCCAAAAGGAACAACACTTTCCAAGAAAGTAATTTAATATCCAGAGAATGCATAGGTTCAAACGGAGGAGCCTGTAAAGCCCTTAGAACCAAATTAAGACTCCTAGGAGGAGAGATTGACTTAATGACAGGCTTGATACGAACCAAAGCCTGTACAAAACAATGAATATCAGGATGATTAGCAATCTTTCTGTGAAAAAGAACAGAAAGAGCAGAGATTTGACCTTTCAAAGAGCTTGCAGACAAACCCTTATCCAAACCATCCTGAAGAAACTGTAAAATTCTAGGAATTCTAAAAGAATGCCAAGAGAATTTATGAGAAGAACACCAAGAAATGTAAGTCTTCCAGACTCGGTAATAAATCTTCCTAGACACAGATTTACGAGCCTGTAACATAGTATTAATCACTGAGTCAGAGAAACCTCTATGACTAAGAATCAAGCCTTCAATCTCCATACCTTCAAATTTAATGATTTGAGATCCTGATGGAAAAATGGGCCTTGAGATAGAAGGTCCGGCCTTAACGGAAGTGTCCAAGGTTGGCAACTTGCCATCCGAACGAGATCCGCATACCAAAACCTGTGAGGCCATGCTGGTACCACCAGCAATATAAACGAACGTTCCATTAGAATTTTGGAAATCACTTTTGGAAGAAGAACTAGAGGCGGAAAGATATAAGCAGGTTGATAATTCCAAGGAAGCGATAACGCGTCCACTGCTGCCGCCTGAGGATCCCTGGATCTGGACAGATACCTGGGAAGTTTCTTGTTTAGATGAGAGGCCATCAGATCTATTTCTGGAAGTCCCCAGATTTGAACAATCTGAAGAAATACCTCTGGGTGAAGAGACCATTCGCCCGGATGTAACGTCTGGCGACTGAGATAATCCGCTTCCCAATTGTCTACACCTGGGATGTGAACTGCAGAAATTAGACAGGAGCTGGATTCTGCCCATACAAGTATCCGAGATACTTCTTTCATAGCCTGAGGACTGTGAGTCCCACCTTGAAGATTGACATACGCCACGGTTGTGACATTGTCTGTCTGAAAACAAATAAACGATTCTCTCTTCAGAAGAGGCCAGAACTGAAGAGCTCTGTAAATCGCACGGAGTTCCAAAATGTTGATTGGTAATTTCGCCTCCTCAAATTCCCAAACCCCCTGCGCTGTCAGAGATCCCCATACAGCTCCCCAACCTGAAAGACTCGCATCTGTTGAGATCACAGTCCAGGTTGGACGAACAAAAAAGGCCCCTTGAATTAGACGATGGTGATTCAACCACCAAGTCAGAGAAGATCGAACATTGGGATTTAAGGATATTAATTGTGATATCTTTGTATAATCCCGGCACCACTGGTTCAGCATACAAAGCTGGAGAGGTCTCATGTGAAAATGAGCAAAAGGGATCGCGTCCTATGCAGCAGTCATGAGACCTAGAATTTCCATGCACAAAGCTACCGAAGGGAACGATTGAGACTGAAGGTTTCGACAAGCTGAAACCAACGTCAGACGTCTCTTTTCTGTAAGAGACAAAGTCATGGACACTGAATATATTTGAAAACCCAAAAAGGTTACCTTTGTCTGAGGAATCAATGAACTCTTTGGTAAATTTATCCTCCAACCATGTCTTTGAAGAAACAACACAAGTTGATTCGTATGAGATTCTCCAGAATGTAAAGACTGAGCAAGTACCAAGATATCGTCCAAATAAGGAAATACCGCAATACCCTGTTCTCTGATTACAGAGAGAAGGGCACCGAGAACCTTCGAAAAGATCCTTGGAGCTGTTGCTAGGCCAAACGGAAGAGCAACAAACTGGTAATGCTCATCTAGAAAAGAGAATCTCAGGAACTGATAGTGATCTGGATGAATTGGAACATAAAGATATGCATCCTGTAAGTCTATTGTAGACATATAATGCCCTTGCTGAACAAAAGGCAGAATAGTCCTTATAGTCACCATTTTGAATGTTGGTATCCTTACATAACGATTCAATATTTTTAGATCCAGAACTGGTCTGAAAGAATTCTCCTTCTTTGGTACAATGAATAGATTTGAGTAAAACCCCAGACCCCGTTCCAGAACTGGAACTGGCACAATTACCCCAGCCAACTCTAGGTCTGAAACACATTTCAAAAATGCCTGAGCCTTCACTGGATTTACTGGAATACGTGAGAGAAAAAATCTTCTCACAGGCGGCCTTACCTTGAAACCTATTCTGTACCCTTGTGAAACAATGTTCTGAATCCAAAGACTGTGAATCGAATTGATCCAAATATCTTTGAAAAATCATAACCTGCCCCCTACCAGCTGTGCTGGAATGAGGGCCGCACCTTCATGTGGATTTGGGAGCTGGTTTTGACTTTCTAAAAGGCTTGGATTTATTCCAGACTGGAGAAGGTTTCCAAACGGAAACCGTTCCTTTATGGGAAGGGTCAGGCTTCTGTTCCTTATTCTGACGAAAGGAACGAAAACGATTAGCAGCCCTATATTTACCTTTAGATTTTTTGTCCTGAGGCAAAAAGGTTCCTTTCCCCCCAGTAACAGTTGAAATTATAGAATCCAACTGTGAACCACATAATTTATTACCTTGGAAAGAAAGAGAAAGCAATGTTGACTTAGAAGTCATATCTGCATTCCAAGATTTAAGCCATAAAGCTCTTCTAGCTAAAATAGCTAAAGACATACCTGACATCAATTCTAATGATATCAAAAATGGCATCACAAACAAAATTATTAGCATGTTGAAGAAGTTTAACAATGCTATAAGCATTATGGTCTGACACTTGTTGCGCTAAAGCCTCCAACCAGAAAGTGGAAGCTGCAGTAACATCAGCCAAAGAAATAGCAGGTCTAAGAAGATTACCTGAACATAAATAAGCTCTCCTTAGAAAGGATTCAAGCTTCCTATCTAAAGGATCCTTAAAGGAAGTACTATCCGCCGTAGGAATAGTAGTACATTTAGCAAGAGTAGAGATAGCCCCATCAACTTTAGGGATTTTGTCCCAAAACTCTAATCTATCAGATGGCACAGGGTACAATTTCTTAAACCTTGGAGAAGGAGTAAATGAAGTACCCAGACTATTCCATTCCCTAGAAATTACTTCTGAAATAGCATCAGGAACTGGAAAAACTTCTGGAATAACTACATGAGGTCTAAAAACCGAATTTAAACGCTTAGTAGATTTAGTATCAAGAGGACTAGACTCCTCCATATCTAATGCAATCAACACTTTTTTAAGTAAAGAACGAATAAACTCCATCTTAAATAAATATGAAGATTTATCAGTGTCAATATCTGAGGCAGAATCTTCTGAACCAGATAGATCCTCATCAGAAACAGATAAGTCAGAATGATGGAGGTCACTTAAAAATTCATCTGAAATATGAGAAGTTTTAAAAGACCTTTTACGTTTACTGGAAGGAGGAATAACAGACAGAGCCTTCCTAATAGAATTAGAAACAAATTCTTTTACATTAACAGGGACATCCTGAACATTAGATGTTGAAGGAAAAACAACAGGTAAAGGAGTATTACTAATGGAGGAGGAACAGTTACCAAAAGTTTACAACAAATGCACTTAGCTTTGGTAGAACCAACATCAGGCAGTGTCTTTCCAGACGTAGATTCTGATCCAGGGTCAGGTTGTGACATCTTGCAATATGTAATAGAAAAAACAACATATAAAGCAAAATTATCAAATTCCTTAAATCACAGTTTCAGGAATGGGGAAAAAATGCAAAATAAACAAGCCTCTAGCAACCAGAAGCAACAAAAAAGTGAGACTTAAATAATGTGAAAAAAAGTGTAAACAAGTATGACGCCCACATTTTTTGGCGCCAAGTATGACGCCCACATTATTGGCGCCAAGTACAACGCCCACATTTTTTGGCGCAAAAAACGTCTAACACACATGCGTCAAAAAATTACACAACCACAAACAAACTTCCGGCATCAACTATGGCGCCGGAAATGACAAAATTTTGCGCCAAAAAAGTTTGCACCAAGAATGACGCAATAAATTGAAGTATTTTCTGCCCCCACGAGCCTAACAGCCCGCAGGGAAAAAAGTCAATTGAAAATTTTTAAGGTAAGAAAAAAATATTTATTCATATGCATTATCCCAAAATAATGAAACTGACAGTCTGAATGAAGGAATACTGATTATCCTGAATCATGGCAAATATAAGTTTAAACACATATATTTAGAACTTTACATATAAAGTGCCCAACCATAGCTTAGAGTGTCATAAATAAAATAAGACTTACTTACCCTAAGACACTCATCTACATAAAGTAGATAGCCAAACCAGTACTGAAACGAGAATCAGTAGAGGTAATGGTATATAAGAGTATATTGTCGATCTGAAAAGGGAGGTAGGAGAAGAAATCTCTACGACCGATAACAGAAAACCTATGAAATAGATCCCCTAGAGGAAGACCATTGTATTCAAATAGGCAATACTCTCTTCACATCCCTCTGACATTCACTGCACTCTGAGAGGAAAACCGGGCTTCAGCCTGCTGCGAAGCACATATCAACATAGAATCTAGCACAAACTTACTTCACCACCTCCATGGGAGGCAAAGTTTGTAAAACTGAATTGTGGGTGTGGTGAGGGGTGTATTTTGAGGTTTGGGAAACTTTGCCCCTCCTGGTAGGAATGTATATCCCATACGTCACTAGCTCATGGACTCTTGCTAATTACATGAAAGAAAAACAATTTATATATGTTACCTGATAAATTAATTTATTTCATGGTGTCAAGTGTCCATGACCTGTTACATATGGGATATACCTACCAGGAAAAGGCAAAGTTTTACAAACCTCAAAAGCTTATAAAACCCCTCCCACCTCACTTATACCTTTAAATTATAGCCAAGTGGTGAGTTGTTAGAAGGAGTAAAAGCCTAAATGAGGAGCAGGGAAAAAAAAGATGTGCTTAAGCCCAAAAAAACCCACAACCCTAAACGGGTGGGGGCTCGTGGACTCTCGCCACCATGAAAGAAATTAATATAAATTATATTTTCTTTCGTATAGGTGGCGAGAGTCCACAACATGTTACGTATGGAATATAATACCCAAGATGTGAAAGTCCATAAGTAACAGTAAAGGGAGGCATAATAATAAAAACAGCTTTATTCGCCGATACATCCATAACCCAAAAATATATGTCTTTTATGACAAACTCAATATATGTGCACAATTATCAAACTGAGATAACTGCCTGAAGGAACTTTCTACCAAAGGCTGCTTCTGATGAAGCAAAAACATCAAAATGCTAACAAAAAATAGTAAAAACGTATAAAGAAAAGACCAAGTGGCCGATTTGGAAATTTGATCAACTGAAGCCTCATTCTGGAAAGCCAAAGATGTGGCAACCGATCTAGTAGAATGAGCTGTAATTCTGTGGCGCAGGCTGAACTGCCTCCAAATAAGCTCTGGGGTTTAGTCTTTTTTTTCAATTTGACTACTTTTTACAATTGCGGGTGTTAGGCCCGCGGGTGCGTCAAATGCTAGACTTTATTGCGTCATTTTTGGCGCGAACTTTTTTTGGCGCGAAAAAATACGTTTATGACGCAACTTCATCATTTCCGGCGTCATACGTGACGCCGAGACCTTTCACACGGCGGCTTCATTAGTGACGCAAGTGTGTCATTTCCGGTCATTTTTGGCGCCAAAAAAGCTTACGTTTCGTTGTGCGTCATCCTTGGCGCCAAATTTTTTTCATTATTTCAATACTCCATTGATGTTTGCCTCCTGTTTTTTTCTATCAAGAGGCCTATGCTTTTGCATTTTTTCCCTAAGGAAATAGATAATTTTGCTTTATATGTTGTTTTTTCTCTTACATTGAGCAAGATGTCCCAATCCGATCCTGTCTCTGAAGTTTCTGCTGGAACATTGCTGCCCGACATCGGTTCTACCAAAGCTAAGTGCATTTGTTGTAAAATTGTAGAAATTATTCCACCGAATGTTATTTGTAATAGTTGCCATGATAAACTTTTACATGCAGATAGTGTTTCTATTAGTAATAGTACATTGCCAGTTGCAGTTCCTTCAACTTCTAATGTGCATGATATACCTGTAAATTTTAAAGAATTTGTTTCTGAATCTATTATGAAGGCTTTGTCTGCATTTCCACCTTCTAATAAACGTAAAAGGTCTTTTAAAACTTCTCATTTAGCTGATGAAATTTCAAATGACCAACAACAAAATAATTCATCCTCTTCTGATGAGGATCTATCTGAAACAGAAGATCCTTCCTCAGATATTGACACTGACAAATCTACTTATTTATTTAAAATAGAGTATATGCGTTCTTTATTAAAAGAAGTGTTAATTACTTTGGATATTGAGGTAACCAGTCCTATTGACGTTCAGTCTAATAAACATTTAAATGCTGTTTTTAAACCACCTGTGGTTTCCCCAGGTGTTTTTCCCATTCCTGAGGCTATTTCTGATATGATTTCTAGGGAATGGAATAAACCAGGTACAGATCCCCAAAGTTGATGGGGCTATTTCTACTCGTGCTAAACGTACCACTATTCCTATGGAAGATAGCACTTCCTTTAAGGATCCTTTAGATAGGAAGCTTGAATCTTATCTAAGGAAGGCCTATTTATATTCAGGTCATCGTCTCAGACCTGCTATTTCTTTGGGTGATGTTGCGGCTGCATCAACTTTCTGGTTGGAAAATTTAGCGCAACATGAATTGGATTCTGACATATCATTGTTCGCTTACTGCAACATGCTAATCATTTTATTTGTGATGCCATTTTTGATATTATCAAAATTGATGTTAGATCCATGTCTTTAGCTGTATTAGCTAGAAGAGCGTTGTGGCTTAAATCTTGGAATGCTGATTTGACATCTAAATCTAGATTACTATCTCTTTCTTTCCAAGGTAATAATTTATTTGGTTCTCAGTTGGATTCTATTATTTCAACTATCACTGGAGGAAAAGGAGTTTTTTTGCCTCAGGATAAAAAAACCTAAGGGTAAATCTAAGGCGTCTAACCGTTTTCGTTCCTTTCGTCAGAATAAGGAACAAAAACTCAATCCTCCTCCCAAGGAATCTGCTTCCAGTTGGAAGCCTTCCTCAAATTGGAATAAATCCAAGCCATTTAGGAAACCAAAGTCTGCCCCTAAGTCTGCATGAAGGTGCGGCCCTCATTCCAGCTCAGCTGGTAGGGGGCAGATTAAGGTTTTTCAAGGATTTTTGGATAAAATCTGTCCAAAATCATTGGATTCAGAGCATTGTCTCTCAAGGGTATCGAATAGGATTCAAAGTAAGACCTCCTGTGAGAAGATTTTTTCTCTCACACATTCCTGTAAATCCAGTAAAAGCTCAGGCTTTTCTGAAGTGTGTTTCAGACCTGGAGTCTTCAGGGGTAATCACGCCAGTTCCTCCTCAGGAACAAGGTTTGGGGTTTTATTCAAACCTATTCATTGTACCAAAGAAGAAAATTTGTTCAGACCAGTTCTGGATCTGAAAATTTTGAATCGTTATGTAAGAGTACCAACTTTCAAAATGGTGACTATAAGGACTATTCTGCCTTTTGTTCAGCAAGGACATTATATGTCCACAATAGACTTGCAGGATGCATACCTTCATATTCCGATTCATCCAGAACACTATCAGTTTCTGAGATTCTCTTTTCTAGACAAGCATTACCAATTTGTTGCTCTTCCATTTGGCCTAGCAACAGCTCCAAGAATCTTTTCAAAGGTTCTGGGTGCCCTACTATCTGTAATAAGAGAACAGAGTATTGCAGTGTTTCCTTATTTGGACGATATCTTGGTACTAGCTCATTCTTTACATACTGTAGAATCTCACATGAATCCACTAGTGTTGTTTCTTCGGAAACATGGTTGGAGGATCAATTTACCAAAAAGTTTCTTGATTCCTCAGACAAGGGTCACCTTTTTAGGCTTCCAGATAGATTCAGTGTCCATGACTCTGTCTCTAACAGACAAGAGACGTTTAAAATTGGTCGCAGCATGTGGGCTCCTTCAGTCTCAGTCATTCATTTAGACCATTTGGTTTTAGTGTTTTTAAAAAACACTAAAACCAAATGGTCTAAATTTAGATTTTGATATAGGTTGTTTTCTTAGGGACTAATTAAGCTCTATCAGTTTCTATCGGTCTATATGGCCCAAAATAATTTCTATCGGTCTATAAGGCCAAAATGTATAGTGACACTATTTTTATTGTCATAGTATCCATATGTTATACTTCTATCCATATTGTGTATACCTTAAGTTCCTTATAAAGACTGTATATATTAGTCTATATTGAGTATATTATTCTCTATAAATTTGGAGATATATTTTCACAC
The DNA here is from genome assembly GCF_027579735.1 of Bombina bombina. Lineage (NCBI taxonomy): Eukaryota > Metazoa > Chordata > Amphibia > Anura > Bombinatoridae > Bombina > Bombina bombina. The sequence continues at coordinate 230,567,129 of NC_069499.1, forward strand.
CGTAGAGGTTATATGTCTATCACAAAGAATCTGTAATGTATATTTCACCTATTTAATTGGTGTATTATGGAGAAGATGTGTCTTAGATGGATGCAAAGGCATCAAGTTATTTCATTTTATTTTATTTAGTTTTATAATTGTTTATGTACTTTGAATATTAATATAATATGCTATGTTAGTTTTTAAGCTTATTCTGATTTAATATTTAGTTTTTTGTTTTTTTGTATTTTGTGCACATTTTATGTAATTACTGTCTCTTTAAATTACGAGATGGCATTAGATTTTAAAACAACTACTGTACTCTATTACATAATTGTTCCTATTTAGGCTGCTATTTGTATCGTTGCGACATTTGTAGTGCACAAGGCAGATCTATCTTTGATATATCTTTAAACAGAGTAACTAGCTTATGATCTGCACTTGTATTTACATTGCATGGTGGCTATGTAAAGAGAATTGACTGTTTGATTTGAAATTGAGTTACAGAATCAGAAGTGCTGATGGTTTAAAAGACCAGGCATTTGACACAACAGGAGCTTGACAAAGGCCCAGAACAGGGCTGAAACGCGTTGCTCCGCCCACCAAATACCTGTGTCACAGGTGTACCTGACGAAATTACTGCCGACTGAGTTTGTTGCCCTCCCAAGCCGTCCTGCCTTTTGATTGAGTGAAAAACACGCTGCTTGAAAAAAAGAGGACCGCGGTGATGATTGGGCATACACTAGAGAGAAAAAAAGAGAAAAGAGCCGGAGACTACAGAGAACCGTTATGGTGTAAGTAAAAGTGAACACCATAATTTTGTGGCTCTTTTCCTGTCTTTGATGTGGGTCTTGATCTCATTTCAGCTCCAGACCGTTCATACCCTCAGCTGATCCGGTTTCCATTTTGACTGCTCCTCTGGGATCATCATTCTGGCAGCCTTCTAAACATAAATGTTTGTCTTTCCTATGTTTGGAATATAGGGATTTGTATTTTATCTGCATTTTTTTTTTAAATTTATTTTGTTTCATTTTCATTTTGTTTCATTTTTTGATACTATGCCATTTTAAGTGCCTGATCAGTGCATCGTAGGTTTTAAAATTGTTAGACATATATTTTTATGTTGAAAACATTGTCTTAATAAACATTTGTTACCATTTTTGACACAATTCTCATAGCAATCTGTTTTTCCATCAATTGATTCTTTGTGATTTCAGACTATATAATCTGATATACTGGTGATATTTACATTCATATTATTTTACTTATTTAAGCTGTTTCTAACAGCGCCAGGTTTTCTACAGTTCAGTTTCATTTAGGACTTAACTGTGTCTTTTCTAGTATTCTGTTTGGAGTTTGAGGAATCTTCCATTTAACCTATTGGCATATAAGTAAATTAATCCTAGCGCAGTGTGATCTTTGCTCTTTTTGTTGTAACTATACTTCCTGATATACACTGTTTTGTACAGGCTTTAGTTCGTATTAAGCCTGTCATTAAGTCAATTTCTACTCTTTGGAGTCTTAATTTGGTTCTGAGGGCTTTACAGGCTCCTTTATTTGAACCTATGCATTCTTTGGACATTAAACTACTTTCTTGGAAAGTGTTGTTCCTTTTGGCTATCTCTTCTGCTAGAAGAGTTTCTGAGCTATCTGCTCTTTCTTGTAAGTCTCCTTTTCTGATTTTTCATCAGGATAAGGCAGTTTTGCGGACTTCTTTTCAATTTTTACCTAAGGTTGTGAATTCTAACAACATTAGTAGAGAAATTGTTGTCCCTTCTTTATGTCCTAATCCTAAGAATTCTTTGGCGAGATCCTTACATTCTTTGGATGTGGTATGGGCTTTGAAATATTATGTGGAAGCTACTAAAGATTTCAGGAAGACATAGTCTATTTGTTCTATTTTCTGGTCCAAGGAAAGGTCAGAAAGCTTCTGCTATTTCCTTGGCTTCTTGGTTGAAACTTTTGATTCATCAAGCTTATTTGGAGTCGGGTCAAACCCCGCCTCAGAGAATTACAGCTCATTCTACTAGATCAGTCTCCACTTCATGGGCTTTTAGGAATGAAGCTTCAGTTGATCAGATTTGCAAAGCAGCCACTTGGTCCTCTTTGCATACATTTACTAAATTCTACCATTTTGATGTATTTGCTTCTTCGGAAGCAGTTTTTGGTAGAAAAGTTCTTCAGGCAGCTGTTTCAGTTTGATTCTTCTGCTTTTTGATTTAAGTTTTTTTCTTTCAAAAGTGAAAATAAACTTATTTTTGGGTTGTGGATTATTTTCTCAGCGGAATATGGCTGTTTTTGTTTTATTCCCTCCCTCTCTAGTGACTCTTGAGTGGAAGACTCCACATCTTGGGTATTGATATCCCATATGTCACTAGCTCATGGACTCTTGCCAATTACATGAAAGAAAACATAATTTATGTAAGAACTTACCTGATAAATTCATTTCTTTCATATTGTCAAGAGTCCATGAGGCCCACCCTTTTTATGGTGGTTATGATTTTTTTGTATAAAGCACAATTATTTCCAAATTTCCTTTGTTGATGCTTTCTACTCCTTTCTTTATCACCCCACTGCTTGGCTATTCATTAAACTGAATTGTGGGTGTGGTGAGGGGTGTATTTATAGGCATTTTGAGGTTTGGGAAACTTTGCCCCTCCTGGTAGGATTGTATATCCCATATGTCACTAGCTCATGGACTCTTGCCAATATGAAAGAAATGAATTTATCAGGTAAGTTCTTACATAAATTATGTTTTTGTATACGATTTGATATCCCTGAGAAATAATGTTTTGAATCCAAGGATTTTGGACAGATTGTAACCAAGCATTCCAAAAAAGGTTTAATCTGCCCCCTACAAGAAATACTGGGCTGAGGGCCATACATTCATGTGGTTTTAGAGGCTGGATTAAATTTCTTAATTTGTTTGTATTTGTTCCAATTTGAAGTGGGTCTCCAGACTGAGCCAGAGGGTTTAAGAGAGGAGTCTGTTTTCTGTTCTATATTTTGTTGAAAGGAACGAAAACTATTACAAGCTTTAAATTTCCATTTTGACTATTGTCTTGAGGAAGAAAAGCTCCCTTACCTCCAGTAATAGAAGAAATAATATAATCCAGTTGAAACCCAAACTATTTATTTCCTTGGAAGGACAGTAATCTAGTTTTAGACTCTGTGTCAGCATTCCAGGGTTTAAGCCTTAGGACTCTTCTGGTAATAAAAGCTAGAGACATGCTTTTGATGTTAATTTTCATAATATCAAATACTGCATCACAAATAAAATTGTTTGCATTTTGAAATAAATTCAACACATTAGAATATTTAGGGTCCGTGGATAACTGCGCAAGACTGGTTAACCAGTCATTAGAAGCAGCAGTCACATCGGCAATAAATATAGCTGGTCTAAGAATATAGCCAGTATGCAAAAAAGCCCTTCTAAGATAAAATTCAAGTTTTCTGTTTAAAAGGTCTTCAAAAGAAGTAATGTCTTCTATATGAATAGTAGTACGTTTAGCTAGAGTGGGAATGGCTGCATCAACTTTGGGAACAGTTTTCCCAACTGTAAAGTAGCAGCAGGTAAAGTATAGTTTTTTAAAATTTGTAGAAGGATTAAGAGACAAACCTGGTTTATACTATTCCTTACCAATCATATTAGAGACAGCATCAAGTATAGGGAACATCTCAGGGAGATTGACAACAGTTTTATATACTGAATTTAAATGATTACAGGGTTATTCATCAAAGGGTTTAGATTCCTCAATCCCTTAAGTGACTAAGACTTCCTTTAAAAGAGAACGAATATGTTCAATTTTAAATAAAAAAACTTAAATTATGCTTACCTGATAATTTTCTTTTCTTCTGTACAGGGAGAGTACACAGCTGCATTCATTACTTTTGAAAAATACAGGAGGAGGCAAATACACCCCAGCCAAAGGCTTAAATACCTCCCCCACTTCCCTCATACATTCTGCCAAGGGAACAAGGAACAGTAGGATAAATATCAGGGTGAAAAAAGGTGCCAGAAGAACGAATAAAAAATAATTTAAGGCCGCCCACTTAAAAAAACGTGCGGGGAGCTGTGGACTCTCCCTGTACAGAAGAAAAGAAAATCATCAGGTAAGCATAATTTAAGTTTTTCTTCTTTAAACGGATAGAGTCTACAGCTGCATTTATTACTTTTGGGAAATCAATACCCAAGCTTATACAGGACACTGAATGCAAACGGGCAGGAACAAAAATGCGGCCCATTCTGATGGCAGCACAGCCTGACACAACTGGATTCCTTATAAAAAAAATTACTTCAACAGAAGCAGGAAGAACAAAAATATGGAAAGAGGACAAGGTAACTGCCCATCAGCTAGAACCAAAAGGATCCCAGTTAGAGATCACTCTGAAATTCTGGACTCCGAGCACAAAAACCTCTGAGGAGATAAAAGTGCCACTCTCTAGAAGCACACAAATGAAAACCTCCATGATCAATGGCAATGAAAACAAACCCCCATACCACATTTTCCCTAACTAGAAGAAAGGAAGAATCAGATAAGAAGGTCCGAAAAGAACCTCCAAAAACAATCCCTGAAGATTCAAGGACAAAACAGAGAGAGAAGCCCCTAGCATAACTCGAAAAAGAGCGGGCTACCAGGCTGCAAGAGGACAAAGTCCCGTAGAGAATACTCTACCAATGGAGGAGAGCAAAGAAAGGAAAAATTCCAGACATCCTCCTACATGGATCCAAAGGAACCAACGTAAAGCCTTAAACAGAACCGAAGTCCCAGAAGGACAAAGGACAAAAGGTAGAACAAGACTACCTTACCATAGACAGCCAACTAGCACAGATAAACTGAACACCTGTAGGTCAGGAAAAACTCCAGGAGCAGAATAGGAACAGAATAGTAACATCCATTTACGCCACAAACGAAAGCCGCAGGCTTCCATCGGATAGGCAGTCAGCCTAAAGGTCAAACCATAGTAACTAGCCAACCGAGTAGGTAGCAAACTTGCACCAGGACATTCCTGGAAAGGAACAAGATAAAAACTCAGAAAGCAGGGCAAACCAACTCCCCCCCCCTACAAAAAACCTGGTAAGGGAGGACAACATCCTGACCAATAAAGAAGAACCAACTCTCCCCACCAAGGGAAGGATCACTCGGGAGACATGATACGTGGTCGATGCCCAAACAGAGTAGTCATCATTCCTGACCCCTACTCCGATCGAACAGTCCTATCACAGAAGCGACTGTCAATATCCCAAAGGACGAGAGATTAAAAATCCCAGCATCGACAAGGCCCAGAGATCAGACAATGAAACTCCAGCCACGAGTTTCTAAGGAAAAGAAGCAGGAAAGAGGCACCAACACCCAGAGAGACTAACACTGGATCCAGGATACCTATCCTCATTACCCCTCAGAAACCTGAAGGGAGTGTTCCCTGCATACAAGAGAAACCCTCGACCCACTGAACTCCTAAAGACAGATGAGGAAAACTACCTAGGAGGAGCCAACAGTATAGGCGCAGTAGACCAGATCCTTCCAAATAAAAGGAAAACAAAGAAACCCAGAAATATTCCAGTTAAGAAATTCTCAGGAAAAACTTCCTCCATCTCTCCAGAAGAGAGAAAAAGAGCTGACCCAGTAAGACAAGGAGATTTCCCCAGGACCGGGAAAACAAGCCTGCTACCGAACGCCGGACAGATCCAAGACTATTACAATCTGGAAAACAGATTATCCAAAATGCCAATTTAAAAACAAGGACTAGGTTAAAAAACCGGACCCCCAAACCCAGGTGCCGGATCAAAACCAAAAACCTTCCCGAACCATAAAGATACCTTCTGGAAATTAAATTTGCACAACAGTGGACACATAGCATACCCCCATGGGGTACTGGGCTCTGATCTCTCATGATTTATCCTAGTGGCTGCCTACTTAGCCCCAAAAGGCTTCTAAGATAACACCCACAAAGTCTGAAGACAAGGACGGACCCAAGAGATCAGTACTCCATGATTGCGAGAATATGACAGTCTCTGAAGATCCAGACTGGATCAACCCCCAGAAAACCTATAGCTCAAGGAATAAACGAGCATCCTAAAACTCCTATCAGGCGACAGCAAGAGAGACCGAATAACAATCCCCCAGATCCCAAAGTATATATAAAAAGTAAATTTATGCTTACCTGATATTTTTAATTTCTTCTACAATATGACGAGTCCACGGATTTCATCCTTATTTGTGGGATTTATTCTCCTGCTAACAGGAAGTGGCAAAGAGCACCACAGCAGAGCTGTATATATAGCTCCTCCCTTCCCTCCACCCCCAGTTATTCGACCGAAGGTTAGGAAGAGAAAGGAAAAGCTAAAGGTGCAGAGGTGACTGAAGTTTATAAAAAATAAATATAATCTAAACCTGTCTTAAAAATGACAGGGTGGGCCGTGGACTCGTCATATCGTTGAAGAAATTAATTTATCAGGTAAGCATAAATTTACTTTTCTTCTACAAGATATGATGAGTCCACGGATTTCATCCTTACTTGTGGGATACAATACCAAAGCTACAGGACACGGATGAAAGGGAGGGACAAGACAGGAACCTAAACAGAAGGCACCACTGCTTGAAGAACCTTTCTCCCAAAACCAGCCTCAGAAGAAGCAAAAGTATCAAATTTGTAAAATTTGTAAAAAGTATGAAGAGACGACCAAGTTGCAGCCTTGCAAATCTGTTCAACAGAAGCATCGTTTTTAAATGCCCATGAGGAAGCCACAGCCCTAGTAGAATGAGCCGTAATTCTTTCAGGAGGCTGCTGTCCAGCAGTCTCATATGCCAGACGGATGATACTCTTCAGCCAAAAAGAAAGAGGTAGCCATAGCGTTCTGACCCCTACGCTTTCCAGAAAAAACAATGAATAATGAAGATGATTGACGGAAATCCTTAGTCGCCTGCAAGTAAAACTTCAGGGCACGGACCACGTCCAGTTTACGCAACATACGCTCCTTCTTAGAAGAAGGGTTAGGACACAATGAAGTAACAACGATTTCCTGATTAATATTCTTATTAGAAACAACCTTAGGAAGAAAACCAGGTTTGGTACGTAAAACCACCTTATCAGAATGGAAGATAAGATGAGGTGAATCACATTGTAACGCTGAAAGCTCAGAAACTCTACGAGCAGAAGAAATAGCAACCAAAAACAAAACTTTCCAAGATAACAACTTAATATCTATGGAATGCATGGGTTCAAACGGAACCCCTTGAAGAACATTAAGAACTAAATTCAAAATACAGGGTGGAGCAATTGGTTTAAACACAGGCTTAATTCTGATTAGAGCCTGACAAAAAGACTGAACGTCTGGAACATCTGCCAAACATTTGTGTAGCAAAATTGACAAAGCAGAAATTTGTCCCTTTAAGGAACTCGCTGATAATCCTTTCTCCAATCCTTCTTGGAGAAAAGACAGAATCCTGGGAATCCTAATTTTACTCCATGAGTAGCCCTTGGATTCACACCAAAAAAGATATTTACGCCATATCTTATGATAGATCTTTCTAGTGACAGGCTTACGTGCCTGAATCAAAGTATCAATGACCGTATCAGAGAATCCCTGCTTAGATAAAATTAAGCCTTCAATCTCAGTCAGCTGCAGAGAAATTAGATTTGGATGTTTTGAATGAGAAGGTCCTGTCTCACTGGAAGTTTCCACGGAGGCAGAGAGGACATGTCCACTAGATCTGCATACCAAGTCCTGCGTGGCCACGCAGGCGCAATTAGAATTACTGAAACTCTCTCCTGTTTGATCCGAGAAATCACCCGGGGAAGGAGAGGAAATGGTGGAAAAACATAAGCTAGGTTGAACAACCAAGGCACTGCCAAGGCATCTGTCAGTTTGGCCTGAGGATCCCTCGACCTGGATCCGTATCTTGGAAGCTTGGCATTCTGTTGAGACGCCATCAGATCCAATTCTGGTCTGCCCCATCGGAGAATCAGTGAGGCAAATACCTCTGGATGGAGTTCCCACTCCTCCGGATGAAAAGCCTGTCGGCTTAAAAATTCCGCTTCCCAGTTGTCCACTCCTGGGATGTAGATTGCTGACAGATAACAAGAGTGAGCGTCCGCCCATCGAATTATCTTGGATACTTCTGTAATCGCTAAGGAACTCCTCGTTCCTCCCTGATTGATGTAAGCCAGTGTCGTGATGTTGTCCGACTGGAATCTGATGAATTTGGCCAAAGCCAACTGGGGCCACGCCTGAAGCGCATTGAATATTGCTCTCAATTCAAGAATATTGATTGGAAGTAGAGACTCCAACTGAGTCCATACACCCTGAGCCTTCGGGGAATTCCAGACTGCACCCCAGCCTAGTAGACTGGCGTCCGTTGTCACTATTACCCACAAGGGTCTGCGGAAACACGTCCCTTGGGACAGATGATCCGGCAACAACCACCAAAGAGTTTCTGGTCTCTTGATCCAGATTTATCGGAGGAGATAAATTTGCATAGTCCCCATTCCACTGTCCGAGCATGCACAGTTGCAGTGGTCTGAGATGAAACCAAGCAAGCGGAATGATGTCCATTGCCGCCACCATCAATCCAATTACCTCCGTACACTGAGCCACTGACGGCCGAGGATTGGACTGAAAGGCTCGGCCTGTATTTAGAATTTTTGACTTTCTGACCTCCGTCAGAAATATTTTCATGTCTATAGAATCTATCAGAGTTCCCAAGAAGGGAATCCTTGTCCGTGAAATTAGTGAACTCTTTTCTAGATTCACCTTCCATCCGTGAGTTCTCAGAAAGGACAACACTGGGTCTGTATGAGATTTCGTTAGATAAAACGACGCCTGAATCAAAATATTGTCCAGATAAGGCGCCACTGCAATGCCCCGCGGTCTGAGAACCGCCAGAAGGGACCCTAGAACCTTTTTGAAGATCCTGGGTGCTGTGGCCAACCCGAAGGGAAGAGCCACGAACTGAAAATGTTTGTCCAGGAAGGCAAACCTTAGGAACTGATGATGATCCTTGTGGATAGGGATATGAAGGTATGCATCCTTCAAGTCCACGGTAGTCATGTATTGACCCTCCTGGATCATTGGTAAAATTGTTCGGATGGTCTTGAAGGATGGAACTCTGAGAACCTTGTTTAGACTCTTGAGGTCCAATATAGGTCTGAACGTTCCCTCTTTTTTGGGAACCACAAAAAGATTTGAGTAAAATCCCTGTCCCTGTTCTAGTCTTGGAACGGGACGAATTACTCCCATAGTAGAGAGGTCTTTTACACAACGTAAGAACGCCTCTCTTTTTATCTGGTTTACACAAAATAGTGAAAGAAGAAATCTCCCTCTTGGGAGAAAATTTTTGAATTCCAGTTGATACCCGTGGGTCACTATTTCCAGTGCCCAGGGGTCCTGAACATCTCTTGCCCAAAACTGGGGAAAGAAAGAAAGTCTGCCCCCTACTAGATCCGGTCCCGGATCTGGGGCCGCCCCTTCATGCTGTCTTTGTAGCAGCAGCAGGCTTCTTGGGCTGTTTACCCTTGTTCCAAGCCTGGTTGGGTCTCCAGACGGACTTGGCCTGAGCAAAATTCCCTTCCTGCTTTGTGGAGGAAGAGGAAGAAGAGGGTACTCCTTTAAAATTCCGAAAGGAACGAAAATTATTTTGTTTACCCCTCATCTTAACAGACTTATCCTGAGGTAGAGCGTGACCGTTACCTCCAGTAATGTCAGAAATGATTTCCTTCAACTCAGGCCCGAATAGGGTCTTACCCTTGAAAGGAATAGCCAAAAGCTTGGATTTAGATGACACATCAGCAGACCACGATTTTAACCATAACGCTCTTCACGCTAAAATGGCAAATCCTGCATTTTTAGCCGCCAATTTAGCAATTTGAAAGGCGGCATCTGTGATAAAAGAATTAGCTAGCTTGAGAGCCTTAATTCTATCTAAAATATCCTCTAAGGGGGTCTCCACTTTAAGAGACTCTTCCAAGGCATCAAACCAGAAAGTCGCTGCAGTAATCACTGGAACAATGCAGGCTGTCGGTTGTAAAAGAAAAACCCTGATGAATAAATAATTTCTTTAGAAGACCCTCTAATTTTTTATCCATGGGGTCTTTGAAAGCACAACTGTCCTCAATAGGAATAGTTGTACGTTTAGCCAGGGTAGATATAGCTCCTCCACCTTAGGGACCGTCTGCCACAAGTCCCGAACGGAGTCTGATATGGGATACATTTTCTTAAAATTAGGAGGGGGAGAAAACTGTATACCCGGTCTGTCCCACTCCTTCTTAATAGTCTCCGAAATTCTCTTAGGAACAGGAATAACATCAGTGTAAGTGGTTACTTCTAGATATTTGTCCATTTTACACAATTTCTCTGGTGGTACCATAATAGGGTCACAGTCATCCAGAGTCGCTAATATCTCCCGAAGTAACAGGCAGAGGTGTTCTAGTTTAAATTTAAAGGACATAACATCCGAATCTGTCTGAGGTAACATACTTCCTGGTTCCGAAAGCTGTCCCTCAGACCAAATTTCCCTGACCCCCAACTCAGATCCCTGTGAGGGTACATCGGAAATAGCCAACAAAGCATCAGAGGACTCCGTATTCACATTAATTCCTGTCCTACTGCGTTTACCCTGTAACACTGGTAACTTAGATAATACCTCTGTAAGGGTAGTTGACATAACTGTAGCAATATCCTGCAGAGTAAAAGAATTAGACGCATTTGAGGAACTCAGTGTCACTTGCGTGGGCGTTAAAGGTTGTGACACTTGGGGAGAATTAGATGGCATATCCTGATTCTCTTCAGACTGAGAATCATCCTTAGGCACACTTTCTTTACATAAAATATGTTTTTTACATTGTAGGGCCCTTTCAGTACAAGAGGTACACAAAGTAAGAGGGGGTTCCACAATGGCTTCTAAACACATAGAACAAGGAGTGTCCTCCAGTTCAGACATTTTAAACAGACTAGCAATAGCCACAATAGTCGTAAATCACCTTATTTACTGATTCAAAAAACATTTTGCAAAAAATGTACTGCGCCTTTAAGAAATAAAAAGCGCAACAATTTTTCTAAACTGCCTTAAAAACTTTCTTATCACTAAACGAATTTATAGAACAGTTCAATTTTTCCAAAAATTATTGCACCCCATAAGGAGAAGAGTAATCACCCTTTAAGGAGACATTTTAATTAAAAAAATATACTTAAACAATGAAAAACAGCCCCTGCACCTCGCCACAGCTCTGTCGTGGCGCCTACCTGCCCTCAGGGTACTTAGAATTGACTCGACAACGATCCGGTGACTGGAAAAACAATCTTAGGCCCCATAGGAGCTAATGCCTGCTGCCTTCTTAGAGAAAGAAAACTGCGTGTCTGAGCGAGCGAAATAGGCCCCGCCCCTCATGGACATCACATCAACAAACTGTCTAACCGCATGGGAAGCGGTTTGAATTAAGCCATGTGGTCCCCTGTACCTACAAACTTCTAACATATAATTGCAGCGCTACTGACCTTAAATAATAAAGAGATATATGTCAAGCTGCCTCTCCCAGTGTCAATATAGCCACAATATAGATAGGCAAACCGTTAATATCCATATGTATAGAAAACAGGTAACACCCTCAGTTTATATTGGTCTACTGCTTACCCCTTCCCTTGAAGGGAAAAAATGTCAGCCAGTTCTGATATAACAAGTCTCCTCAGAAATAAAAGACTGAACATACCTCAATGCTGCTTGTAGCATGACACCGGTCTCCACACTGAAGATTTATCTTGCACTACCTTCAGAAGTTCTGTGGGAACCAGAATGGATCTTAGTAATGTCTGCTAAGATCATCAACCTCAGGACAGAAAAATCTTCATTCCATTTTCGGTACCATTTTAAAATAAAAAAACTTCTTGATTGAAGAATCTAAAACTAACACCTCACTTTTCCTCTTCCTATTACTAACACAGGCAAAGAGAATGACTGGGGGTGGAGGGAAGGGAGGAGCTATATATACAGCTCTGCTGTGGTGCTCTTTGCCACTTCCTGTTAGCAGGAGAATCCCACAAGGATGAAATCCGTGGACTCGTCATATCTTGTAGAAGAAAAGAGGATACTGCAAGAAAAGAAAAACGGTCCACAAAAACCGTGTCTCCTCAACCAGATGACCGAAAGTCCTACCCCAAAAGACAAGAGGAAGCGAAAAGTACAGCAATCATCAAAAAAGAATAAAGAAACACTGGCGAAGAAGATCTGAAAAAACAGACATTTCAATCCACAAGGAGTACCAATAGAGGGGGAATAATCGCCCCCTACACCAGGTACTGGAGATCTCCTTGCAGTCATCTGATCCCCCCCTTGGAAGGGAGGACTCTAGCTCCTGTCCAAAGGACCTCAGGAACTACAAATACCATGGCAAAATTCGTAATCCCAGCAAACCACTCAAGCGTATGCAGGGACAAAACACTTAGTATCCCATGCCAACCTTTTGTATGGGAAGCAAAATTCATCATTAATTGTCATATATTGATGTACATTGTGTTACAATCTCATTTTCATAATATTAATAAAAATTATTTCAACTAAATATATAAAAGTGCCCAAAATAAAGCTATACGAGTATCTATATATAGAATAAAAACATACGTACCCATAGATACTCGTCCACTAACAAGCCAGGTACAGCCAAACCTGTACTGAAACATACCAGCAAAAGTAATTTAAATAGGAGTATAACATTGATCTGTAAAGGAAAGCAGAAGACGAGCCCCTGCGACCAAATTTACAAAGGACATATGAAGGATTTCCCATGAGGCAAAAACATTGCATCACAAACCTTACTCTGACAAGCACTGTACTCTGAGGGGAACCAGGCCTCAACATAGACTGAAAACCCCTCTCTCTGAAGAACACTGCACATCTTCATTATTCAACCACCTCCAACAGAGGCAAAGTAAAGACTGAGGTATGTGTGACGAAGGAGGGGTTTCATTGAGCTCTTGAGGTTTGGGAATCTTTGCCTCCTCCTAGCAGTAGAGAATTCCCATGAGTAAAGGATCATGGACTCTCACCACCTGTATGAAAGAACGTGCTCCAAAAAGGTTATCCAGTTAGTGTGCCTGCTAAAACCAAAACTTGATGTCAAAATACAAGATTTTAGCACAGGTGATCCAACAAGTTAAGGGCTACAATAATTAGAGTGAGCTGAAGCTGGCAGCGCTAAATTTAAAGAGACAGAAACCTAATTTTGACCAAAGTTTTATAACCGCCCAAAAGTGCTTAAACAGATATAGAAATTGTGTGGTGTAAAAAAAATCTCTCCAGAATACATGTGTACATGATAATACCTCTCTTCCTATATGCTCCTTGCCTTTTTTATGCTCAGAAGGCTATGCTATTTGCTTTTTTTTGCCAATTTTAGCATTTGCATTTTCTTTCATGTAATTGGCAAGAGTCCATGAGCTAGTGACGTATGGGATATACAATCCTAACAGGAGGGGCAAAGTTTCCCAAACCTCAAAATGCCTATAAATACACCCCTCCCGACACCCACAATTCAGTTTTACAAATTTTGCCTCCTATGGAGGTGGTGAAGTTTGTGCTAAGATTTCTACGTTGATATGCACTTCTCAGCATTTTGAAGCCCGATTCCTCTCAGAGTACAGCGAATGTCAGAGGGATGTGAAGGGAGTATCACCTATTGAATGCAATGGTTTTCCTCACGGGGATCTATTTAATAGGTTCTCTGTTATCGGTCGTAGAGATTCTTCTCCTACCTCCCTTTTCAGATCGACGATATACTCTCATATTCCATTGCCTCTACTGATAACTGTTTCAGTACTGGTTTGGCTTACACAAAAAAATAACTAAATATTCAGGATAAGGGTGAGAGCTTTAAAGTTCTGATATGTTGTTCATCCCTCTTCATAGTGGTCTGGAGGGAATTTCCCACATTGACTCCATCCGATTAAAGAAATTAACCTATTTATGGCAAAAAAACCCCACCACAACAAAACAATAAATCATATTTGCTTTCTTTGGCATATTTTACAAACAAAAAAATAGCAATTTAAGATTTGCCTTACAAAATCGTAATTTTCCTATTAAAAATATAGCTTGTTGCATTTGTTAATTTGAAGTTGCCATAGAAACATACCTAAGTAATGTGAGTCCAAACTTTTTTTAATTTTATTTAAGTCTTCTTGACTATCCAGTGATGCATTAAAGGTTACATGCAAAGCACATATTTGTTTAGATCGGTGTATAGATTAGTTCTGCCTTGTGGTTGTGATATCTTTATGGTATGCTTGATCAATGATGTGCTAATCCTGGGACAGAGTTAGATTACTGGGTATATGTTAAAGGGATACTAAACCCCAAAAAATTTATTTCATAATTAAGATAGAGTATTAAATTTTAAGCAACTTTCTAATTTACTCCTATGATCAATTTTTCTTTGTTCTCTTGCTAGCTTTATTTGAAAAAGCATGAATCTAAGCTAAGGATCCAGCCCATTATTAGTTCAGCACCTGGGTTGCGCTTCCTGATTGGTGGCTACATTTAGACACCAATTAGCAAGCGCAACCCAGGTGCTGAACCAAAAATGGCCCGGCTCATAAGATTACATTCTTGGATTTTTACGTAAAGATAGCAAGAGAACGAAGAAAAATTGATAACAGGAGTAAATCAGAAAGTTGCTTAAAATTGCTTATTCTATATGAATAATGAAAGAAAAAAAATTGGGTTTAGTATCCCTTTAACAAAATGATGTCACAGAATAGATCAACACAAAAAATGATAAAGGCACACAACACAATAAAAAGGGAAGATATATATATATATGGTAAAATAAACAGGTTCATTTTTATTTGTAGCCTTTTTTTGTACCTGATAATTGCTGAGATTTTTTATAAACGGGTCTTTTTGGCTCCAGCATATTTGAAACAAATTTCTAATTCTTAGTATCATTTAATTAAAATTGGGTTACAGACATCTAAAGTATATTTAAGAAGATCCACATTTTAGTAGTGTCAGAAATGACAGAAAAGGTACAGGTACATTATGCTACATTAAAATGGACACCTAAAATGTATTTAGATAAGTGACAGAATAGACTGGTTTATAATAAAAATAAACGACAAAAGGCAAATTATTGTCAGTGTTCTTTTTTTAATCAAAGTGAAACAAGGCTGGAGAGGTTTTAGAGAAAAAGTGAACAATCATAGGATAACTGCAAGGCTTCAAACACCTTCATAGCTGGATTGGCCTCTGATGCACTGCAGTCCAGAGATAGGAACCTTAAGAATAAAGTATTTCTGAACTAATCAGAGCCTGTGTTTCAGGTACCTAAAAAGATTTACCAAATTGTTGAAATGCTGGCAAAACTTTACAGATTAAAAAAGTATCACTGCCAGAGGTGTCTTCAAATTCTTGCATTGCAATCCATTAAAAGCCCCCCTCTCGTACACGATAAGTTCTTGTCTGCTTAACAAAGCACATTCAAACTACCAGTAAGACTGAATCTTGTGTCATGTAGTAGTCCTCAAAAATACACACACTTGTACAAAGCCATTTCTTCAGAATATTGTGCTATTGAGATATTCAAAGCAGATCTTGTTTGGTTAAACTATATATTAATCAAAGAGCGTTTCAGTATTTACAATACATGATTTCTGCTTTCCTCCTTTAAATGCAGACATTATCTGCCTGGATAGGTAATCACAGTCAAAATACAATCCTTAGGGATGCTGGTGTTTACTGCTGGCCAATTAGAAAAATAATATCTTAAATCCGCAAAGAGCTAAACTAGGTTAGGCTTCTGCAACATACACTTGACAACTTAATGACCTCACTAGCAGCAAAGTTAAGAGTTGGTTATATATTAACACAAAGAGTTGAAGTTGAACACTGCCTGTGCAGGTTGTATTATAAAACTGCACATGAGAGGATAAGATGAGACAAATTATATAAAGCCTAAAAAATTTGGACCAAAAAACAAATTCATTATATTTCATTGGCTACCAATTATACAATATCTGATGAAAAAAAATCGTGTCAACTAGAGTCAATAAAAAAAGTGCAATGTACAGTATCCGCGCCCTAATAACTTGGGTTGCCAAAGCAGTAGGTTATGCTGGCAGTCACTTGGGTGCTCTTGGGTAAGCTTTCACAGAATAAAGAGCTATTAATCTTAAAGCTACCAATGGGCAGAAAATGAAAAGCTTTAACCAAGAGGTCAATACAAGATCCCGATCTACACCATAGAATGGGAGATGTATCAAACCGTTTAACATGCTGCTTCTCACCTCCCTAAAACTTTACAACACTCTATAAAAGGTAACTAATTCTAACTCACCAAGGTGATTTCTAGGAGCTCTATGTGGGTATCTAATGTTTGTAAAGTTGGCAAGCAAACAGTTACAAAGGCAAGTGTGCAAGATAGAAAGCCTTCTTCACATTCAGTGAAGCGCAGAAGTGATCCAAGCCAGCCAAGGCACCCTGAATACTGTATTTGTGTAACAGAGTGAGCATAACAAGGAAAGTATTAGGCAGTAAAATAGAGAAAAAAAGTTTTGTCTCCAAAAAAAGAAGAAGAAAAAAAAAACACCCAACAACAAACAAAATAAACATTCAAAATGTCGTTCAACTTCTCCACAGGATCACAAAATTAAATGTAATGTTATTTTTTTTTTCTTTCTTTTTAAGTAAGCAACACGTTCTGTGAAGGCTCCTTGTACTAAACTAAAGATCCATTTAATAAGACAATTTGCCTTAACTCAGTCAGCTTCTCCTAACAGACTGGTGTAAGTGACCGAGACTGCCCCGATCAGGAGGCAAATATAAATAATGGGCATTAATATAAATATAGGGGGGGGAGTGGTTGGAGTGTCTAAATATGTATTTTTGGGCAACATTTTGAGAATATAAGGGTCACGGACTAGTATTTACAAAGCATTACTAAACTAAAATGTGCATTACTGTTTGGAATTATTTACTCTGCATCCTACTAAATGTGGGCACCAGTACACTCTAAATCTAGGTTACTCTCCCATGTTTTAGGATTTCAGGTGACCAATGTTGATATAATGGCAAGAATGAGCAGAGTGCAAAAAACACATAACGGCTTATTTTTCTGCCATCAATAAACCCATTTAAATGGAAATCCTACTAAAATCACTACCTTAACCGAATATTCACTCAACAAGACGTAATGCGTTAGTAAGCAGTGCAGTTATTCACCCATTCAATAGTTGAGTACCAAAGATACTGTTTTGTTAACAGTTATTCTTAAGACTTATGTAGTTTTTTCCTTTTTTTTCCTTTTTTAAATATAATCTTCCTTAGTAGTAAAATTAAAAATTAATATAAAAAGGTAACTTCAAGCTTAGCTTTAAATAATCTGCATAATAATAAAAACAATAGTATAAAAAATTAAAGTGAAAAGTAGCTGGATGGTTTTCAGTTTGAGAAAGTTGTTGGCACTCATAGTATGATATCTCAGCATCCAGTCTTTAGAAGCAAAAGTGGGATGGGCAGGGGAAAACTCAAACTGAGAGCCTCTGCAAAACAAAAAAAGACTAGATGTTGGATTTGGAGTGTCCAAATATACAGATGGGGAAGTGTTTGACATGCGAAGACCATTGTGCAGCCAGTTGGAAAAACTTCACATCATTCCATTCCACACCATCAATGAGAACTGTAGATAGAAAGAAGAAGAAGAGTGAATTATTTACACAACAAATATTGTGCCAACAAGTCATGCTGTAACTAGACAAGCGATTTTACATTCATTTTTGTACGGAAAAACTTCAACAGGAAAATAAAATGTCTGGTTCTCCAAAAGTAAATTTATGCTTACCTGATAAATTAATTTCTTCTACGATATGACAAGTCGACAGATTTCATCCTTACTTGTGGGATTCATCCTCCTAACAGGAAGTGGCAAAGAGCACCACAGCAGAGCTGTATATATAGCTCCTCCCTTCCCTCCCACCTCCAGTCATTCGACCGAAGTTAGGAAGAGAAAGGAAAAGCCAAAGGTGCAGAGGTGACTGAAGTTGCTAAAAAATATAATCTAAATCTGTGTTAGAAAATGACAGGGTGGGCCGTGGACTCGTCATATCGTAGAAGAAATTAATTTATCAGGTAAGCATAAATTTCCTTTTCTTCTACAAGATATGACGAGTCCACAGATTTCATCCTTACTTGTGGGATACAATACCAAAGCAACAGGACACGGATGAAAAGGAGGGACAAGACAGAGACCTAAACGGAAAGGCACCACTGCTTGAAGAACCTTTCTCCCAAAACCAGCCTCAGAAGAAGCAAAAGTATCAAATTTGGAAAATTTGGAAAAAGTGTGAAGAGACGACCAAGTTGCAGCCTTGCAAATCTGTTCAACAGAAGCATCATTTTTAAATGCCCATGAGGAAGCCACAGGCCTAGTAGAATGAGCCGTAATTCTTTCAGGAGGCTGCTGTGCAGCAGTCTCATACGCCAGACGGATGATACTCTTCAGCCAAAAAGAAAGAGAGCTAGCCGTAGCTTTCTGACCCCTATGCTTTCCAGAATAAACAATGAATAATGAAGATGACTGACGGAAATCCTTAGTCGCCTGCAAGTAAAACTTCAATGCACGGACCACGTCCAGGTTATGCAACTTACACTCCTTCTTAGAAGGATTAGGACATAATGAAGAAACAACGATTTCCTGATTAATATTCATATTAGAAACAATCTTAGGAAGTAAACCAGGTTTGGTACATAAAACCACCTTATCAGAATGGAAGATAAGATAAGGTGAATCACATTGTAATGCTGAAAGCTCAGAAACTCTACAAGCAGAAGAAATAGCAACCAAAAACACAACTTCCCAAGATAACAGCTTAAAGGGACAGTCAACCATAGAATTGTTATTGTTTTAAAAGATAGATAATCCCTTTATTACCCATTCCTCAGTTTTGAATAACCAACACACTTATATTAATGTACTTTTTATCTTTGTGATTACCTTGTATCTAGGAACCTTCTTCCAGCCCCCTGATCACATGACTGTGACTGTTTATTATCTATTGTCTTAAATTTAGCATTGTGTTGTGCTAGATCTTAAATAACCCCCAGTGCCTGAACACAGTGTTATCTATATAGCCCACGTGTACTTTCTGTCTCTTTGTGTTGAAAAGAGATTTAAAAAGCATGTGATAAGAGGCAGCCCTCAAAGGCTTAGAAATTAGCATATGAGCCTACCTATGTTTAGTTTAGAATACCAAGAGAAAAAAGTAAATTTGATGATAAAAGTAAATTGGAAAGTCAATTAAAATTAAAAGTCCTATCTGAATAATGAAAGTTTAATTTATACTTGACTGTCCCTTTAATATCTATGGAATGCATAGGTTCAAACGGAATCCCTTGAAGAACATTAAGAACTAAATTCAAACTCCAGGGTGGAGCAATTGGTCTAAACACAGGCTGAATTCTGGTTAAAGCCTGACAAAAAGTCCGAACGTCTGGAACATCTGCCAAACGTTTGTGAAGTAAAATTGACAAAGAAGAGATCTGTCCCTTTAAGGAACTCGCTGATAATCCTTCTTGGAGAAAAGATAGAATCTTGGGAATCCTAACCTTACTCCATGAGTAGCCCTTGGATTCACACCAAAAAAGATATTTACGCCTTATCTTATGATAGATCTTTCTAGTGACAGGCTTACGTGCCTGAATCAAAGTATCAATGACCGCATCAGAGAATCCCCGCTTAGATAAAATCAAGCGTTCAATCTCCAAGCAGTCAGCTGTAGAGAAATTAGATTTGGATGTTGGAAAGGACCCTGAATGAGAAGGTCCTGTATCACTGGGAGTTTCCACGGAGGCAGAGAGGACATGTCCACTAGATCTGCATACCAAGTCCTGCGTGGCCTCGCAGGTGCGATTAGAATTACCGAAGCTCTCTCCTGTTTGATCCGAGCAATCACCCGGGAAAGGAGAGGAAATGGTGGAAACACATAAGCTAGGTTGAACGACCAAGGCACCGCCAAGGCATCTACTAGTTCGACCTGAGGATCCCTCAACCTGGATCCGTATCTTGGGAGCTTGGCATTCTGTCGAGATACCATCAGATCCAATTCCGGTCTGCCCCATCGGAGAATCAGTGAGGCAAATACCTCCGGATGGAGTTCCCACTCCCCGGATGAAAAGCCTTGCGGCTTAAATAGTCCGCTTCCCAGTTGACCACTCCTGGGATGAAGATTGCTGACAGATAACAAGAGTGGGTCTCCGCCCATCAAATTATTTTGGATACCTCTGTCATTGCCAAGGAACTCCTCATTCCTCCCCGATGACTGATGTAAGCCACAGTCGTGATGTTGTCCGACTGGAATCTGATCAATTTGGCAGAAGCCAACTGAGGCCATGCCTGAAGCGCATTGAATATTGCTCTCAATTCCAGAATATTGATTGGAAGTAGAGACTCCACCTGAGTCCAAACACCCTGAGCCTTCAGGGAATTCCAGACTGCACCCCAGCCCAGTAGACTGGCGTCCGTTGTCACCATCACCCACGAGGGTCTGCGGAAACACCTCCCTTGGGACAGATGATCCGGCGACAACCACCAAAGAAGAGAGTCTCTGGTCTCTTGATCCAGATTTATCGGAGGAGATAAATTTGCATAGTCCCCATTCCACATTCCATTTCTTCTACGATACGATGAGTCCACGGATTTCATCCTTACTTGTGGGATTTATCCTTCTGCTAACAGGAAGTGACAAAGAGCACCACAGCAGAGCTGTATATATATAGCTCCTCCCTTCCCTCCACCCCCAGTCATTCGACCGAAGGTTTAGGAAGAGAAAGGAAAAGCTAAAGGTGCAGAGGTGACTGAAGTTGTAAAAATAAATTATAATCTGTCTTAAAATGACAGGGAGGGCCGTGGACTCGTCGTATCGTAAAAGAAATCAATTTATCAGGTAAGCATAAATTTCCTTTTCTTCTACAAGATATGACGAGTCCACGGATTTCATCCTTACTTGTGGGATACAATACCAAAGCTACAGGACACGGATGAAACAGGAGGGACAAGACAGAGACCTAAACGGAAGGCACCACTGCTTGAAGAACTCTCCCAAAAACAGCCTCAGAAGAAGCAAAAGTATCAAATTTGTAAAATTTGTAAAAAGTATGAAGAGACGACCAAGTCGCAGCCTTACAAATATGCTCAACAGAAGCATCGTTTTTCAAGGCCCATGTGGAAGCCACAGCCCTAGTAGAATGAGCCGTAATTCTTTCAGGAGGCTGTTGTCCAGCAATCTCATATGCCAGGCGAATGATACTCCTCAGCCAAAAAGAGGTAGCCGTAAGCTTTCTGACCCCTACGCTTTCCAGAATAAACAATGAATAATGAAAATGATTGACGGAAATCCTTGGTTGCCTGTAAGTAAAACTTCAAGGCACGGACCACGTCCAGGTTATGTAACAGACGCTCCTTCTTAGAAGAAGGATTAGGACACAAGGAAGGAACAACAATTTCCTGATTAATATTCTTACTTGAAACAACCTTAGGAAGAAATCAAGTTTTACGTAAAACCACCTTATCAGAATGAAATATAAGATAAGGCGAATCACATTGTAACGCTGAAAGCTCAGAAACTCTTCGAGCAGAAGAAATAGCAACCAAAAACAGAACTTTCCAAGATAACAACTTAATATCTATGGAATGCATGGGTTCAAACGGAACCCCTTGAAGAACTCTAAGAACTAAATTCAAACTCCAGAGAGGAGTAATTGGTCTAAATACAGGCTTAATTATGGTTAGAGTCTGACAAAAAGACTGAACATCTGGCACATCTGCCAAACGTTTGTGAAGCAAAATAGACAAAGCAGAAATTTGTCCCTTTAAGGAACTTGCTGATAACCCTTTCGCCAATCCTTCTTTGAGAAAAGACAGAATCCTGGGAATCCTAACTTTACTCCATGAGTAACCCTTGGATTCACACCAATAAAGATATTTACGCCATATCTTATGATAGATTTTTCTAGTGACAGGCTTACGAGCCTGTATCAAAGTATCAATAATCGAATGAGAGAATCCCCGCTTATATAAAATCAAGCGTTCAATCTCCAAGCAGTCAGCTGCAGAGAATTTAGATTTGGATGTTGGAAAGGTCCTTGAATGAGAAGGTCCTGTCTCGAAGGAAGTTTCCACGGTGGCAGAGAGGGCATGTCCACTAGATCTGCATACCAAGTCTTGCGTGGCCACACAGGCGCTATCAGGATTACTGAAGCTCTCTCCTGTTTGATCCGAGCAATCACGCATGGAAGGAGAGGAAACGGTGGAAACACATAAGCTAGGCTGAACGACCAAGGCACTGCCAAGGCATCTATCAGTTCGGCCTGAGGATCCCTCGACCTGGATCCGTAACGTGGAAGCTTGGCATTCTGACGAGATGCCATCAAATCTAATTCCGGTCTGCCCCATTGGCTTATCAATGAGGCAAACACCTCCGGATGGAGTTCCCACTCCTCCGGATGAAAAGTTTGACGACTTAGAAAATCCGCTTCCCAGTTTTCTATTACTAACACAGGCAAAGAGAATGATGGGGGAGGAGGGAAGGGAGGAGCTATATATACAGCTCTGCTGTGGTGCTCTTTGCCACTTCCTGTTAGGAGGAGGATATTATCCCACAAGTAAGGATGAAATCCGTACTTGTCATATCTTGTAGAAGAAAAGAAAGTCTGCCCCCTACTAGATCCGGTCCCGGATCGGGGGCCGTCCCTTCATGCTGTCTTTGTAGCAGCAGCGGGCTTCTTGGGTTGCTTACCCTTGTTCCAAGCCTGGTTGGGTCACTGGACTTGGCCTGAGCAAAATTCCCTTCCTGCTTTGTGGAGGAAGAAGAGGGTACTCCTTTAAAATTCCGAAAGGAACGAAAATTATTTTGTTTACCCCTCATCTTAACAGACTTATCCTGAGGTAGAGCGTGACCGTTACCTCCAGTAATGTCAGAAATGATTTCCTTCAACTCAGGCCCGAATAGGGTCTTACCCTTGAAAGGAATAGCTAAGAGCTTTGATTTAGATGACACATCAGCAGACCACGATTTTAACCATAACGCTCTACGCGCTAAAATGGCAAATCCTGCATTTTTCAACGCCAACTGAGCAATTTGAAAGGCGGCATCTGTAATAAAAGAATTAGCTAGCTTGAGAGCCTTAATTCTATCTAAAATGTCCTCTAAAGGGGTCTCAACCTTCAGAGACTCTTCTAGAGCATCAAACCAAAAAGCCGCTGCAGTAGTAACTGTAACAATGCATGCTGTTGGTTGTAAAAGGAAACCCTGATGAATAAACAATTTCTTTAGAAGACCCTCTAACTTCTTATCCATAGGGTCTTTGAAAGCACAACTGTCCTCAATAGGAATATAGTTCTACGCTTAGCCAGGGTAGATATAGCTCCCTCCACCTTAGGGACAGTCTGCCAAGAGTCCCGAATGGTGTCTGATATGGGATACATTTTCTTGACATTAGGAGGAGGAGAGAACGGTATACCCGGTCTGTCCCATTCCTTCTTTATAATCTCCGAAATTCTCTTAGGAACCAGAAAAACATCAGTGTAAGCGGGTACTTCTAGATATTTGGCCATTTTACACAATTTCTCTGGTGGTACCATAATAGGGTCACAGTCATCCAGAGTCGCTAAGACCTCCCGAAGTAATAGGCAGAGGTGTTCTAGCTTAAATTTAAAAGACATGACATCCGAATCTGTCTGAGGTAACATACTTCCAGGGTCCGAAAGTTCTCCCTCAGACAAAAGTTCCCCGACCCCCAACTCAGATCCCTGTGAGGGTACATCGGAAAAAGCCAACAAAGCATCAGAGGATTCACATTAATTCCGTTTACCCTGTAACACTGGTAACTTAGATAATACCTCTGTAAGGGTAGTTGACATAACTGCAGCCATATCCTGCAGAGTAAAAATTAGACGCATTTGAGGAACTTGGCGTGGCTTGTGTGGGCGTTAATGGTTGTGACACTTGGGGAGAATTAGATGGCATATCCTGATTCTCTTCAGACTGAGAATCATCTTTAGGCACACTTTCTTTACATAAAATAAGCTTTTTACATTGTAAGGCCCTTTCAGTACAAGAGGTACACAAAGTAAGAGGGGGTTCCACAATGGCTTCTAAACACATAGAACAAGGAGATTCCTCAAGTTCAGACATGTTAAACAGACTAGCAATAGCCACAATAGTCGTAAATCACCTTATTTATTGATTAAAAAAACACTGAGAAAAAAGCGTACTGCGCCTTTAAGAAATAAAAGCGCAACAATTTTTCTAAACTGCACTAAAAATGTTTAAAAAACGCTAAACGATTATATATAACAATTCAATTTGTCCCAAAATTATTGCACCCTATAAGTAAAGGTGAAATTACCCTTTAAAGAGACATTTTTAATGCAAAAAATATATTTTAACAATGAAAATGGCCCCTGCACCTCGCCACAGCTCTGCTGTGGCGCCTACCTGCCCTCAGGGTACTGAGAATTGACTAGACAACGAACCGGTGACTGGAAAACAACTTTAGGCCCCACCGGAGCTAATGCCTGCTGCCTTCTTAGTGAGAGAAAACTGCGCGTCTGAGCGCTCGAAATAGGCCCCGCCCATTATGGACGTTGCATCAACAGTCTGCCTAACCGCATGGGAAGCGGTTTTAAAAAAAAAAGCCATGTGGTCCCCTGTACTTATAATCGTCTAACAAATAACTGCAGCCCTACTGACTTTAAATATAAAATATATACCTGTCAAGCTGCCTCTCCCAGTGTCAAGCCCCAATATAGATATGCAAACCGTAATAGCAATATGTATAAAACAAAGGAATTTCAGTAACACCCTCAGTCATACAGGTCTACTGCTTACCCCTTCCCTTGCAGGGAAAAATGTCAGCCAATTCTGATATAACAAGTCTCCTCAGAAATAAAAGACTAAACATACCTCAATGCTGCTTGTAGCATGACACCGTTCTCCACACTAAAGCTTTCTCTTGCACTACCTTCAGAAGTTCTGTGGGAACCAAAATGGATCTTAGTAATGTCTGCTAAGATCATCAACCTCAGGGCAGAAACATTTCTTCATTCCTTATCCATTTCTCCCTGAGGAATATAGTACTCACCGGTACCATTTTAAAATAAACTTCTTGATTGAAGAATCTAAAACCAACACCTAACTTTACCCCCTATTACTAACACAGGCAAAGAGAATGACTGGGGGTGGGAGGGAAGGGAGGAGCTATATATATACAGCTCTGCTGTGGTGCTCTTTGCCCCTTCCTGTTAGCAGGAGGATAAATCCCACAAGTAAGGATGAAATCCGTGGACTCATCACATCTTATAGAAGAAAACTAGAATTTCAGAACCAAAAGCAGAACTTTTTTTTTTTTTAAAGACCGATTTCTTCTGGTGAAAGTACAACACACTGAATACAGAACTTTCAAGAAGAAATCCGTCCAGAAAAGAGCTGAATGCCGCAAGAGGCTGTCTTCTTCCGCTGAATACACAGGTCTAGTAACTAATTTCCAGAACAACTGGTATTTGCATACTTTTATTATTAGGATTAAATGGGACATGGAACTCATTTTTTTTATGATTCAGACAGAGCATACAATAAAAACAAAAAAAGTTTCTAATTTACTTCTATCAAATGTGCTTTGTTATCACGTTTTTCTTTGTTGAAGAGATATCTAAACAGGTGGCGTGCAAATGTCTGGAGCACTACATGGCAAAAAAATTCTGCTGCCATCTAGTGCTCTTGCTCATGTACAACATTTTTGCAATACTGCTATCATATAGTACTGGAGACATGTGCACTCTACAAAGCTTATCTCCTTGTTTTTCAACAAAGGATACCAAGAAAACAGACTATTTTATAAGAGAAGTAAACTGGGAAGTTGTTTAAAATTGTATGTTCTATATCACTGGTTTGCAAACCTGTCTTCAGGCTAACTGTCAAGATTTTAAAAATATCTGAACTAGAGAACAGATTAAATAATCAGCCGATTAGTAAACATGGTTATTTGACCTGCTCTCACTCAAGGTAATCCTGAAAATCTGGCCTGTTAGGGAGGCCTGAGCGCAGGTTTGAAAACCAGTGGTTTATATGCATCATAAAAGAAAAATGTGTGGTTTTATGTCTATTTAAATAATCTTAGTCAGGCTTTGTATGTGGAGGCAAATAGCAACCAGTTTAGTCTTACTATCTGCTGTAAAAAAAATAGGTTTCTAGGAATACAAGGAGTACAAAATGTTCATAATTTCAAAAGTATTAAAAATAAAAAAAAATATGACATATGATATTTATTTTGCAATGACCCACTTCACAAATTATTGTCCATTCTTCCCATCTAACAACTTTTCACTTTACATTATGGTTTTCATCCTCTACGAACAATTGTATTAGTAACAATTCTATCTTAAATATTTTTCTCTTGTTTTGCCATCCTCCCTACTATCTTCTAAAATGGTTTATCCAACATGACCTCCATTTCCTCTTAACACTTTGTTGCTCATATAATCATTCATCCTGGAACATTCATATGTTGACACCTGTTTATTATCAGATCAAGATCACTGATTAATCTAGGGTAGTTTTGTTTCAAATATATCCCTGAAAAGCTGCAGTTCAAATACAAAAATGTAGGCGCAGACACATACCCCGAAGCATGTTCTGCTGGTGTTTTGCAGTACAAATCAATCTACTGATCCCATCAATACATTGACTCTTAGATTCCACTTCTTTATCCTTGGTCTTCTTGGGTAAAAACATCACTGAAAATGAAAAAATAAATAAATATTCAAATGCTATTAAAGTAACTGTTCTGTTAAGTTCAGAGATCTGAGAAGGTTGATGACCCTGTTTTGTGAATTTAGTTTATAGCAAACGATTGCAATTATTTCTTTCCTTAAATACCCAGCTTTAGTTTGAAATAAGAAAACTTGTTTGCTTTTTACCAAATTCAAGTTTGCACATGTACTTGTGTGGTACTGGCAATCTAGAGATAACTGACCCCTCAGCTTGTTTTTCTGGCAATCACACTGTTAAATTGTGTGCGTTACTGGCAGTCAAGAGGTTAATTTATTGTTTTGAGTCTGATATTGGTAACCAAGGGTTAAAATTACTGTGGACAGTATAACTGGATATAATTTTATGACCCAAGGGCATTCTTGACCCCCTATGCTATATATCTAGCACATCTTCAAAAAAGCATAATTTTTTTGTGAGGAACATCTTTAACTTGTTGAATGAAAAAGTATTCTAATTGATTATATTTTATTTTATTATATAGGTGCAATGTTTCTTTAAAATATAATTTCAATATCCTGCGGTGGAGTCTTATGATGCTTTAAAAAGGTAGCAGAGTGTGTGAGTAATAAGCCCTGAGGAAGCGCCAGTGTCTCTTCTGCATGGGAGTGAAACACGCGTAGGCTGTTTCTATCTGTCTAGCTGGTCACGTTGTAAGGAGAGGAGTGGTTCCGAGTATCGTGTTCGGACTCTGAATTGCGACAGAGTATGGGCAGGAGAAAAAGTGGTTCCAGCTAGTAAGAGATCAGCTTTTCTATACTGCCAGTTAAACGGGTTATGCTGAATTAGTGACTTACTTGCTGTGTTGGAAACCTGCTTACTACAGACAAAGCACTCCACAAACAACATCCACAGCACCATAAAAGTATTTAAATTTATTAAAACATCTTCTCACATGCAGGTAAAAAATACACAAGCAACATTTTGGGAAGTTAACCCTTAATCGTACTTATTGGCCTCATCTGTGTAACACTCTTAATAGGCCTTCACATTAACCTATTACCCATACACTACTATATACAAAGATTACAAAACCATCTAGGGGTCACAAATACACTGTGCAGCAGTATTTCTCTCAATATCCTATAGATGATCACATTTATTCATCCTATGAGAACATATGTAGATCTAGCTCCCTATTAAAGCCTCCAATTTATGGATCCAAAATGATTATTTTTGTTGTAAAATTAATTCTCTATTACCACCTCTCAACTTTCCTAATCCATCAATGATTTGCCATCTAATTTATTTGGCTGATATTATGACCAGCCTCTAAAAAATGGCTAGATAATGGCGCTTTCTTATCCTTGCATCTAATATTAGATCTTTGCTGACTCATTCTCACACTTTCCTTATTGTCTCACCAATATAGATTCTAGAACATGGACATTTAATAAGATACACATCATAGCATTAGTCACAAGTGTAATGGTTCCATGGTTCCTGATATTAAACTTTCTTCCAGTCTGTGGGTGCTGAAATTCTGCCCCATTAATTACAGCACTACAGCTGGCATATCCCAAACAAGTGCCAGTGTTTTTGAATGTTATATACTTCCGCAATTTCTCAGTGCCCAAATTTCTCACTAAAAGGTCACCCAAATGACCCCAGACAAAGCACTAGCGGATGACACAGTGACCTTAGTTTGGAAGTGCAGTTGGTATAACTGTTCACAAGTATATAACAGATCCAAGCAGACATAGCACAAGCCCTCCTTACTGCAGACTTATTTCCACTGGCTTTTAAATAACTATTTTAAACTAATCTCAAGGAGCTCTGAGTTTTAATTTGCATTAAAGGGACATGATATCCAAATGTTGAAGCATTTGAAAGAGAGATAAGTAGATAACTGATCTGTGCATTTCTGAATATGAGGCACATGCAGCACAGCTTTCAATAGGAAGCTACAATCTCAGACCATTATGCTGTGGCTAGTAACGTAACAGCATTGGACAGTGTAACTACCCATACACAAACCATAAGAACTAAGGTGGTATATGCAATTGAAGGGGAAGGCTCATTTTAAATCTGGTGACATCCTAGCAGTTTTGTTAATAGGCAATGTAAATTTCCACGAATGAAAGCCCTGTTTTTAAAAACAGGGGCACTTTCATTCATGAATGTTTACATTGCAGCCGTTTTTTAAAAATACCTTTTCTTCCTTGCACGCGTGGCGCACCGGAGCGATTCCCCCACCCCCCGGGTTGTCTCTTCTTTTGTCAGAAATGACGAACCCGGCTTCCTCCAATCACGGCGTGGCCTCAGGCAATGTTTGCTCTGGGGGGAAGCCGTTATTGGAGGAAGCCGGATTAGTAATTTCTGACGTAAGAAGAGACGACCTGGGGGCGGGGGAATTGCTGCTCCGGTGTTCCACGCTTGCAAGGAAGAAAAGGTAAGTATTTAAAAAAAACAGCTGCAATGTTAACTTTAATGAATTAAAGTGCCCCTGTTTTTTTAATAGTATTTTTAAAAACAGGGCTTTCATTTGTAAAAAAATAAACATTCACTTTTAAAACCTTATGTTCTAACAACATGCACCCCAAAACTACCAACTTACCCTTTTTATTTTTTTCCTTCATTACAACGGTCATGGACATGGTGGGGGTCACTGGGATATCACTATTATTGGGAAGCCTGCTGACCTGCAGCGAGCGGAAAGTGCATTTTAAAGTGTTCTTGGCGGTGATAGACTCCCTTTTCTCTGTGTCTTTTTTCTTTTCTGTAGATGGGGCTGCCACCCAGTAATCCAACTGTAGCCCCATGAGTTCACCTCCAGGACTTTGGCTGGAAGAAAATGTAAAAACATAAACGAATATCCCCACTTCCCACTGGAGAAAAATCAGGATGGTAAAGACCACACTCGAACTACAACTAAATAGAAAAAAATGTGTTTATTATTTCTACCTGGGTGAAGTGGAAAACCCTGAAGTAACAGATGGGGAAGAGGGGGGTGTAGGAGAAGCTTCCTTGATGGCTGGAGATACAGAGGGTGGGGTAGATGATAATACAGTAGAACCGGAGGGAGCAGCATCATCGGAATCCCCTATACAAAAGAAAGTAGTTTTCAGAATTCTGCTCACACACAAGTTAGTTTCTGTGCTATGCACCTACTAACATTTAAGAAAACAGGGATTAAAAAGAAAAATCAGAAAGAAAAATACAAAGTAATCTATATTTTAGCAAGTATATATATATATATATATATATATATATATATATATATATATATATATATATATATATATATATATATATATATATATATAAACGTATAAAATATTTATTTACACCGTTGCTCCATATTCAGAGATGCAACAGCCGGAAGGCAATCATTTCTTACTGTTTATGTATATTAAGAAAGGTAAAACTATTTAGATCTGATAGTGTTATTTTCTTCATTTACCAGTATGGAACTTAGATAAGCTATGGGAAAGTGTGTAAAAGCTTGAAGGTAAAGCAAAACACAAATAAACTGACCTTACTCTACAGCAAAACGCAGGGGCGTATTAAGACATAGGCCAACAAGGCCGGTGCCTAGGGCAGCAGATTTTTAAGGGGCAGCAGAATTTTGAGTCCCTAGGGCCACTCTACTGAACTCAGGGCCGGGTAGCTAAATCAACCAATTACTAATGACTTAAATGGCTGGCCCAGCTATTGCTATCCTATGGGATTGTATGTGGGTGCGCATGACGTGGTGACAGTGGAGGCGGAGCTCGCAGCCTGGCTTGGACTGAGAGGGAATGCAGTATTCTTCCTGGCTCCACCGCGTGATTGAGATTCACACAAACTACACAGTGCAGTGTGCACTACAACGTGACCACTGTGAAACAGCATATGCCTTTCTCCCTTCAATACATCTTTATTAGGCATTAAAATACTTAAACGGATTAGTCACTAAATACTTATACATTTACTGTTTGTCTATCTGTCATACATGCAAAGAATAAGTATTTATTGCTGAATCTATACAACTATGTGACTTAAAACACAACTGAAAATATGTTGTATGCATTTAATACATTCAGAAACAATACAAGTATATACTTTATTATGATTGTATCATGTGACTTTATCCCCTAGGATACAATTCCTAAACCTATCATAACTACTGTTGTATTTTTTAAGTACTTTTAAAGGCCAGTTTGTATATTCATTACATATTTATCCAAGCAGATATTTTGCTTAAATAACTGTCAATCAATGTGTGTGTGTGTGTGTGTGTGACCAGAGTGAATGCAAGCCCTGGTGAACATCTACTTAAAAAGACATTATTTTATTTTTTTTACACCCTGCCCCATAAATATTATGACTAAAAAAAGGCCTTAAACCTGGGGTGGGGTGTGGCAGCAGAATTTTGAGTGCCTAGGGCAGCACAAAACCTAAATACGCCCCTGGCAAAAACGTAATTGCAAAAAAATGATCTGGTTAAATAAAGTATTATGCATATTTAAAGGGTTATCAAACAATATGAGATTGTAATATAACATTTTTATTTTTCCTATTAATTCCACTGGGTTGCTAAAAAGTAATGGATGCCGCCATGTCTAAACTTAAGTTTTCATCTTATTTTACCGTCCTGCTGCAAACAATTACGAATATATAAGCCAGGCAATAAAACAGATGAATACAAACAAGGTTATGTAGGATTTCATACAGCCTTGTATGCACAAACTATTTATTGCCTGGTATATATACTGTATATATCTTTACCTAATTGATCTCTACAGAAGACAGACATTTGTAAACATTGTGCTACATTTGTTTGTAAAACTGAATTGTGGGTGTGGTGAGGGGTGTATTTATAGGCATTTTAGGTTTGGGAAACTTTGCCCCTCCTGGTAGGAATGTATATCCCATACATCACTAGCTCATGGACTCTTGCCAATTACATGAAAGAAATACAGCTACATATTACACTAAAGCTAATACTTGCATGGAATACATCATTACGTGTAGCATATATTAAACTTTTAATATCCCTTTAAGGAAAGCTTAATAAACTGCAGGCAGACAAGACCACCAGCAGAGAACCTGTCTACCCGCAACTGCCACTGCAATGCAGAATCTCTTAGCAAAATTTAAGATTGCAAAAGAGCTCAACCAATCACGTGGGAGCAGGGCCTCACAATCACCTCTAGTGAGTAAGTGAGGGGTGATTTATTCTGCTACCTCTGACGTGGTGGGGAGGATAAGAAGAAGGAACTGCTTATTAAATTTGTGTTTGCAGGCAGAAGCTGAGAAAGCAGCTCAATCTCCTTTACTTATCCATTCGCTATATTATATTTTATAGCTCATTGTTAAAGTCTTTTGCACCTATTATATTAACATTGAGTTCAGTGCAATTATGTTGAGTTAGTCACACAACTTCCATTTGCTTGTAGACCTAAAAATATGTAAATATTCATAAAAACAAGGATCTATGTGCCCTGACACCAACATGACACATTAGAGCTAGTGTTTGCTGCCAGGCGATTATTATTATGATATTGCGATATGGACATACAACCTCTTATTTGAATGGTGGGACCACTTTTTTTCGAATGAGAAGTCTTAAGATATGTTTCTGTGGAGAGGGTGTGGTAAGAGTTTTTTTTATTTGCCTAATGATCCAAAATAAGCCAGTGCTATAGGGACGTTGGTTGTGAATAGTGTATGCTGTCCTTTGGTGTCTATCACCCTGTACAGTAAATACATTTGGAAGAAGCGTACTGTTTTGATCACCCACGTTGCCTTTCTAGGGACGAATGCACAGGCACAACCTAGTAGAGAACACCAAGGCCAACACTATGCATCTGTCAACTCGGATACTATAATAGTCAACATACCAGTATTTGTATTATTAATGGCTTGCAATATATTATTAAACAAAGAATCAGTTATATAAGAAGAAGATGCTAAAAGGGATAACTTCCATGTTATAGTCAGAATTTAAAAAATTGTATTTATAACACAAACCACAATAAAAACAGAATTTATGCTTACCTGATAAATTACTTTCTCCAACGGTGTGTCCAGTCCACGGCGTCATCCTTACTTGTGGGGAATATCTCTTCCCCAACAGGAAATGGCAAAGAGTCCCAGCAAAGCTGTCCATATAGTCCCTCCTAGGCTCCGCCCACCCCAGTCATTCGACCGACGGACAGGAGGAAAAAAACTATAGGGTGCCGTGGTGACTGTAGTTAGAGAAAATAATTCATCAAACCTGATTAAAAAACCAGGGCGGGCCGTGGACCGGACACACCGTTGGAGAAAGTAATTTATCAGGTAAGCATAAATTCTGTTTTCTCCAACATTGGTGTGTCCGGTCCACGGCGTCATCCTTACTTGTGGGAACCAATACCAAAGCTTTAGGACACGGATGAAGGGAGGGAGCAAATCAGGTTACCTAAACAGAAGGCACCACGGCTTGCAAAACCTTTCTCCCAAAAATAGCCTCTGAAGAAGCAAAAGTATCAAATTTGTAAAATTTGGCAAAAGTGTGCAGTGAAGACCAAGTCGCTGCCTTACATATCTGATCAACAGAAGCCTCGTTCTTGAAGGCCCATGTGGAAGCCACAGCCCTAGTGGAGTGAGCTGTGATTCTTTCTGGAGGTTGCCTTCCGGCAGTCTCGTAAGCCAATCGGATGATGCTTTTAAGCCAAAAAGAAAGAGAGGTAGAAGTTGCTTTTTGACCTCTCCTTTTACCAGAATAGACGACAAACAGAGAAGAAGTTTGTCTGAACTCTTTTGTAGCTTCTAAATAGAATTTTAGAGCACGGACTACGTCTAAATTGTGTAACAAACGTTCCTTCTTTGAAACTGGATTCGGACACAAAGAAGGAACAACTATCTCCTGGTTAATATTTTTGTTAGAAACAACCTTTGGAAGAAAACCAGGTTAAGTACGCAAAACAACCTTATCTGCATGGAACACCAGATAGGGCGGAGAACACTGCAGAGCAGATAACTCAGAAACTCTTCTAGCAGAAGAAATAGCAACCAAAAACAAAACTTTCAAAGATAACAACTTAATATCTATGGAATGTAGAGGTTCAAACGGAACCCCTTGAAGAACTGAAAGAACTAGATTTAAACTCCAGGGAGGAGTCAAAGGTCTGTAAACAGGCTTGATCCTAACCAGAGCCTGAACAAATGCTTGAACATCTGGCACAGCTGCCAGTCGTTTGTGTAATAAGACAGATAAAGCAGAAATCTGTCCCTTTAGAGAACTCGCTGATAATCCTTTATCCAAACCCTCTTGTAGAAAGGAAAGGATCCTAGGAATTTTGATCTTATTCCATGAGAATCCCTTGGATTCACACCAGCAGATATATCTTTTCCATATTTTATGGTAAATTTTTCTAGTTACCGGTTTTCTGGCTTGAACTAGAGTATCTATCACAGAATCTGAAAACCCATGCTTTGATAGAATCAAGCGTTCAATTTCCAAGCCGTCAGCTGGAGGGAAACTAGATTTGGATGTTCGAATGGACCTTGAACTAGAAGATCCTGTCTCAAAGGTAGCTTCCATGGTGGAGCCGATGACATATTCACCAGGTCTGCATACCAAGTCCTGCGTGGCCACGCAGGAGCTATCAAGATCACTGAGGCCCTCTCCTGCTTGATCCTGGCTACCAGCCTGGGAATGAGAGGAAACGGTGGAAACACATAGGTTAGGTTGAAGGTCCAAGGCGCTACTAGTGCATCCACTAGAGTCGCCTTGGGATCCCTGGATCTGGACCCGTAGCAAGGAACCTTGAAGTTCTGACGAGACGCCATCAGATCCATATCTGGAATGCCCCATAATTGAGTCAACTGGGCAAAGATCTCCGGATGGAGTTCCCACTCCCCCGGATGGAATGTCTGACGACTCAGATAATCCGCCTCCCAGTTTTCCACACCTGGGATGTGGATCGCAGATAGGTGGCAGGAGTGATCCTCTGCCCATTTTATTATTTTGGTCACTTCTTTCATCGCCAGGGAACTCCTTGTTCCCCCCTGATGATTGATATAAGCAACAGTCGTCATGTTGTCTGATTGGAATCTTATGAATCTGGCCTTTGCTAGTTGAGGCCAAGCCCTGAGAGCATTGAATATCGCTCTCAGTTCCAGAATGTTTATCGGGAGAAGAGACTCTTCCCGAGACCATAGTCCCTGAGCCTTCAGGGATTTCCAGACCGCGCCCCAGCCCACTAGACTGGCGTCGGTCTGCGGAAGCTCATTCCCTGGGACAGGTGGTCCAGGGTTAGCCACCAACGGAGTGAGTCTCTGGTCTTCTGATCTACTTGAATCACTGGAGACAAGTCTGTATAGTCCCCATTCCACTGTTTCAGCATGCACAGTTGTAATGGTCTTAGATGAATTCGCGCAAAAGGAACTATGTCCATTGCAGCAACCATCATTCCTACTACTTCCATGCACTGAGCTACGGAAGGACGAGGAATAGAATGAAGAACTTGACAAGCGTTTAGAAGTTTTGACTTTCTGACTGTCAGGAAAATCCTCATTTCTAAAGAATCTATTATTGTTCCCAAGAAGGGAACTCTTGTCGACGGAGACAGGGAACTTTTTTCTATGTTCACCTTCCATCCGTGAGATCTGAGAAAGGCTAGAACGATGTCTGTGTGAGCCTTTGCCTTTGAAAGAGACGACGCTTGTATTAGAATGTCGTCCAAGTACGGTACTACTGCAATGCCCCTTGGTCTTAGAACCGCTAGAAGGGATCCCAGTACCTTTGTGAAAATCCTTGGAGCAGTGGCTAACCCTAATGGGAGGGCCACAAACTGGTAATGTTTGTCCAGAAAGGCAAACCTTAGGAACTGATGATGTTCTTTGTGGATAGGAATATGTAGATACGCATCCTTTAGATCCACGGTAGTCATAAATTGACCTTCCTGGATAGTGGGTAGAATCGTTCGAATGGTTTCCATTTTGAACGATGGTACTCTGAGAAATTTGTTTAGGATCTTTAAATCCAGAATTGGTCTGAAAGTTCCCTCTTTTTTGGGAACTACAAACAGATTTGAGTAAAATCCCATTCCTTGTTCCGCCGTTGGAACTGGGTGTATCACTCCCATCTTTAACAGGTCTTCTACACAATGTAAGAATGCCTGTCTCTTTATTTGGTTTGAGGATAAGTGAGACATGTGAAACCTTCCCCTTGGGGGTAGTTCCTTGAATTCCAGAAGATAACCCTGAGAAACTATTTCTAGTGTCCAGGGATCCTGAACATCTCTTGCCCAAGCCTGAGCAAAGAGAGAGAGTCTGCCCCCTACTAGATCCGGTCCCGGATCGGGGGCTACTCCTTCATGCTGTTTTGTCAGCAGCAGCAGGCTTCTTGGCCTGCTTACCCTTGTTCCAGCCTTGCATCGGTTTCCAGGCTGGTTTGGATTGAGAGGCATTACCCTCTTGTTTAGAGGATGCAGAGTTAGAGGCCGGTCCGTTCCTGAAATTGCGAAAGGAACGAAAATTAGACTTATTCTTGGCTTTGAAAGGCCTATCTTGTGGGAGGGCATGGCCCTTTCCCCCAGTGATGTCTGAAATAATCTCTCAATTCTGGCCCAAAGAGAGTCTTACCCTTAAAGGGGATATTAAGAAATTTTGTCTTGGAAGATACATCCGCTGACCAAGACTTTAGCCAAAGCGCTCTGCGCGCCACAATTGCAAACCCTGAATTTTTCGCCGCTAATCTAGCTAGTTGTAAAGTGGCATCTAAAATAAAAGAATTAGCCAACTTGAGTGCGTGAACTCTGTCCATAACCTCCTCATACGGAGTCTCTCTACTGAGCGACTTTTCTAGTTCCTCGAACCAGAACCACGCTGCTGTAGTGACAGGAACAATG
Source organism: Bombina bombina (assembly GCF_027579735.1). NCBI lineage: Eukaryota > Metazoa > Chordata > Amphibia > Anura > Bombinatoridae > Bombina > Bombina bombina. Next base: position 230,603,738 of record NC_069499.1, read on the forward strand.
CACGAAATGGGTTGCAGGAGGTAACCTTGCTGTACAAAAATCTTTTTAAGCAAACCCTCCAATTTTTTATCCATAGGATCTTTGAAAGCACAATTATCCTCGATAGGAATAGTAGTGCGCTTGTTTAAAGTAGAAACTGCCCCCTCGACCTTAGGGACTGTCTGCCATAAGTCCTTTCTGGGGTCGACCATAGGAAATAATTTCTTAAATATAGGAGGGAGGACAAAAGGTATGCCGGGCTTCTCCCACTCCTTATTCACTATATCCGCCACCCGCTTGGGTATAGGAAAAGCGTCAGGGTGCACCGGAACCTCTAGGAACTTGTCCATCTTGCATAATTTTTCTGGAATGACCAGGTTGTCACAATCATCCAGAGTAGATAACACCTCCTTAAGCAGTGCGCGGAGATGCTCTAATTTAAATGTCACAAAATCAGGTTCTGCTTGTTGAGAAATTTTACCTGAATCTGAAATTTCCCCATCCGACAAAACCTCCCTCATGACCCCTTCAGATTGGTGTGAGGGTATGACAGAGCAATTATCAACAGCGCCCTCCTGCTCTACAGTGTTTAAAACAGAGCAATCACGCTTTCTCTGATATGCAGGCATTTTGGATAAAATATTTGCTATGGAGTTATCCATTACTGCCGTTAATTGTTGCATAGTAATAAGCATTGGCGCGCTAGAAGTACTAGGGGCCTCCTGCGTGGGCAAAACTGGTGTAGACACAGAAGGAGGAGATGTAGAACTATGTCTACTCCCCTCATCTGATGAATCATCTTGGGCAACTTTACTATCTGTGGCAATACTGTCCTTACTTTGTTTGGACGCTATGGCACAATTATCACACAATTTTGAAGGGGGACACACATTGATCTTCAAACATATAGAACATAGCTTATCTGAAGGTGCAGACATGTTAAACAGGCTTAAACTTGTCAAAAAAGTACAAAAACCGTCTTAAAACAAAACCGTTACTGTTTCTTTAAATTTTAAACAGTGCACACTTTATTACTGAATATGTGAAAAAGTATGAAGGAATTGTTCAAAATTTACCAAATTTTCACCACAGTGTCTTAAAGCATTCAAAGTATTGCACACCAATTTTCAGAGCTTTAACCCTTAAAATAAAGAAACCGGAGCCGGTTACAGTTTTAACCCCTCTACAGTCCCAGCTACAGCCTTTGCTGCGACTTTACCAAACCCAGGGGGGAATACGATACCAGATGAAGCCTTCTAGGAACTTTTCCAACTACTTTCAGATCCTCACACATGCATCTGCATGTCTTGCTCTCAAAAGTAACTGCGCATTAATGGCGCGAAAATGAGGCTCAGCCTACAACTGGGAAGGCCCTTCCTGACTGGAAAGGTGTCTAACACAGTGCCTGACGATAAAAAAACGTTCCCCAAGCTTATAAGTGTGAATTACAAGCATAAACATGTATAAAATGCCCAAATAAAGCAATCGATTTTGCCCATAAAAGTGTCTACCAGTTTTATAGCCCATATTAAGCCCTTTATTCTGTTTGAGACTAAGAAAATGGCTTACCGGTCCCCATGAGGGGAAATGACAGCCTTCCAGCATTACACAGTCTTGTTAGAAATATGGCTAGTCATACCTTAAGCAGAAAAGTCTGCTGTTTCCCCCAACTGAAGTTACTTCATCTCAACAGTCCTATGTGGAAACAGCAAACTATTTTAGTTACTGTCTGCTAAAATCATCTTCCTCTCACAAACAGAACTCTTCATCTTTTTCTGTTTCAGAGTAAATAGTACATACCAGCACTATTTTAAAATAACAAACTCTTGATAGAAGAATTAAAAAACTACAACTAAACACCACATACTCTTAACCATCTCCGAGGAGATGTTGCCTGTGCAACGGCAAAGAGAATGACTGGGGTGGGCGGAGCCTAGGAGGGACTATATGGACAGCTTTGCTGGGACTCTTTGCCATTTCCTGTTGGGGAAGAGATATTCCCCACAAGGATGACGCAATGTTGGAGAAATGACAATTTTTGGAGCAAATATGGATAACGCACCTGAGGTTGCTGAGGACTGTTCAACAATACCAACTTTCACTACCTGCCAACGGAAAGATAAAAAAAACTGCGTAAGTCATTTAAAAAAAAAATCTAATGAAAATATACAAATCTACATGAAAACTAAAAAGATTTGATGCTTATTTCAACTGTCAAAGTATCACTGCTAGACCACAAGGGTGCACAAATGAAGCAACAAGCAAACAAGTTCATTTTACTTTATAGTCCGTATAAGCTAAAATTAGCTATTACATTCTTTCCTTGTTAGTTGCACGAATGATCATTGAATAATTTTATGTTAAATTATGCAATTCATTTAATTTTGCTGCAGGTGTGCAAACAGATCAGTAATGGAATGCAGTGCAAAATAGAATTTAAAATAGAGGGACCCATGACTAGAGGGAGGCACAGAATAACCTCAGTACTATGCGACTAAAAACATAATTTATGCTTACCTGATAAATTTATTTCTCTTGTAGTGTAGCCAGTCCACGGATCATCCATTACTTGTGGGATATTCTCCTCCTTCCCAACAGGAAGTTGCAAGAGGTTCACCCACAGCAGAGCTGCTATATAGCTCCTCCCCTCATTGCCATATCCAGTCATTCGACCGAAAAAAACCGAGAAAGGAGAAACCATAGGGTGCAGTGGTGACTGAAGTTTAATTAAAATTTAGACCTGCCTTAAAAGGACAGGGCGGGCCGTGGACTGGATACACTACAAGAGAAATAAATTTATCAGGTAAGCATAAATTATGTTTTCTCTTGTTAAGTGTATCCAGTCCACGGATCATCGATTACTTGTGGGATACCAATACCAAAGCTAAAGTACACGGATGATGGGAGGGACAAGGCAGGAACTTAAACGGAAGGAACCACTGCCTGTAGAACCTTTCTCCCAAAAACAGCCTCCGAAGAAGCAAAAGTATCAAATTTCTAAAATTTTGAAAAGGTATGAAGCGAACACCAAGTCGCAGCCTTGCAAATCTGTTCAACAGAGGCCTCATTTTTAAAGGCCCAGGTGGAAGCCACAGCTCTAGTAGAATGAGCTGTAATTCTTTCAGGGGGCTGCTGTCCAGCAGTCTCATATGCTAAACGGATTATACTCCAAAGCCAAAAGGAAAGAGGTTGCCGAGGCCTTTTGACCTCTCCTCTGTCCAGAGTAAACAACAAACAGGTTAGATGTTTGACGAAAATCTTTAGTAGCCTGCAAGTAAAACTTCAATGCACGGACTACGTCTAGATTATGCAAAAGACGTTCCTTCTTTGAAGAAGGATTAGGGCATAATGACGGAACAACAATCTCTTGATTGATATTCTTGTTAGAAACCACCTTAGGTAAAAACCCAGGTTTTGTACGCAGAACTACTTTATCTGAATGAAAGATCAGATAAGGAGAATCACAATGTAAGGCAGATAACTCCGAGACTCTTCGAGCCGAGGAAATAGCCATCAGAAAAAGAACTTTCCATGATAGAAGTTTGATATCAATAGAATGAAGGGGTTCAAACGGAACCCCTTGAAGAAATTTAAGAACCAAGTTTAAGCTCCATGGGGGAGCAACAGGTTTAAACACAGGCTTAATTCTAACTAAAGCCTGACAAAATGCCTGAACGTCTGGAACTTCTACCAGACGCTTGTGTAAAAGAATAGACAGAGCAGAAATCTGTCCTTTTAAAGAACTAGCTGATAATCCTTTGTCCAAACCCTCTTGGAGGAAGGACAATATTCTAGGAATCCTAACCCTACTCCATGAGTAATTCTTGGATTCACACCAATGAAGATATTTATGCCATATCTTGTGGTAAATTTTCCTGGTGACAGGCTTTCGTGCCTATATTAAGGTATCAATTACTGACTCGGAGAAGCCACGCTTTGATAGGATCAAGCGTTCAATCTCCATGCAGTCAGTCTCAGAGAAAGTAGATTTGGATGATTGAAAGGACCTTGTATTAGAAGGTCTTGTCTCAGAGGCAGAGTCCATGGTGGAAAGGATGACATGTCCACTAGGTCTGCATACCAGGTCCTGCGTGGCCACGCAGGCACTATCAATATCACCGATGCTCTCTCCTGTTTGATTTTGGCAATCAGACGAGGGAGCAGAGGAAACGGTGGAAACACATAAGCCAGGTTGAAGAACCAAGGCGCTGCTAGAGCATCTATCAGTGCCGCTTCTGGGTCCCTGGACCTGGATCCGTAACAAGGAAGCTTGGCGTTCTGGCGAGACGCCATGAGATCCAGTTCTGGTTTGCCCCAACGGAGAACCAATTGAGCAAACACCTCCGGATGGAGTTCCCACTCCCCCGGATGAAAAGTCTGACGACTTAGAAAATCCGCCTCCCAGTTCTCTACCCCTGGGATATGGATCGCTGACAGGTGGCAAGAGTGAGTCTCTGCCCAGCGAATTATCTTGGAGACTTCTGACATCGCTAGGGAACTCCTGGTTCCCCCTTGATGGTTGATGTAAGCCACAGTCGTGATGTTGTCCGACTAAAATCTGATGAACCTCAGTGTTGCTAACTGAGGCCAAGCTAGAAGAGCATTGAATATTGCTCTTAACTCCAGAATATTTATTGGGAGGAGTTTCTCCTCCTGAGTCCATGAACCCTGAGACTTCAGGGAGTTCCAGACTGCACCCCAACCTAGAAGGCTGGCGTCTGTTGTTACAATGGTCCAATCTGGCCTGCGAAAGGTCATACCTTTGGACAGATGGACTCGAGATAACCACCAGAGAAGAGAATCTCTGGTTTCCTGATCCAGATTTAGTAGAGGGGACAAATCTGTGTAATCCCCATTCCACTGACTGAGCATGCATAATTGCAGCGGTCTGAGATGCAAATGGCGCTATGTCCATCGCCGCTACCATTAAGCCGATTACTTCCATGCACTGAGCCACCGTGGGGCGCGGAATGGAGTGAAGAACACATTTAGAAGTTTTTATAACCTGGACTCCGTCGGGTAAATTTTCATTTCTATAGAATCTATCAGAGTCCCTAGGAAGGAAACCCTTGTGAGAGGAGATAGAGAACTCTTTTCTTCGTTCACTTTCCACCCATTCGACCTCAGAAATGCCAGAACTATCTCTGTATGAGACTTGGCAAGTTGGAAGCTTGACGCCTGTATCAGGATGTCGTCTAGGTAAGGAGCCACCGCTATGCCTCGCGGTCTTAGAACCGCCAGAAGTGAGCCCAGAACCTTTGTAAAAATTCTTGGGGCTGTAGCCAACCCGAATGGAAGAGCTACAAACTGGTAATGCCTGTCTAGAAAGGCAAACCTCAGGAACCGATGATGATTCATGTGAATGGGAATGTGAAGGTAGGCATCCTTTAAGTCCACTGTGGTCATGTACTAACCCTCTTGGATCATGGGTAAAATGGTTCGAATAGTTTCCATCTTGAATGATGGAACTCTGAGGAATTTGTTTAGGATCTTTAAATCCAAAATTGGTCTGAAGGTTCCCTCTTTTTTGGGGACCACAAACAGATTTGAATAAAACCCCTGTCCTTGTTCCGTCCGCGGAACTGGATGGATCACTCCCATTACCAGGAGGTCTTGCACGCAGCTTAGGAATGCCTCTTTTTTTTATCTGGTTTGCAGATAATCTTGAAAGGTGAAATCTCCCTTGTGGGGGAGAAGCTTTGAAGTCCAGAAGATATCCCTGAGATATGATCTCCAACGCCCAGGGATCCTGAACATCTCTTGTCCACGCCTGGGCGAAGAGAGAGAGTCTGCCCCCTACTAGATCCGTTATTGGATAGGGGGCCGCTCCTTCATGCTGTCTTGGAGGCAGCAGCAGGCTTTCTGGCCTGCTTGCCCTTGTTCCAGGACTGGGTAGGTTTCCAGGCCTGCTTAGATTGAGCAAAAGTTCCCTCTTGTTTTGAAGTAGAGGGAGCTGATCCTGCACCTGCCTTGAAATTTCGAAAGGCACGAAAATTATACTGTTTGGTCCTTGATTTGGCCCTGTCCTGAGGAAGGGTATGACCCTTACCTCCAGTAATGTCAGCAATAATTTCTTTCAAACCAGGCCCGAATAAGGTCTGCCCCTTGAAAGGAATGTTGAGTAATTTAGACTTTGAAGTCACATCAAGTGACCAGGATTTAAGCCATAGCGCCCTGCGCGCCTGGATGGCGAATCCGGAATTCATAGCCGATGTTTTGTCAAATGAACAATGGCATCAGAAACAAATGAGTTAGCTAGCTTAAGTGTTCTAAGCTTGTCAATAATTTCAGTCAATGGAGCTGTATGGATGGCCTCTTCCAGGGCCTCAAACCAGAACGCCGACGCAGCAGTGACAGACCCAATGCATGCAAGGGGCTGTAAAATAAAACCTTGTTGAATAAACATTTTCTTAAGGTAACCCTCTAATTTTTTATCCATTGGATCTGAAAAAGCACAACTGTCCTCAACCGGGATAGTGGTACGCTTTGCTAAAGTAGAAACTGCTCCCTCCACCTTAGGGACTGTCTGCCATAAGTCCCGTGTAGTGGCATCTATTGGAAACATTTTTCTAAATATAGGAGGTGGGGAAAAGGGCACACCGGGTTTATCCCACTCCTTACTAATGATTTCTGTAAGCCTTTTAGGTATTGGAAAAACATAATTTATGCTTACCTGATAAATTCCTTTCTTCTGTTGTGTGATCAGTCCACGGGTCATCATTACTTCTGGGATATAACTCCTCCCCAACAGGAAATGCAAGAGGATTCACCCAGCAGAGCTGCATATAGCTCCTCCCCTCTACGTCAGTCCCAGTCATTCGACCAAGAATCAACGAGAAAGGAGTAACCAAGGGTGAAGTGGTGACTGGAGTATAATTTAAAAGATATTTACCTGCCTTAAAACAGGGCGGGCCGTGGACTGATCACACAACAGAAGAAAGGAATTTATCAGGTAAGCATAAATTATGTTTTCTTCTGTTATGTGTGATCAGTCCACGGGTCATCATTACTTCTGGGATACCAATACCAAAGCAAAAGTACACGGATGACGGGAGGGATAGGCAGGCTCATTATACAGAAGGAACCACTGCCTGAAGAACCTTTCTCCCAAAAATAGCCTCCGAAGAAGCAAAAGTGTCAAATTTGTAAAATTTGGAAAAAGTATGAAGCGAAAACCAAGTTGCAGCCTTGCAAATCTGTTCAACAGAGGCCTCATTCTTAAAGGCCCAAGTGGAAGCCACAGCTCTAGTGGAGTGAGCTGTAATTCTTTCAGGAGGCTGCTGTCCAGCAGTCTCATAGGCTAAACGTATTATGCTACGAAGCCAAAAAGAGAGAGAGGTAGCAGAAGCTTTTTGACCTCTCCTCTGTCCAGAGTAAACGACAAACAAGGAAGAAGTTTGGCGAAAATCCTTAGTTGCCTGCAAGTAGAACTTGAGGGCACGAACTACATCCAGATTGTGTAAAAGACGTTCCTTCTTTGAAGAAGGATTTGGACACAAGGATGGGACAACAATCTCTTGATTGATGTTCCTGTTAGTGACTACCTTAGGTAAGAACCCAGGTTTAGTACGCAGAACTACCTTGTCTGAGTGAAAAATCAGATAAGGGGAATCACAATGTAAGGCTGATAACTCAGAGACTCTTCGAGCCGAGGAAATAGCCATTAAAAACAGAACTTTCCAAGATAACATTTTTATATCAATGGAATGAAGGGGTTCAAACGGAACACCCTGTAAAACGTTAAGAACTAAGTTTAAACTCCATGGTGGAGCAACAGCTTTAAACACAGGCTTGATCCTAGCTAAAGCCTGACAAAAGGACTGGACGTCTGGATTTTCTGACAGACGTCTGTGTAACAAGATGGACAGAGCTGAAATCTGTCCCTTTAATGAACTAGCTGATAAACCCTTTTCTAAACCTTCTTGTAGAAAAGACAATATCCTAGCGATCCTAACCTTACTCCAGGAGTAACCTTTGGATTCGCACCAGTATAGGTATTTCCGCCATATTTTATGGTAAATCCTTCTGGTAACAGGCTTCCTAGCCTGAATCAGGGTATCAATAACCGACTCAGAAAAACCACGTTTTGATAAAATCAAGCGTTCAATTTCCAAGCAGTCAGCTTCAGAGAAGTTAGATTTTGATGTTTGAATGGACCCTGTATCAGAAGGTCCTGTCTTAGAGGTAGAGACCAAGGCGGACAGGATGACATGTCCACTAGATCTGCATACCAAGTCCTGCGTGGCCAAGCAGGTGCTATTAGAATTACTGATGCTCTCTCCTGTTTGATTTTGGCAATCAATCGAGGAAGCAGCGGGAAGGGTGGAAACACATAAGCCATCCTGAAGTTCCAAGGTGCTGTTAAAGCATCTATCAGAACTGCTCCCGGATCCCTGGATCTGGACCCGTAGCGAGGAAGTTTGGCGTTCTGGCGAGACGCCATGAGATCTATCTCTGGTTTGCCCCAACGTCGAAGTATTTGGGCAAAGACCTCCGGATGAAGTTCCCACTCCCCCGGATGAAGAGTCTGGCGACTCAAGAAATCCGCCTCCCAGTTCTCCACTCCCGGGATGTGGATTGCTGACAGGTGGCAAGAGTGAGACTCTGCCCAGCGAATTATCTTTGATACTTCCATCATTGCTAGGGAGCTTCTTGTCCCTCCCTGATGGTTGATGTAAGCTACAGTCGTGATGTTGTCCGACTGAAACCTGATGAACCCCCGAGTTATTAACTGGGGCCAAGCCAGAAGGGCATTGAGAACTGCTCTCAATTCCAGAATGTTTATTGGAAGGAGACTCTCCTCCTGATTCCATAGTCCCTGAGCCTTCAGAGAATTCCAGACAGCGCCCCAACCTAGTAGGCTGGCGTCTGTTGTTACAATTGTCCAGTCTGGCCTGCTGAATGGCATCCCCCTGGACAGGTGTGGCCGATAAAGCCACCATAGAAGAGAATTTCTGGTCTCTTGATTCAGATTCAGAGTAGGGGACAAATCTGAGTAATCCCCATTCCACTGACTTAGCATGCATAATTGCAGCGGTCTGAGGTGTAGGCGTGCAAAAGGTACTATGTCCATTGCCGCTACCATTAAGCCGATCACCTCCATGCATTGAGCTACTGACGGGTGTTGAATGGAATGAAGGACGCGGCATGCATTTTGAAGTTTTGTTAACCTGTCTTCTGTCAGGTAAATCTTCATTTCTACAGAATCTATAAGAGTCCCCAAGAATGGAACTCTTGTGAGAGGAAAGAGAGAACTCTTCTTTTCGTTCACTTTCCATCCATGCGACCTTAGAAATGCCAGAACTAACTCTGTATGAGACTTGGCAGTTTGAAAGCTTGAAGCTTGTATTAGAATGTCGTCTAGGTACGGAGCTACCGAAATCCCTCGCGGTCTTAGTACCGCTAGAAGGGCACCCAGAACCTTTGTGAAGATTCTTGGAGCCGTAGCCAATCCGAATGGAAGAGCTACAAACTGGTAGTGCCTGTCTAAGAAGGCAAACCTTAGATACCGGTGATGATCTTTGTGGATCGGTATGTGAAGGTAAGCATCCTTTAAATCCACTGTGGTCATGTACTGACCCTCTTGGATCATGGGTAAGATTGTCCGAATAGTTTCCATTTTGAACGATGGAACTCTTAGGAATTTGTTTAGAGTCTTTAAATCTAAGATTGGCCTGAAAGTTCCCTCTTTTTTGGGAACCACAAACAGGTTTGAGTAGAACCCTTGTCCTTGTTCCGACCACGGAACCGGATGGATCACTCCCATTGTTAACAGATCTTGTACGCAGCGTAGAAACGCTTCTTTCTTTATCTGGTTTGTTGACAACCTTGACAGATGAAATCTCCCTCTTGGGGGAGATAATTTGAAGTCTAGAAGGTATCCCTGAGATATGATCTCTAGTGCCCAGGGATCCTGAACATCTCTTGCCCAGGCCTGGGCGAAGAGAGAGAGTCTGCCCCCTACTAGATCCGGTCCCGGATCGGGGGCTCTCGGTTCATGCTGTCTTTGGGGCAGCAGCAGGTTTCCTGGCCTGCTTGCTTTTGTTCCAGGACTGGTTAGGCTTCCAGCCTTGCCTGTAACGAGCAACAGCTCCTTCCTGTTTTGGTGCAGTGGAGGTTGATGCTGCTCCTGTTTTGAAATTCCGAAAGGGACGAAAATTAGACTGTCTAGCCTTAGCTTTGGCCTTGTCTTGAGGTAGGGCGTGGCCCTTACCTCCCGTAATGTCAGCGATAATTTCTTTCAAACCGGGCCCGAATAAGGACTGCCCCTTGAAAGGTATATTAAGTAATTTGGACTTAGAAGTAACATCAGCTGACCAGGATTTTAGCCACAGTGCCCTGCGTGCCTGTATGGCGAATCCTGAGTTCTTAGCCGTAAGTTTGGTTAAATGTACTACGGCCTCCGAAATGAAAGAATTAGCTAGTTTAAGGACTCTAAGCCTGTCCGTAATGTCGTCTAGCGTAGAGGAACTAAGGTTCTCTTCAAGCGACTCAATCCAAAATGCTGCCGCAGCCGTAATCGGCGCGATACATGCAAGGGGTTGTAATATAAAACCTTGTTGAACAAACATTTTCTTAAGGTAACCCTCTAATTTTTTATCCATTGGATCTGAGAAAGCACAGCTATCCTCCACCGGGATAGTGGTACGCTTAGCTAAAGTAGAAACTGCTCCCTCCACCTTGGGGACCGTTTGCCATAAGTCCCGAGTGGTGGCGTCTATTGGAAACATCTTTCTAAATATTGGAGGGGGTGAGAACGGCACACCGGGTCTATCCCACTCCTTAGTAACAATTTCAGTTAGTCTCTTAGGTATAGGAAAAACGTCAGTACTCGCCGGTACCGCAAAGTATTTATCCAACCTACACAGTTTCTCTGGTATTGCAATGGTGTTACAATCGTTGAGAGCTGCTAAGACCTCCCCTAGTAGTACACGGAGGTTCTCCAATTTAAATTTAAAATTTGAAATATCTGAGTCCAATCTGTTTGGATCAGAACCGTCACCCACAGAATGAAGCTCTCCGTCCTCATGCTCTGCGAGCTGTGACGCAGTATCAGACATGGCCCTAGCATTGTCAGCGCACTCTGTTCTCACCCCAGAGTGATCACGCTTGCCTCTTAGTTCTGGTAATTTAGACAAAACTTCAGTCATAACAGTAGCCATATCTTGTAATGTTATCTGTAATGGCCGCCCAGATGTACTAGGCGCCAAAATATCACGCACCTCCCGGGCGGGAGATGCAGGTACTGTCGCGTGAGGCGAGTTAGTCGGCATAACTCTCCCCTCGCTGTTCGGTGAAATTTGTTCACATTGTACAGATTGACTTTTATTTAAAGTAGCATCAATACAGTTAGTACATAAATTTCTATTGGGCTCCACCTTGGCATTGGAACAAATGACACAGATATCTTCCTCTGAGTCAGACATGTTTAACACACTAGCAAAAAAACTTACAACTTGGTTATAATCTTTTTTAGCAAAAAAACGCACTGTGCCTCAAAGAGGTACTAACGATTAAATGACAGTTGAAATAATGAACTGAAAAAACAGTTATAGCATCAAACTTTAAAACAACACAACTTTTAGCAAAGGTTTGTTCCCATTAGTAAAAAACAACACTAATTAAATTTGTACATAAGAAAACAAAACAACGTTTTTTATTCACAGTCACTATAAGAATTCTCACAGCTCTGCTGAGAGAATTTACCTCCCTTCAAAGAAGTTTGAAGACCCCTGAGATCTGTCAGAGATGAACCGGATCATGCAGGAAATATAAAAGTAGCTGACTGGAATTTTTTGATGCGTAGCAAAGAGCGCCAAAAACGGCCCCTCCCTCTCCCACACAGCAGTGAAGAGAAACGAAACTGTCACAATTAAAGCAAAAAACTGCCAAGTGGAAAATAATGCCCAAATATTTATTCACACAGTACCTCAGCAATGTAAACGATTCTACATTCCAGCAAAAACGTTTAACATGAGAATAGTTATTAAAAGGATTAGTGACCTTTAACACAGTAGTTCCGGTGAAATACCATCCCCAGAATACTGAAGTGTATACATACATGTCATTTTAACGGTATGGCAGGCTTTTCTCATCAATTCCATTCAGAAAATAAAAACTGCCACATACCTCAATGCAGATTCATCTGCCCGCTGTCCCCTGATCTGAAGCCTTTACCTCCCTCAGATGGTCGAGAACAGCAATATGATCTTAACGACTCCGGTTAAAATCATAGTAAAAAATCTCTGTCAGATTCTTCCTCAAACTCTGCCAGAGAAGTAATAACACGCTCCGGTGCTATTTTAAAATAACAAACTTTTGATTGAAGTCATAAAAACTAAGTATAATCACCATAGTCCTCTCACACATCCTATCTAGTCGTTGGGTGCAAGAGAATGACTGGGACTGACGTAGAGGGGAGGAGCTATATGCAGCTCTGCTGGGTGAATCCTCTTGCATTTCCTGTTGGGGAGGAGTTATATCCCAGAAGTAATGATGACCCGTGGACTGATCACACATAACAGAAGAAATCATCAGTACTCACCGGCACTGCATGGTATTTATCCAACCTACACAATTTCTCTGGCACTGCAATTGTGTCACAGTCATTCAGAGCAGCTAATACCTCCCCAAGCAATACACGGAGGTTCTCAAGCTTAAATTTAAAAATTAGAAATCTCTGAATCAGGTCTCCCCGATTCAGAGACGTCACCCACAGACTGAAGCTCTCCGTCCTCAGGTTCTGCATATTGTGATGCAGTATAAGACATGGCTCTTACAGCATCTACGCGCTCTGTATCTTGTCTAACCCCAGAGCTATCGCGCTTGCCTCTCAATTCAGGCAATCTGGCTAATACCTGTGACAGGGTATTATTCATGATTGCAGCCATGTCCTGCAAAGTAATCGCTATTGGCATCCCTGATGTACTTGGCGCCATATTAGCGTGCGTCCCTCGAGCGGGAGTCGACAAACCCCTCTGGTGACAATTCTTTTATAGATAAAGACTGATTTTTACTGTTTAAGGTGAAATCAATACATTTAGTACACATTCTCCTATGGGGCTCCACCATGGCTTTTAAACATAATGAATAAGTAGTTTCCTCTGTGTCAGACATGTTTGTACAGACTAGCAATTTGACTAGCAAGCTTGGAAAACACTTTAAACCAAGTTAACAAGCAATATAAAAAACGTTACTGTGCCTTTAAGAGAAACAAAAACGTTTTTAAAACAGTCACAACAACTGCCACAGATCTACTGTGGTTGTTACCCTCCTCAAACACGACTTTTGAAGCCTTTTGAGCCCTTCAGAGATGTCCTGTATCATGCAGAAGGAAGCTGAGTGTCTCTGTCTGTAATTTTAACTGCGCAGAAAAGCGCTAAAATAGGCCCCTCCCACTCATATTACAACAGTGGAAAGCCTCAGGAAACTGTTTCTAGGCAAAAATCAAGCCAGCCATGTGGAGAAAAAACTAGGCCCCAATAAGTTTTGTCACCAAACATATATAAAAACGATTAACATGCCAGCAAACGTTTTATATTACACTTTTATAAGAGTATGTATCTCTGTTAATAAGCCTGATACCAGTCGCTATTAAATCACTGCATTTAGGCTTAACTTACATTAATCCGGTATCAGCAGCATTTTTCTAGCAAATTCCATCCCTAGAAATATGTTAACTGCACATACCTTATTGCAGGGAAACCTGCACGCCATTCCCCCTCTGAAGTTACCTCACTCCTCAGAATATGTGAGAACGGCAATGGATCTTAGTTACTTCTGCTAAGATCATAGAAATCACAGGCAGATTCTTCTTCTAATGCTGCCTTTGATAAAACAGTACACTCCGGTACCATTTAAAAATAAACTTTTGATTGAAGTTAAGAAACTAACTATAATACACCACACTCCTCTTACTACGTCCATCTTTGTTGAGAGTTGCAAGAGAATGACTGGATATGGCAGTGAGGGGAGTAGCTATATAGCAGCTCTGCTGTGGGTGATCCTCTTGCAACTTCCTGTTGGGAAGGAGAATATCCCACAAGTAATGGATGATCCGTGGACTGGATACACTTTACAAGAGAAATGTACTTTACTTTGGTGTCCCTTTAATTTTTTTCATATTGCCGTTTGAGAAAAATACACAAGGTTATCTTCCCCCCCACCCCTCTGTTTGGCAACATTGGCTTCTCTACTCTCAACCTGAAAAAAAAAAAAAAAAAAAAAAGTGAGGTTGATATAGGAAGAGGCTAGCATCTGTATGTATGAGGTCTTGTCAGGGGTGACTACAGTGTTATGGGTACAATCTCTGAAGTGGGATATCTTTACGTATAAAGATTCCCACCCCATTTTTCTTTGTAGAGCCAGATGAGAATAGACAATTGGATAAGAAAGGGTAAACAACTTAGGTTCTATCCCCTTTTTTAAAACGGTTTCTTGTAAAAGGACAATTTTATCTTTTAGTCTATTAAATTCCCTTATTACAAAAGAGCGCTTTTCAGTTTTTTTTTTTTTAACCCTTTAGCATTGATAGTAAGGAGGGTAAGAATTTGAGAGGATGGCCACCCTGACATAATGGAGATAGAGAGAAAAAAAAAAGGGGGGGGGGGAGGGGATAAAAGGTAAGACTGAACGTAAATAAGTATCAGAGCAAAAGTTTAAACATGAGGATTATTAGAAGAAAAAAAAAAGCTCAGGCAGAGCTATATTACTATTACTATATTAATATGATCCCCCTAAGCAAATAAGCTGAAGAGGGTAATGTAATATGCAATATCAATTACGTTAACTAATTTAAAAAAAAAAAAAATTATATAAAAAAAAACAATTTATGTAAGAACTTACCTGATAAATTCATTTCTTTCATATTGGCAAGAGTCCATGAGCTAGTGACGTATGGGATATACAATCCTACCAGGAGGGGGGCAAAGTTTCCCAAACCTCAAAATGCCTATAAATACACCCCTCACCACACCCACAATCCAGTTTAACGAATAGCCAGTAGTGGGGTGATAAAGAAATGAGTAAAAAGCATCAACAAAGGAATCTGGACTCTTGCCAATTTGAAAGAAATGAATTTATCAGGTAAGTTCTTACATAAATTATGTTTTCTTTCATGTAATTGGCAAGAGTCCATGAGCTAGTGACGTATGGGATATCAAATACCCAAGATGTGGAACTCCACGTAAGAGTCACTAGAGAGGGAGGGATAAAAATAAACAGCCATATGCTGAAAAATTAATCCACAACCCAAAATATAAGTTATTCTCATAGAGAAAAGAAAAACTTAAAACATCAGCAGAAGAATCAAACTGAAACAGCTGCCTGAAGAACTCTTCTACCAAAGACTGGTTCTGAAAAATCAAAAACATCAAAACGGTAGAATTTAGTAAATGTATGCAAAGAGGACCAAGTTGCCGCTTTGCAAATCTGATCAACTGAAGCTTCATTCGATAAAAGCCCACGAAGTGGAGACTGATCTAGTAGAATGAGCTGTAATTCTCTGAGGCGGGGCCTGACCCGACTAAATAAGCTTGATGAATCAAAAGCTTTAACCAAGAGGCCAAGGAAATAGCAGAAGCCTTTTGACCTTTCCTAGAACCAGAGAATATAACAAATAGACTAGAAGTCTTTCTGAAATCTTTAGTAGCTTCAACATAATATTTCAAAGCTCTCACCACATCCAAAGAATGTAAGGCTTTTTCCAAAGAATTCTTAGGATTAGGACACAAGGAAGGGACAGCACTTTCTCTACTAATGTTGTTAGAATTCACAACCTTAGGAAAGAACTTAAATGAAGTCCGCAAAACCACCTTATCCTGATGAAAAATCAGAAAAGGAGATTCACAAGAAAGAGCAGAAAGTTCAGAAACTCTTCTAGCAGAAGAGATGGCCAAAAGGAACAACACTTTTCAAGAAAGTAGTTTAATGTCCAAAGAGTGCATAGGCTCAAATGGAGGAGCCTGTAATGCCCTCAAAACCAAATTAAGACTCCAAGGAGGAGAAATTGATTCAATGACAGGCTTAATATGAACTAAAGCCTGAACAAAACAGTGAATATCAGGAAGAGTAGCAATCTTTCTGTGAAATAAAACAGAAAGAGCAGAGATTTGTCCCTTCAAAGTACTTGCAGACAAACCTTTATCCAAACCATCCTGAAGAAACTGCAAAATTCTAGGAATTCTAAAAGAATGCCAAGAGAATTTATGAGAAGAACACCATGAAATGTATGTCTTCCAAACTCGATAATAAATCTTCCTAGAGACAGATTTACGAGCTTGTAACATAGTATTAATTACGGAGTCAGAGACACCTCTATGACTTAGCACTAAACGTTCAATTTCCATACCTTCCAATTTAATGATTTGAGATCCTGATGGAAAAACGGACCTTGAGACAGTAGGTCCGGCCTTAATGGAATTGGCCAAGGTTGGCAACTGGACATCGGAACAAGATCCGCATACCAAAACCTGTGGGGCCATGCTGGAGCCACCAGCAACACCAATGATTGTTCCATGATGATTTTGGAGATCACTCTTGGAAGAAGAACTAGAGGCGGGAAGATATAAGCAGGTTGATAACACCAAGGAAGTGTCAGCGCATCCCCTGCTTCCGCCGGAGAATCCCTGGACAGGTATCTGGGAAGTTTCTTGTTTAGATGAGAAGCCATCAGATCGATTTCTGGAAGACCCCACATCTGAACAATCTGAGAAAACACATCCGGATGGAGAGACCACTCCCCTGGATGTTAAGTCTGACGGCTGAGATAATCCGCCTCCCAATTGTCTACACCTGGGATATGAACCGCAGAAATTAGACAGGAGCTGGATTACGTCCAAACAAGTATCCAAGATACTTCTTTCATAGCTTGGGGACTGTGAGTCCCACCCTGATGATTGACATATGCCACTGTTGTGATATTGTCTGTCTGAAAACAAATGAATGGTTCTCTCTTCAACAGAGGCCAAAACTGAAGAGCTCTGAGAATTGCACGGAGTTCTAAAATATTGATTGATAATCTCGCCTCTTGTGATTTCCAAACCCCTTGTGCTGTCAGAGATCCCCAGACAGCTCCCCAACCTGAAAGACTCACATCTGTTGTGATCACAGTCCAGGTCGGCCGAACAAAGGAGGCCCCTTGAACTAAACGCTGGTGATTTAACCACCACGTCAGAGAGTGTCGAATATTGGGATTTAAGGATATTACTTGTGATATCTTTGTATAATCCCTGCACCATTGATTCAGCATACAAAGCTGGAGAGGTCTCATGTGAAAACAGGCAAAAGGAATCGCGTCCGATGCTGCAGTCATGAGGCCTAAAACTTCCATGCACATAGCCACTGAAGGGAATGACTGAGATTGAAGGTGCCGACATGCTGCAACCAATTTCAAACATCTCTGGTCTGTTAGAGACAGAGTCATGGACACTGAATCAATCTGGAAACCTAAAAAGGTGACCCTTGTCTGAGGAATCAAGAAACGTTTTGGTAAATTGATCCTCCAACCATGTTTTCGAAGAAACAACACTAGTTGATTTGTGTGAGCTTCTGCAGAACGTAAAGACTGAGCTAGTACCAAGATATCGTCCAAATAAGGAAACACCGCAATACCCTGTTCTCTGACTACAGAGAGTAGGGCACAAAGAACCTTTGAAAAGATTCTTGGAGCTGTTGCTAGGCCAAATGGAAGAGCAACAAATTAGTAATGCTTGTCTAGAAAAGAGAATCTCAGGAACTGATAATGTTCTGGATGAATCAGAATATGAAGGTAAGCATCTTGCAAGTCTATTGTAGACATATAATGTCCTTGCTGAACAAAAGGCAGAATAGTCCTTATAGTAACCATCTTGAAAGTTGGTACTCTTACATAACGATTCAAAATGTTCAAATCCAGAACTGGTCTGAATGAATTTTCTTTCTTTGGGACAATGAATAGATTTGAATAAAACCCCAGACCTTGTTCCTGAAAAGGAACCGGCATGATTACCCCTGAAACCTCCAGGTCTGAAACACACATCAGGAAAGCCTGAGCTTTTACTGGATTTACTGGGATGCGTGAGAGAAAAAAATCTTCTCACAGGAGGTCTTACTCTGAATCCTATTCGGTACCCCTGAGAGACAATGCTCTGAATCCATTGATTTTGGACAGAATTTGCCCAAACATCCTTGAAAAACCTAAATCTGCCCCCTACCAGCTGAGCTGGAATGAGGGCTGCACCTTCATGTGGACTTAGGGGCTGACTTTGGTTTCTTAAATGGCTTGGATTTATTCCAACTTGCGGAAGGATTCCAATTGGAAACAGTTTCCTTGGGGGAAGGATTAGGTTTTTGTTCCTTATTTTGACGAAAGGAACAAAAACGATTAGAAGCCTTAGATTTACCCTTAGATTTTTTATCCTGAGGCAAAAAATCTCCCTTCCCCCAGTAACAGTTGAAATAATAGAATCCAACAGAAAACCAAATACATTATTTCCTTGGAAAGAAAGAGATAGTAATCTAGACTTAGATGTCATATCAGCATTCCAAGATTTAAGCCACAAAGCTCTTCTAGCTAAAATAGCTAAAGACATGGATCCAACATCAATTTTGATAATATCAAAAATTGCATCACAAATAAAATGATTAGCATGTTGTAGTAAACGAACAATGCCATATAAGTCGGAATCCAATTCTTGTTGCGCTAAATTCTCCAACCAAAAAGTTGAAGCAGCTGCAACATCAGCCAAAGAAATTGCAGGCCTAAGAAGATGACTTGAATATAAATAGGCTTTCCTTAGATAAGATTCAAGCTTCCCATCTAAAGGATCTTTAAAGGAATTACTATCTTCCATAGGAATAGTGGTTCGTTTAGCAAAAGTAGAAATAGCCCCATCAACTTTGGGGATCTTTTCCCAAAACTCTATTGAAATTGCTGGTAAAGGATACAATTTTTTAAACCTTGCAGAAGGATTAAAAGGAGTACCCGGCTTATTCCATTCCTTAGAAATCATATCAGAAATAGCATCAGGAATAGGAAAAACCTCTGGAGTAAGCACAGGAGGTTTAAAAACAGAATTTAAACGTTTACTAGTTTTAATATCAAGAGGACTAGCTTCCTCAATATCCAAAGTAATTAACACTTCTTTTAACAAAGAACGCATATATTCCATTTTAAATAAATAAGTAGATTTGTCAGTGTCAATATCTGAGGAAGGATCTTCTGAATCAGATAGATCCTCATTAGAGGTGGATAATTCATTATGTTGTCGGTCATTTGAAATTTCATCAACTTTATGAGAAGTTTTAAAAGACCTCACACTTATTAGAAGGCAGAAATGCAGACAAAGCCTTCTGAATAGAATCAGTAACAAATTCTTTAAAATTCATAGGTATATCATGTACATTAGAAGTTGAAGGAACTGCAACCGGCAATGTACTATTACTCATGGACACACTATCTGCATGTAAAAGTTTATCATCGCAACTAATACAAATGACATTAGGAGATATAATCTCCACAATTTTACAACAAATGCACTTAGCTTTGGTATAACCGATGTGAGGCAGCAAAGTTCCAACAGATACTTCTGAGACAGGATCAGATTGAGACATCTTGCAAAATGTAAAAGAAAAAACAACATATAAAGCAAAATTTTCAATTTCCTTATATGACAGTTTCAGGAATGGGAAAAAATGCAAATAGCATAGCCCTCTGACATAGAAAAAGGCAAGAGACAAACAGCAATGGGGCAAATAAATAATGAAAAAAAATTTGGCTCCAAGTATGACTCACAACGTAACCTACAAATTTTTTGGCACCAACCATGTCCGGAAATGACACACTCAAGTCACTAACGACGCAACCCTGTGTGAAACCTCTGCGTCAATTACAACACCGGAAATGACAAACTTGCGTCAACGGACGTGCCTTTCGCACCAAAAAAATCTCGCGCCAAGAATGACGCAATAAAGTGTAGCATTTGGCGCACCCGCGAGCCTAAGTCAGCCCGGAATTTGAAACAAAGTAGTCAATTGAAAAAAAGACTAAACCCCAGGTAAGAAAAAAATATTTCTTAATATTAACTTTCCCCAAATATGAAACTGACAATCTGCAAAAGGAAATACATGAACCTGACTCATGGCAAATATAAGTACAATACATATATTTAGAACTTTATATAAATGCATAAAGTGCCAGACCATAGTGAGGTGTCTTAAGTAATAAAAACATACTTACCCACAAGACACCCATCCACATATAGCAAATAGCCAAACCAGTACTGAAACAGTTATCAGTAGAGGTAATGGTATATGAGAGTATATCGTCGATCTGAAAAGGGAGGTAGATGAATCTCTATGACCGATAACAAAGAACCTATGAAAAAGACCCCCGTTAGGAAAATCATTGCATTCAATAGGTGATACTTTCCACGTCCCTCTGACATTCGCTGTACTCTGAGAGGGATCGGCCTTTAAAATGCTGAGAAGCGCATGTCAACGTAGAAATCTTAGCACAAACTTACTTCACCACCTCCATAGGAGGCAAAGTTTGTAAAACTGAATTGTAGGTGTGGTGAGGGGTGTATTTATAGGCATTTTAAGGTTTGAGAAACTTTGCCCCTCCTGGTAGGATTGTATATCCCATACGTCACTAGCTCATGGACTCTTGCCAATTACATGAAAGAAAAGAAGCAGCTGATGCTATATAATGTTTCAGACATTATTCATGTGTGTGCCAGTGTGTTCATTTGCCGACATTAGTTTTGTGCAGATACTCACCCCAACAAATGGTATAAACTTCTGTGAGGTGTCTTCATCAGGGCTAGAAGATATATATAAAAAAAAAGAATTTTAAAACTACTTAACAGTGCATTAAATTCTGAAAACAAACTTCAAACCAGACTAATTAATTTTCCCCTCATATCCAGCATGCAGCAATCCACAAGCAAATATTGCAGACCTTCCTCACGATGCTCTCAAGGCAGCAGAGGATTTGCGCTGTCTGTATCAATATTTTTTGTAGCGTTTAAAGATGAAGTATTCACAAGTAATTGCTAATTAACTTATTTACCAATGCCTGAAAAAAGAATTTGGTTGTAAGATTTTAAATATTACACACAATGCACAACAACCAAAGCACTCTTGAAACAAGGTTTTTGTTAAAACACAAAGAAATCAAGTTGTCACACAAATTTATAAAACCCTGGAGTTTAAAATGCTTACTGGAAATTCAAATAAAATTTGCACCACCCCACTTCTGCCACAAATGCAAAATGCAAGCACAAAGGAACATAAAATAAAAATAAAAAAAGAACAAAACAAAACTCTACCTCTTAATTTAATCAC
The DNA here is from genome assembly GCF_027579735.1 of Bombina bombina. NCBI lineage: Eukaryota > Metazoa > Chordata > Amphibia > Anura > Bombinatoridae > Bombina > Bombina bombina. Next base: position 230,625,041 of record NC_069499.1, read on the forward strand.
AAAAAGTTATACAGGTGGCCCTCGTTTTACAACGGTTCAATTTACACCGTTTCAGAATAACAACCTTTTTTTCCAGTCATGTGACCGCTATTGAAAAGCATTGAGAAGCAGTGCATTTATTAAAATAGCCAGTAGGTGGAGCTGTCCGCTTGTGTTGCAGCAAAGCCAAGCAAGCTGAAATTAATCAGTTTAACCAGACCTGAGCTATCGAGCAGATTTCAAAGGCACAAGATCTTCCTGTCTATAACTCAGTCCAGATTGGAATGCATAGAAAGAACTGTTTGCAGAAAAATGCAAATGAAGTCTGTTGTGTGATTATTTTATTAGGTTTATAATGCTGTCTAGCAAATGTTTTTGTTCAATTATATATTTTGTGTTGTATGATTATTTTATTCGGTGTATAATGCTGTCTAACATTTAAATTCTTCATTTCAAAGCTTTAAAAATAATGTATTAGGTGTTACTTATGACAATTTTGAGAGGGGCCTGGAACCTATCTCCCTCACTTCCCATTGACTTACATTATAAACTTGGTTTCAATTTACAACGGTTTCGATTTACAACCATTCCTTCTGGAACCTAACCCCGGCGTAAACTGAGGGCTACCTGTATATTTTTTTAAACACTATCTGAATTCTGCGTCTTATTAGAGTTTAAGAAAAAGTAATTATGAGCCACAATACAGTTCTTTTCTATCACTCATATCATAGCATTCCAACAGAAGGAAAAGGATTGAGTTGAAGTTGAGCATAGGCCTGCTACTGCCGAGTCTGTGTTGGTTTGAGAGACAGGTGCAAAGTTTCTAAGTCAATTATAGAAGGCACATGAATCTGAGGCGTTAAGGGGCTCTTTGGTAGGTTGATTCATGACTGTAAAGCATTTCTTTCATGGTGGTGAGAGGTCACAATCCGGTTACATATGGGAATTATATTCCTAACACTATGAGGAGGCAAAGTTTCCCAAACCCCAAGAGCCCTATAAAACCCCTCCCACCTCACACATACCTTAGTCAAAGGTATAGCCAAGTAGTGAGGTTAAAAATGAATAAGAGCCAAAAAGAAGCAGGGAAAAAGGATATGCTTAAAACAAATCAACCCCAAGTAAAGGGTGGGGGCTCCAGGACTCTCGGCACAATGAAAGAAATGAATTTATAAGGCAAGTATTAATGATGTTTTCTTTCATATAGATGGCGAGAGTCCACGATCCGTTACATATGGGAACGAATACCCAAGCTGTGGTAGTCCATAAGAAACAATAAAAGGAGAGATTTAAAAAACAGAATTTATGCTTACCTGATAAATTACTTTCTCCAACGGTGTGTCCGGTCCACGGCGTCATCCATTACTTGTGGGATATTCTCTTCCCTAACAGGAAATGGCAAAGAGCACAGCAAAAGCTGTCCATATAGCCCCTCCTTGGCTCCGCCCTCCCAGTCATTCGACCGACGGTTAGGAGAAAAAAAGGAGAAACTATAGGGTGCCGTGGTGACTGTAGTGTATAGAGAAAGAAATTTTTCAAACCTGATTAAAAAACCAGCGCGGGCCGTGGACCGGACACACCGTTGGAGAAAGTAATTTATTAGGTAAGCATAAATTCTGTTTTCTCCAACATTGGTGTGTCCGGTCCACGGCGTCATCCATTACTTGTGGGAACCAATACCAAAGCTTTAGGACACGGATGAAGGGAGGGAGCAAATCAGGTTACCTAAACGGAAGGCACCACGGCTTGCAAGACCTTTCTCCCAAAAACAGCCTCCGAAGAAGCAAAAGTATCAAATTTGTAAAATTTGGCAAAAGTGTGCAGAGAAGACCAAGTCGCTGCCTTACATATCTGATCAACAGAAGCCTCGTTCTTGAAGGCCCATGTGGAAGCAACAGCTCTAGTGGAGTGAGCTGTGATTCGTTCAGGAGGCTGCCGTCCGGTAGTTTCATAAGCCAATCAGATAATGCTTTTCAGCCAGAAAGACAGAGAGGTAGCCGTAGCTTTTTGTCCTCTCCTCTTACCAGAGTAAACGACAAACAAAGATGAGGTTTGTCTAAAATCCTTAGTTGCTTCTAAATAGAACTTTAAAGCACGAACTACATCTAAATTGTGTAACAAACGTTCCTTCTTTGAAACTGGATTCGGACACAGAGAAGGAACAACTATTTCCTGGTTAATATTCCTGTTGGAAACAACTTTCGGAAGAAAACCAGGCTTAGTACGCAAAACGACCTTATCTGCATGGAACACCAGAAAGCAGATAATTCAGAAACTCTTCTTGCAGAAGAAATAGCAACCAAAAACAGAACTTTCCAAGATAGTAACTTGATATCTATGGAATGTAGAGGTTCAAACGGAACCCCTTGAAGAACTGAAAGAACTAAATTTAGACTCCAAGGAGGAGTCAAAGGTCTGTAAACAGGCTTGATTCTGACCAAAGCCTGTACAAAAGCTTGTATATCTGGCACAGCTGCCAGTCGTATGTGTAACAAGACAGATAAAGCAGAAATCTGTCCTTTTAGAGAACTCGCTGACAATCCCTTATCCAAACCGTCTTGAAGAAAGGAGAGGATCTTAGGAATTTTAATCTTACTCCAGGAGAATCCCTTGGATTCACACCAACAGATATATCTTTTCCATATTTTATGGTAAATCTTTCTAGTCACAGGTTTTCTGGCTTGGACCAGAGTATCTATCACAGAATCTGAAAACCCACGCTTGGATAAAATCAAACGTTCAATTTCCAAGCAGTCAGCTGTAGAGAAACTAGATTTGGATGTTCGAATGGACCTTGTATTAGAAGATCCTGTCTCAAAGGTAGCTTCCATGTTGGAGCCGATGACATATTCACCAGGTCTGCATACCAAGTCCTGCGCGGCCACGCAGGAGCTATCAGAATCACCGATGCCTTCTCCTGTTTGATCCTGGCTACAAGCCTGGGGAGGAGAGGGAACGGTGGAAACGCATAAGCTAGGTTGAACGACCAAGGCGCCACTAATGCATCCACTAGAGTCGCCTTGGGATCCCTGGATCTGGACCCGTAGCAAGGAACCTTGAAGTTCTGACGGGATGCCATCAGATCCATGTCTGGAATGCCCCATAATTGAGTCAACTGGGCAAACACCTCCGGGTGGAGTTCCCACTCCCCCGGATGGAAAGTCTGACGACTCAGGTAATCCGCCTCCCAGTTGTCTACTCCTGGGATGTGGATTGCAGATAGATGGCAGGAGTGATCCTCCGCCCATTTGATGATTTTGGATACCTCTCTCATCGCCAAGGAACTCTTTGTTCCCCCCTGATGATTGATGTAAGCTACAGTCGTCATGTTGTCCGACTGGAATCTTATGAATCCGGTCTTCGTTAGTTGAGGCCAAGCCTGGAGAGCATTGAATATCGCTCTCAGTTCCAGTATGTTTATCGGAAGAAGAGACTCTTCCCGAGACCATAGACCCTGAGCTTTCAGGGAGTCCCAGACCGCGCCCCAGCCTAATAGACTGGCGTCGGTCGTGACAATGACCCACTTTGGTCTGCGGAAACTCATTCCCTGAGACAGGTGATCCTGGGACAACCACCAACTGAGTGAGTCTCTGGTTATCTGGTCTACTTGAATCTTTGGGGACAAGTCTGTATAATCCCCATTCCACTGCTTGAGCATGCACAGTTGTAATGGTCTTAGATGAATTCGAGCAAAAGGAACTATATCCATTGCTGCCACCATCAACCCTACTACTTCCATGCACTGAGCTATGGAAGGCTGTAGAATAGAGAGAAGAACTTGACAAGCGTTTCGAAGCTTTGACTTTCTGACTTCTGTCAAGAAGATCTTCATTTCTAAAGAATCTATTATTGTTCCCAAAAAGGGAACTCTTGTCGACGGATAAAGGGAACTCTTTTCTACGTTCACCTTCCACCCGTGAGATCTGAGAAAGGCTAGAACGATGTCTGTATGAGCCTTTGCCTTGGAAAGAGACGACGCTTGAATTAAAATGTCGTCCAGGTAAGGTGCCACTGCAATGCCCCTTGGTCTTAGAACCGCTAGAAGGGACCCGAGCACTTTTGTGAAAATTCTGGGAGCAGTGGCTAGTCCGAATGTAAGAGCCACGAACTGATAATGTTTGTCCAGAAAGGCGAAACCTTAGGAACTGATGATGATCTTTGTGGATAGGAATATGTAGATACGCATCCTTTAAATCCACGGTAGTCATATATTGACCCTCCTGGATTGCAGGTAAAATTGTTCGAATGGTTTCCATTTTGAACGATCTTTTTTGGGAACTACAAACAGATTTGAGTAAAACCCCTGACCTTGTTCCACAGTTGGAACTGGGTGTATCACTCTCATCTTTAACAGGTCTTCTACACAATGTAAGAATGCCTGTCTCTTTATTTGGTTTGAAGATAAGTGAGAAATGTGGAACCTTCCCCTTGGGGGTAGTTCCTTGAATTCTAGAAGATAACCCTGAGAGACTATTTCTAGTGCCCAGGGATCCTGAACATCTCTTGCCCAAGCCTGAGCAAAGAGAGAGAGTCTGCCCCCTACTAGATCCGGTCCCGGATCGGGGGCTACCCCTTCATGCTGTTTTGGTAGCAGCAGCAGGTTTCTTGGCTTGTTTACCCTTGTTCCAGCCTTGCATTGGTTTCCATGCTGGTTTAGTCTGGGAAGCGTTACCCTCTTGTCTAGAGGCTGCAGAGTTAGAAGCCGGTCCGTTCCTGAAGTTGCGAAAGGAACGAAAATTGGACTTATTCTTAGCCTTGAAAGGCCTATCTTGTGGGAGGGCATGGCCCTTTCCCCCAGTGATATCTGAAATAATTTCCTTCAATTCTGGCCCAAAAAGGTTCTTACCTTTGAAAGGAATATTAAGCAATTTTGTCTTGGAAGATACATCCGCCGTCCAAGACTTTAGCCAGAGCGCTCTACGCGCCACAATTGCAAACCCTGAATTTTTCGCCGCTAATTTCGCTAACTGTAAAGCGGCGTCTAAAAAAAAAGGAATTAGCTAACTTAAGTGCGTGAATTCTGTCCATGACCTCCTCATATGGAGTCTCCCTACTGAGCGACTTTTCCAGTTCCTCGAACCAGAACCACGCCGCTGTAGTGACAGGAATAATGCACAAAATAGGTTGAAGGAGGTATCCTTGCTGTACAAAAATCTTTTTAAGCAAGCCCTCCAATTTTTTATCCATAGGATCTTTGAAAGCACAATTGTCCTCAATGGGAATGGTCGTGCGTTTGGCTACTGTAGAAACCGCCCCCTCGACCTTAGGGACTGTTTGCCATGTGTCCTTCCTGGGGTCAACCATGGGGAACAATTTCTTAAATATAGGAGGAGGGACAAAAGGTATGCCTGGCTTCTCCCACTCCTTATTCACAATGCCTGCCACCCTTTTAGGTATCGGAAAGGCATCAGGGTGCACCGGGACCTCTAAGAACTAAACACCACATACTCTTCACCATCTCCGTGGAGATGCTACTTGTTCAGAGCGGCAAAGAGAATGACTGGGGGGGCGGAGCCAAGGAGGGGCTATATGGACAGCTTTTGCTGTGCTCTTTGCCATTTCCTGTTAGGGAAGAGAATATCCCACAAGTAATGGATGACGCTGTGGACCGGACACACCAATGTTGGAGAAAACAGCTTTTTTTTGCTGAGAAATTAAATTCACAGCCCAAAAGAAGAAAACCTCATAATAAACTAAAAACAAACATGCATAATCAGTAAACTGAGACAAGTACCAGAAGGACCTTTAGACAAAAGGTCTGACCGCAGAGGAAGAGGTCAAGACGGATAACTAGACATTTGAACCAGACCCACATGCCATGCTTGGGGCAATTAGGATTACAACAGACTTTTCTAGTCTTATTTTGAAAATTACTCTGGAAAAAGGAACCAGTGGAGAAAACAGATAGCATGTTGAAATGACCAAGTAACTACTAGAGCATCCACTACCTCTGCTTAAGGATTCCTAGATTTTGCAAAGTACCTGGAAAGTTTGATGTAGAAACGAGAGACTCTCAGATCCATCTGCTTGTGGATCTTTGGGGCCTATCAGAAATAGAACACATCCTAATGAAGAAACCACTCCCCTGGATGTAGAGACTAATAACTGAGAAACGCTGCCTCCCATTGTTAATGCTTGAGATGTGAATCATAAGATTTAGGCAAGAATTGACTTCTGCCCAAGAGAAAATCCGAGACACCTCCATCAAGGATACGAAACCGAGTTCCCCTAAAGGTTGACAGAAGTTACTATTATGACATTGTCTGTCTGGAAATGGAGATAAGACACCCTTATTAACAGAGGCCAAGCTTTAAAGTGAAGGTAAAGTTACCTATATGCCGAACTGTATTAGTAATTGGTGTTCAAAAATAATATGACTTTCATTCATAATTTTTCTCAATTTTGCTGCTGAATAAAATTATCGACGTTTTTACTCACTTATTTTCTGTCCGCAAATTCAACCCGTTGCTTGTTTGTTTTTTTCCTTAGTTGGTCCCGTTTTTTGAGTAGCCTATTGAAAACCTGGCCGTTAGGCGGCCGTCAATTGTCGTCATCCGCCTCCTGGATGATCTGCGCATGCGCTATATATATTTTTTTATCTTGGAACCCACGCACGCACCCGTTTTGCGCATGCGTATTCTTATTGTGCCTGAATCCCCATATTACATAAAAGGATTCGCTGATTAGCGCACGCGCAATAAGGGGTGAGATCACAGATTTTTGTGAACACGCCTTTGACTGATGTTTAGAGCGTGTGGGACCAGAAAATAAGGAAATAGTGGCTGGGAGGAGTCAACATCGGAACGGTGGTGAATAAAAAAAAATCTTTTATTTCATAAATGTAAAAGAAATTGGGATACAAAGTTAGCGATCTGCTTACTGAATGCTTGACAAATTCATTATTGTATTCAGAAGGTTTAAACTTTACCTTCACTTTAAGGGTCCTGAAAATTGCATGGAGTTCTGTAATATTGATTGGAAACCTTGCCTCTGAGGATCCCAAACCCTGTGCTGTCAGAGACCCCAAACAGCTCTCCAACCTGAAAATGTGCATGTGTGGTAATTGCAGATCAGGTAGGATGAGTAAGAAGCCTCCAGAATAATAAATAGATGATTCAGCTGCCAAGTCAGACTGGTTTATATTTGAATCTAAAATATTTTTTGAGATAGCTGGGTATAAACCTTGCGTAATTGACGCAACATAAAAAGCTGAAGAGGTCTCATGTGAAATTGAGCAAATTAAATGTTATCTGAAACTAATTATGAGACCTAGTACTTCTATTCACAGAGCCACTGCAGGGAGTGAGAGAGACTGAAAGTTCAGATAGAGTAGAGACGGATAACACTGGTATTAACCTGTTACAGAAAAATTAATGGACACTGAATTTGTTTGAAGAAACAACAAATAGTTGTTTTGTGTGAAATTCTGTTAAAGAAAAGGACTGAGCTTAAAGGGACACTGAACCCAATTTTTTTATTTCATGATTCAGATTGAACATGCAATTTTTTTTAATATTTTTATTTATGAACCAAAATATAATTCAAAAATCAGAAATAGTACATTTGTTATCTTGTACAAAAAACAAAAATAAAGACAAAACTACAAGGCTATTAAAGCACAATATGGCGCAATGGCCTTGCTTAATTTAAACAATATTATGTTAATTTTGCTTAACATACATATTTAGAATTATGTTAATTACCATTCATAGTATTGTTACATCTTATACATTTATCCTTGAAGATGTCTTGAACCAAAACATAGTTAATAAAAATCAGAAATAATACATTTTTTATTTTATACAGAAAAATAAAAAAAATAAAGACAGAAATACAAAACTATTAAAGCACAATGTGACATAATGGCCTTGCTTAGTTTAAACAATACTATGTCAATTCTACTTAACGTACATATTTAAGATTATGTTAATTACCATTCATAGTGTTGTTACATCTTATACATTTATCTATGAAAGTGTCTTGGGGTTTCATTCACTTTTTCAGTCCCACCCCGTTTCTCCCCCCCCCATGTGTGAAGAATAAAAACCATAATAACAACGGAGAAAAAAAAATAAAAATAAAAAAGGTTCAAAGAAAGACCCTTCCTTCCTATCTCATTCGCTCTCTCGCTGACCCATTCCTGCTATCTACCAATTCCCTAATAAAACTATTTCTGTATTTTGAAAAGGGAAGATTATATGGTTTATTTCTGTGGAGGAAAATATTTTTAAAAATATTGCCCAGTTATCGAAAAACCTTTTGATATCCTGTTCGTTGTCTATATTTGTATCCCTTTGTTCTAATATGCACTGTTTTTTCATGCAGTTTTTCACTTCAGAGAGAGATGGAATTGACCGGGTCTTCCATTTTTTTTTACAGATTAAATATCTAGTGGCTAGAATGGTAGAAATTACAACTTTTTCACTTGTTTTGTTTGCCAGATTCTTCCCTTAAGCAGAATACTATCTGATATAATGTTAGAGAAAGAGGGGCTATTTTTAGTACATTTTTTAACCAGTATTCCACTTTGAGCCAAAGGGTCCTGACTTTTGGACAGTACCATACCATATGTAGGGAATTGGCTGCAAAGTATGAGCATTTAGGACATTTATAAAACCCTAAGTTAGCACACCTGTAGCCTTTCTCGGGGGTGAAATATGCCCCATGAAGAAATTTAACATGGGCCTCTCGCCATGTAGCCGAAAGTGTATTCTGAGTAACCTTTTTAATTGAAAGTTGAAGAGTTTTTATTTCTATGTTGCTCTGAGCAGTTAATGTGTTCCAATATGCAGTCAGTTGTGTTAGAACAGGGGCACCTTTATTTAAACCTAGGAAGTGATAACATGGTGTAATAGACATACGACCACTCCTAGTTAATATCAACCAGTCTTCAAGTTTACCTATATTCCAGTTCCAGCGCAAAATGCCTAAGTTGCAGATATGCGAAGAAATCTTTATTTGGCAGGCCGAATTCTATATTTAATTCTTGAAATGATTTAATACAGTGTCTCTCTTTATCTATTATTTGATGAACCTTATTTAAACCAGCAGAATGCCATCTCTTAAAGACACCAGAGTAAATACCTGCCTGAAATGTAGGATTTCCTAGTATCGGAAGATATGGAGAAGCTTTGCTATTTATTGAAAAAAGCTTTGCTATTTTTTGTCATGCTTTAAGCGGATTGTAAATTGTTTTAAGCTTCTTAATTTCTGTCGGGATTTCTTTTAGATCTAGATGATAATGACAGGTTTTGCCAGTTCTTAAGTTTTTCTTTGATCACTTTCAGCACTGGGGGAATATTGAAATTGTAAAGATTCGCAATTTAGACCGGGATATGGATCCCTAGATATTTAAAGGAGTCCGTAACCTGCCGAAGCGGGATATTTGTTACAGAGTTTTCATTATCCCTAAGCCAAAATATTTCAGATTTCGTGTAGTTTACTTTATATCCCGAGAAGGAACCAAGATGGTCCACTATATAAAAAAGCTTCGGCATATTTAATTTAGTATTTGTCATGTAAACAAGCAGATCATCTGCATAGAGCCTAATTTTAATTTCATGGTTATGAATTTTAATACCATCAAGAGATTGTCTTATTTTAATTGCCAGAGGTTCGATGGCAATATTAAAAAAAAGCGGGGAGAGAGGGCAACCCTGACGCGTCCCTCTACCTAGAAAAATAGGGGAAGAAAAGTTATTATTTACTATCAGTTTTGTAGCAGGTTGGGTATAAAGGTTTGCTATGAAATCAGTAAACTTGCCCCTGATAAGAGCATGCAATTTTAAGCAACTTTCTAATTTACTTCTATTATCAAATTTTCTTCGTTCTCTTGCTATCTTTATTTGAAAAAGAAGGCATCTAAGCTTTTTTTTGGATTCAGAACTCTGGATAGCACTTTTTTTTATTGGTGGCTGAATTTATCCACCAATCAGTAAGGACAACCCAGGTTGATCACCAAAAATGGGCCGGCATCTAAACTTACATTCTTGGATTTCAAATAAAGATACCAAGAGAATGAAGAAAATTTGATAAGAGTAAATTAGAAAGTTGCTTAAAATTGCATGCTCTATCTGAGTCACAAAAGAAAAAATTTGGGTACAGTGTCCCTTTAACTTCAGAGATCAGACGGGATAGGGTGCATTCGGTGCAGTAGGCTGGAATTGTAGCTAGACCATTGTGGAAGAGCAACAACGTTTTTCCAGAAAAGTAAATCTCAGAAACTGATGTTTCGAGTAAATTGGATTAGCAAGGTAATCATCCTTTAATCTAATATGGACATAAACTGACCTTATTTAAGGTAGAATAGCTGTATACGTTCCATTCTAAAAGATTGAATTCTTACAAACTGTTGAGAGTTCAAGATCCAAAATTGGTCTAAAGGTGTCTTCCTTCTTGGGGGCAATGAACAGATTTGATTAAAATCCCATTCCCTGTTCTTACACTAAACTGGAACAATTATTCCCATATCTCAACAGAGGCCAAGATTAAAGGGCCCTGATATTTGAGACAGTTTGAAGAATTTTTTTTTTTTTTTTTATGGATAGAAAAAAAACCCCCTCTCTTTTGGAGGCCTTGTTCTTAAAAACAATGCGATCTTCTTGAGAATAATGTTCTGAAAACAGAGGTCTGGGACAGACTGAACCCAAGCCTCCTGATTAAAATGGCCCCCTAGCAGGATTACTGGATCTGGGGCCGCTCTTAAAATACATTTCCCTGCTTACTCTGAGAGTAGGAGTGGTATTTAAATGCTGAAACACAAGGTATTTAAGCATATGTGTGTATGCTACTGAAATAGTAGTTTTGGAGGAGGCAACTGACGTCTTATCCTGTTTGGACACCCCTGTTAAAATGTCAGGTTTCTGTGCTGTAAAAAAATAAGACAAAGATTAATCATTTCAGAACTTTTTCCACCTTTAATGTGACCTATAAACTGTACAACTCAATTGAAAAAACAAACTGAAATATTTTAGGTAAAGGTAAATAAAAATAAAATAATATGGTTGCATAAGTGTGAACACCCTTTTATAACTGGGGATGTAGCTGTGTTCCGAATTAAGCAATCACATTCAAAATCATGTTAAATAGGAGTCAGTACACACCTGTCATCATTTAAAGTGCCTCTGATTAACCCCAAATAAAGTTCAGCTGTTCTAGTAGGTCTTTCCTGACATTTTGTTAGTCACATCCTACAGCAAAAGCCATGGTCCGCAGAGAGCTTATAAAGCATCAGAGGGATCTCATTGTTAAAAGGTATCAGTCAGGAGAAGGGTACAAAAGAATTTCCAAGGCATTAGATATACCATGGAACACAGTGAAGACAGTCATCATCAAGTGAAGAAAATATGGTGCAACAGTGACATTACTAAGAACTGGATGTCCCTCCAAAATTGATGAAAAGACAAGAAGAAAACTGGTCTGGGAGGCTGCCAAGAGGCCTACAGCAACATTAAAGGAGCTGCAGGAATATCTGGCAAGTACTGGCTGTGTGGTACATGTGACAACAATCGCCCGTATTCTTCATATGTCTGGGCTATGGGGTAGAGTGGCAAGATGGAATCATTTTCTTACAAAAAAAATCCAAGCCCGGCTAAATTTTGCAAAAACACATCTGAAGTTTCCCAAAAGCATGTTGCAAAAGGTGTTATGGTCTGATGAAACCAAAGTTGAACTTTTTGGCCATAATTCCAAAAGATATGTTTGGCGCAAAAACAACACTGCATATCACCAAAAGAACACATACCCACAGTGAAGCATGGTGGTGTCAGCATCATGCTTTGGGTCTGTTTTTCTTCAGCTGGAACTGGGGCCTTAGTCAAGCTAGATGGAATAATGAACAGTTCCAAATACCAGAAAATATTGGCACAAAACCTTCAGGCTTCTGCTAGAAAGCTGAACATGAAGAGGAACTTCATCTTTCAGCATGACAACGACCCAAAGCATACATCCAAATCAACAAAGGAATGGCTTCACCAGAAGGAGATTAAAGTTTTGGGATGGCCCAGCCAGAGCCCAGACCTGAATCCAAATCAAAATCTGTGAGGTGATCTAAAGAGGGCTGTGCACAGGAGATGCCCTTGCATTCTGACAGATTAAGAGTGTTTTTGCAAAGAAGAGTGGGCAAATCTTGCCAAGTCAAGATGTGCCATGCTGAAAAACTCATACCCAAAAAGACTGAGTGCTGTAATAAAATCAAAAGGTACTTCAATAAAGTATTAGTTTAAGGGTGTTCACACTTATGCAACCATATTATTTTATTTTTTTATTTTTATTGTCCTTTACTTAAAAGATTTCAGTTTGTTTTTCAATTGAGTTGTACAGTTTATAGGTCACATTAAAGGTGAAAAAGTTCTGAAATGATTTATCTTTGTCTCAGTTTTTTAAATCACAGAAACCAGGGGTGTGTAGACGTGTGTGTGTGTGTGTGTGTGTGTATGTGTACACATACACATATACACACACCTCCCACCTCACTCATACCTCAGTTTAACGTATAGCCAAGTAGTGAGGTATAGAAAAAGGAGTAAAAAGCACACAAAAAGAGGAACTGGAAAAACAATGTGCTTTATACAAAAAAAATCATAACCACAAAAAATAGGGTGGGTCTCATGGACTCTTCCCACTATGAAAGAAATTAATTTATCAGGTAAGTTCTTACATAAATGATGTTTTCTTTTATGTAAGTGGCATTAGTCCATGAGTTAGTGACATATGGGATATAATACTCAAGATGTGGAAGTCCACGAGTCACGAAAAGAGGGAGGGATAAAATAAAAACAGCTATATCCGCTGAGAAATTAAATCCAAAAAAATTAAGTTTTCTTAAGAATTTAAAAAACTCAAATCAAAAGGCACTAGAATCAAACTGAGACAGCTGCCTGAAAAACCTTTCTACCAAAGGTTGCTTCCGAAGAAGCAAACACATCAAAATGGTAACATTTTGTAAATGTATGCCAAGACCACCAAGTCACGAGTTGTTGGTTACACTAACTTATTGTTTGAATACACAGTAACTCCTGTGGTTTCATTTATATACATACGCTCCATTTTAGATATTGGGCTGTACATATGACTGTGGAGATATACCTCTAATCTGTGGAGCAACCAATATTCTAACTGTGACCCACGGGCACAGTAACATGTAATTTATATATTTAAGTGCAAACTACACATAACTTACAAGGTATTAATACCTAGCCATACTACTACTGCTGCAATACTCTATCACAGAGTACATAAGGGTAAAATTTATTTTAGTATCCATATAATACTCAGTGAGGTATACAACATATGAGTACACACTTTAACTGAAGAGTGGCCCCTAATAGGTTTGGCCCCATTTTGCAGGGATGTTAGCCCATAGCAGATTACAAATATACCTTTATTATTAAGATTTACCACAAATCCTCTTTAGGTGGGAGTTACTATACATATAATCAATTCAGGATAAGAATTTGTAACTATCCACCCTTTCCACTACATTAATTTAAAACCCACTTTTACTTGCTGCAACTGTTTTTATTGTGTGCAACCCTTTTTAAATAAACTAATAAAGTTGATATATTTTAAAACCTATATACACTAAGTCCATACATATGAGGGTAGAGTGCTTTTATATATTAGATTATATCCCATACATTTAAATATAGTGTTCCCTCAAAGTAACAAGAGTGGTGCCATTGCTCATCTCTCAAAAGGAACAACAATTTCCCTATTAATGTTGTTAAAAATTTAAACGAAGTCCACAAAACAGCTTTATCTTTATGGAAAATCAGATAAGGAAACTCACAAGAGCAGACAATTCAGAAACTCTTCTAGCAGAAGAGATAGCCAAAAGTAAATGTAATATCCAGAGAATGCATAGGCTCAAAAGGAGGAGCCTGTAAAATCTTCAATACCAAATTGAGACTCCAAGGGAGGAGAATAGATTTAATAACAGGTTTGATACGAATCAAAGCCTGAACAAAACAGTAAATATTGGGAAGCTTAGCAATCTTTCTATGAAATAAGACAGAAAGATCAGAGATTTGTCATTTCAAAGTATTTGCAGACAACCCTTTATCCAAACCATCCTGAAGAAACTGTAAAATCCTAGGAATTCTGAAACAGAATAATCCGAGAAATAATCAGTTGCCCAATTGTCTACACCTGGGATATGAATCACAGAAATTTGACAAGAGTTGGATTCCGCCTAAGAAAGTATACAAGATACTTCTTTCATTGCTGAAGGACTGCGAGTGCCTCCTTGATGATTAACATATGCCACTGTTGTGATATTGTCTGTCTGAAAACGAACGTAAAGTTCACTTTTCAATAGAGGCCAAGCCTGAAGAGCTCTGAAAATAGAACAGAGTTGTAAAATATTGATTGGTAACCTCGCCTCTTGAGGATTCCAAAGGTGATGGTTTAACCACCAAGTCAGAGAGAGTTGAGTGTTGGGATTTAAGTATATCAACTGTGATATCTAAGTATAAACCCTGCACCATTGGTGCAACATGCAAAGCTGTAGAGGTTTCATATGAAAATGAGCAAAGGGGATCGCGTCCAATGCTGCAGTAATGAGACCTAAAATATTAATGCACATAGCCACTGAAGGGAATGATAGAGACTGAAGGTTTAGACAAGCTAAAACCAACTTCACTCGTCTCTTGTCTGTTAGAAAAAGAGTCATGGACACTGAATCTATCTGGAAACCTAAAAAGGTGACCCTTGTCTGAGGAATCAAGAAACTCTTTTGTAAATTGATCCTCCAACCATGTCTCTGAAGAAACCACACTAGTTGTTTCGTGTGAGATTCTAGATAGTACCAAGATATTGTCCAAATAAGGAAACACCAAAATACCCTGCTCCCTGATAACAGATAGAAGGGCACCGAGAACCTTCGAGAAAATTCTTGGAGCTGTCGCTAGGCCAAACGGAAGAGCGACAAATTGGTAATGCTCGTCTAGAAAAGAGAATATGAGAAAATGATAGTGGTCTGGATGAATCGGAATGTAAAAATAAGCATCCTGTAAGTCTATTGTGGACATGAAATGACCTTGCTGAACAAAAGGCAGAATAGTCCTTATAGTCACCATCTTACAAAACTATTTAAAATTTTCAGATCCAGGATTGGTCTGAACAAATCTTTCTTTGGGACAATGAACAGATTTGAATAAAAACCCAAACCCTGTTCCTTGCGACAATCACCCCTGAAAGCTCTAGATCTGAAACACACTTCCGAAAAGCCTGAGCCTTCACAGGGTTTGTTGGAACATGAGAAAGAAAGAATCTTTCCCATGGGAAGTCTTATTCTGAAACCTATTTGATACTCTTGAGAAACAATATCCTGAATCCAGATTTTGAACAGAAACTGCCCAAATGTCTTGAAATAATTTCAATCTGCCCCCCCACCTTCATGCAGTCTTAGGGGCTGGATTTGGTTTCTTATAAGGCTTGGATTTATTTAGACACCATGTCAGCATTCCAAGATTTAAGCCATAAAGCTCTTCTAGTTAGAATATCTAAAGACATAGATTAAATATCAATTTTAATGACATAAAATATAGCATCACAAATGAAATGATTAGCATGTTGAAGTAAAAGAACAATGCTAGACAGTTCAGGATCTGATAACTGCTGTGCTAAGCTGCCCAACCCAAAAGTTGAAGCAGCAGCAACATCAGCCATAGAAATAGCAGGTCCGAGAATATAGCCAGTATGTAAATATGCTCTTCTAAGATAAGATTCAATCTTCCTATCTAAAGGATCCTTAAAAGAAGTACTATCTTCCATAGGAATAGTAGTACCTTTGGCAAGAGTGGAAATAGCCCCATCAACCTAAGGGACTTTTTCCCAAAACTTTAAATTGGCCATAGGTAAAGGATACAGCTTCTTAAACCTAGAAGAAGGGTTAAAAGTAGTACCAGGCTTAGACCATTCTTTAGTAATCATATTAGAGATAGCATCTGGAATAGGAAAAACTGCAGGAGTAAACTCAGAAGATTTAAAAACAGAATTCAAACAATTACTAGTTTTGTTATCAAGAGGACTAGACTCCACAATACCCAAAGTAAACAATACTTCCTTTAATAAAGAACAAATATATTCAATCTTAAAAAGAAAAGATTTGTCAATTTCAGTCTCTGATGCAGGATCCTCTGAGCCAGAGAGATCCTCATCATCAGCACTTCAGTATGTTGTTGGTCAATACAAATTTCATTAGATTTATGAGAAGTTTGGAAAGACCTTTTACGTTTATTTGAAGGCGGAATAGCAGTCATAGCCTTCTCTATGGCTGCAGCAATATAACTTTTCATATCTGCAGGAATATCATGTACATTAGACTGTGAAGGAATAACAGTAGATGTATTTGTACTTCTAGAAACATTAACAGCATGTAATAATCTGTCATAACAAGTGTCACATATTTGAGCTGAAGAAATAAGATTAGCTAATTTCAACAAACCCACTTAGCTTTGGTGGAATTGTATTCATGCAGCTTAGTTCATACAGTAACATTAGAGACAGGATCAGTTTGAGACATCTTTCAAAATGTAACAAAAAATAAAAAATAAAATTTAAAGAAAATATCAAATTTCCTCTAAATAGCAGTTTCAGGAATGGGAAAAATGCTTATGATAAAATTCTTATACAAAAGTAAAATCAAAAGCAAACATCATAGCCCTCTATAAACAAATGAGAGCAGCGAGCAAAAGAGGGAATGACTTCATATAACAAATTTTGGCGCCAAGAATGACGCAAACAAAGATGGCGCCAAAGCTAACACAATGAAATGACGTAACTAGTGTCATAACAGGCGCGACTTTCCGCCAAAATTTTTTTGTGTCAACAAACACGCAAGAAATTACATCATGACAGGCACAACAACCTAAATTCTCCCATAAACATAATCTGCATGTTGAAACTGTTAGACTGCAAAGGGAAATATACACAGAACTGACTTATGGCAAATATATGCAATATATAATACAAACTTTATACAAAATATAACATAGCTGAGAGTGTCTTAAAAAAAGTAAATTTATGCTTACCTGATAAATTAATTTCTTCTATGGTACGACGAGTCCACGGATTCATCCTTTACTTGTGGAATATTATCCTCCTGCTAACAGGAAGTGGCAAGGAGCACCACAGCAGAGCTGTCTATATAGCTCCTCCCTTAGCTCCACCCCCCAGTCATTCGACCGAAGGTACAGGAAGAAAAAGGAGAAACTAAAAGGTACAGAGGTGACTGAAGTTTAATAAAAAAATATAATCTGTCTTAAAATGACAGGGCGGGCCGTGGACTCGTCGTACCATAGAAGAAATTAATTTATCAGGTAAGCATAAATTTACTTTTCTTCTATAAGGTACGACGAGTCCACGGATACATCCTTTACTTGTGGGATACAATACCAAAGCTACAGGACACGGATGAACGGGAGGGACAATACAGATGGTTAAACAGAAGGCACCACTGCTTGAAGAACTTTTCTCCCAAAAATAGCCTCCGAAGAAGCAAAAGTATCAAATTTGTAAAATTTGGAAAAGGTATGAAGCGAAGACCAAGTCGCAGCCTTACAAATTTGTTCAACAGAAGCATAATTTTTAAAAGCCCATGTGGAAGCCACCGATCTAGTAGAGTGAGCTGTAATCCTTTCAGGAGACTGCTGTCCAGCAGTCTCATATGCCAAATGGATGATGCTTTTCAGCCAAAAAGAAAGAGGTAGCCGTAGCTTTTTGACCTCTACGTTTTCCAGAATAGACAGCAAACAAAGAAGATGTTCGACGGAAATCCTTGGTTGCTTGCAAGTAAAACTTCAAAGCATGAACCACGTCCAAGTTGTGCAACAGACGCTCCTACTTAGAGGAAGGATTAGGACACAGTGAAGGAAAAACAATTTCCTGATTGATATTCCTATTAGTAACAACCTTAGGAAGGAATTGATAAAGCAGATATCTGTCCCTTTAAGGAACTAGCTGATAGCCCCTTCTCCAATCCTTCTTGGAGAAAGGACAAAATCCTAGGAATCCTGATCTTACTCCATGAGCAGCCTTTGGATTCGCACCAATAAAGATATTTACGCCATATCTTATGATACATTTTCCTAGTGACAGGCTTTCAAGCCTGGATCAAGGTATCTATGACCGACTCAGAGAAATCCCGCTTGGATAAAATCAAGCGTTCAATCTCCAAGCAGTCAGCCGCAGAGAAACTAGATTTGGATGCTGGAACAGACCTTGAATCAGAAGGTCCTGTCTCAGTGGCAGAGTCCATGGTGGAAGAGATGACATGTCCACCAGGTCTGCATACCAAGTCCTGCGTGGCCACGCAGGTGCTATCAAAATCACAGAAGCTCTCTCCTGTTTGATTCTGGCAATCAAACGAGGAAGGAGAGGAAATGGTGGAAACACATAAGCCAGGTTGAACGACCAGGGTACTGCTAGAGCATCTATCAGTACTGCCTGAGGATCCCTTGACCTGGACCCGTAACAAGGAAGTTTGGCGTTCTGACGAGACGCCATCAGATCCAATTCTGGTGTGCCCCATTGCTGAATCAATTGTGCAAACACCTCCGGATGGAGTTCCCACTCCCCCGGATGAAAAGTCTGACGACTTAGAAAATCCGCTTCCCAGTTCTCCACTCCTGGGATATAGATTGCTGATAGATGGCAAGAGTGAGTCTCTGCGCATCAAATTATTTTGGTAACCTCTATCATCGCTAGAGAACTCTTTGTTCCCCCCTGATGACTGATATATGCTAGTGTCGTGATATTGTCCGACTGGAATCTTATGAATCTGGCCGAAGCCAGCTGAGGCCACGCCTGAAGCGCGTTGAATATCACTCTCAGTTCTAGAATATTTATCGGGAGGAGAGCCTCCTCCTGAGTCCACAAACCCTGTGCTTTCAGGGAATTCCAGACTGCACCCGAGCCCAATAGGCTGGCGTCTGTTGTCACTATGACCCATGCTGGCCTGCGGAAACACATTCCCTGGGACAGATGATCCCGTGACAACCACCATAGAAGAGAGTCTCTGGTCTCTTGATCCAGATTTATCTGAGGAGATAAATCTGCATAATCCCCATTCCACTGTTTGAGCATGCATAGTTGCAGTGGTCTGATCTGCAAGCGAGCAAACGGAACTATGTCCATTGCCGCTACCATTAGTCCGATTACCTCCATACACTGAGCCACTGATGGCCGAGGAATGTAATGAAGAGCTCGGCAGGTGGTTAAAATCTTTGATTTCCTGACCTACGTCAGAAAAATTTTCATGTCCACCGAATCTATCAGAGTTCCCAGGAATGGAACTCTTGTGAGAGGGATAAGTGAACTCTTTTTTACGTTCACCTTCCACCCTGAGGAACTGGTGATGATCTTTGTGGATAGGAATGTGTAGATACGCATCCTTTAAGTCCACGGTGGTCATATATTGACGCTCCTGGATCATTGATAAAATAGTCCGAATGGTCTCCATCTTGAAGGATGGGACTCTGAGGAATTTGTTTAGAATCTTGGGATCTAAAATTGGTCTGAAGGTTCCCTCTTTTTTGGGAACCACAAACAGATTGGAGTAGAACCCCTGCCCCTGTTCTGTTTTTGGAACTGGGCAGATCACTCCCATGGTATATAGGTCTTCTACACAGCGTAAAAACGCCTCTCTTTTTGTCTGGTTTACAGACAATTGAGAAAGATGGAATCTCCCCCTTGGAGGAGAATCTTTTAAATCTATAAGATACCCCTGGGTTACGATTTCTAAAGTCCAGGAGTCCTGAACGTCTCTTGCCCAAGCCTGAGCAAAGAGAGAAAGTCTGCCCCCTACTAGATCCGGTCCTGGATCGGGGGCTACCCCTTCATGCTGTCTTTGATGACACATCAGCAGACCAGGACTTAAGCCATAACGCTCTACGCGCTAAAATGGCAAAACCTGAATTCTTTGCCGCTAATTTAGCCAGTTGAAAAGCGGCATCTGTAATGAAAGAATTAGCTAGCTTGAGAGCCCTAATTATATCCAGAATATCATCTAATGGGGTCTCAACCTGAAGAGCCTCCTCCAGAGCCTCGAACCAAAAAGCAGCTGCAGTAGTTACGGGAACAATGCACACTATAGGTTGGAGAAGAAAACCCTGATGAACAAATATTTTCTTTAGGAGACCCTCTCATTTTTTATCTATAGGATCTTTGAAAGCACAACTGTCCTCAATAGGTATAGTTGTACGCTTAGCCAGGGTAGAAATAGCTCCCTCCAGCTTAGGGACCCATCTGCCTCGAGTCCCGCATGTTGTCTGATATGGGAAACATTTTCTTAAAAGTAGGAGAGGGAGCGAACGGAATACCTGGTCTATCCCACTCCTTAGTAACAATGTCCGAAATCCTCTTAGGGACCGGAAAAACATCAGTGTAAGCAGGAACCTCTAGAAATCTGTCCATTTTACACAATTTCTCTGGAACTACAATAGGGTCACAATCATCCAGAGTCGCTAAATCCTCCCTGAGCAATAAGCTGAGGTGTTCTAGTTTAAATTTAAAAGCCGTCATATATGAGTCTGTCTGAGGGAACATCTTTCCTGAATCAGAAATCTCTCCCTCAGACAGCAAATCTCTCACCCCCAACTCAGAACATTGTGAGGGTACATCGAATATGGCTAATAAAGCGTCTGAGGGCTCAGCATTTGTTCTCATACCAGACCTACTGCGCTTCCCCTGCAACCCAGGCAGCTTAGATAAAACCTCTGTGAGGGTAGTATTCAAAACTGCGGCCATATCTTGCAGGGTGAAAGAATTAGACGCACTAGAAGTACTTGGCGTCACTTGTGCGGGCGTTAATGGTTGTGACACTTGGTGAGAATTAGATGGCATAATCTGATTCCCTTCTGACTGAGAATCATCCTGCGACATACTTTTAGTAGCTAAAATATGTTCTTTGCAATTTATTGACCTTTCAGTGCATGAGGGACACATTCTAAGTTGGGGTTCCACAATGGCTTCTAAACATATTGAACAATGACTTTCCTCAATGTCAGACATGTTAAACTGGCTAGTAATGACTACAAACACAAAAACACTTTATTTAGTGAAAAAAAACAACAATCTTAAAAAACGGTACTGCGCCTTTAAGAGAAAAAAAGCATACACGTTCTGCAAAACTGCTTTAAAATGCACCAAATTTTTCAAATTTTTGATAGCATACTCAATATGTGTAGTTAAGTTTGCCCCACAAGAAAATTTAACATTTAACCCTTTATTGTGCAAACCGGATTGAATTAAGGCCTAAATCCGGAAAAAACACCCCCAGCATCTTGCCACAGCCCTGCTGTGGCGCCTACCTGCCCTCAGGGATTGTAAATATGGTGTTAAAGCTTCGATTTGGCCCAAAACATACACAAGGGCCCTCAGGAGTTGGAGCTTGCTGAGTGAAAACAACTGCGCATCGGAGGCGCGAAAATAGGCCCCACCCATCTCACTTGATGTCTCTACAGCCTCAAAGAACCGCACCAGAGCGGTTTTAAACTAGCCATGTGGGTTCTGAGACCCAAAAAAAAAAAGCCAAGTGTACCCTCAATAAAGTTTGCCCAAAAAACGTTATTGCCCACAAACATTCAAAACTCAGTGTCAACCATTTTTTAAATTAGCACCTTATGCAAGCTTAGTAATGCCTTTCTATAGCACTTAGGATTACTGCTTACCCTTACCCTCATGGGGATACTGTCAGCCTTTCTGAAATACACAGTCTCTCCAGAAAAAATGACTGAACATACCTCACTGCTATATAGCATGAAAACGTTCCTCACACTGAAGTTTCCTGTACTCCTCAGCCTCTGTGGGAACAGCACTGGATCTTAGTTACAAATGCTAAGATCATCTTCCTCCAGGCAGAAGTCTTCATCCATCTGCTGCCTGAGAGTAAATAGTACACACCGGTACCATTTAAAACAAAAAACTCTTGCTTGAAGAAATTAAAAACTAATATTTTATCAACTCTTTCACTTTACCCTTCCTAGTACTTAGAGTAGGCAAAGAGAATGACTGGGGGTGGAGCTAAGGGAGGAGCTATATAGACAGCTCTGCTGTGGTGCTCTTTGCCACTTCCTGTTAGCAGAAGGATAATATCCCACAAGTAAAGGATGAATCCGTGGACTCGTCGTACCTTATAGAAGAAATGATATATACTTACCAGAAGACACCCATCCACATATAGCAGACAGCCAAACCAGTACTGAAATATATCAGTAGAGGTAATGGTAGAGGAGTATAATGTTGATCTGTAAAGGGAGGCAGCAGATGAATCCCTGCGACCGATTTACAGAGAGCCCTAGAATAGATTTCCCATAGGCGAAAACATGGCATCATCGGGCAATACCCCCTTCACATCCCTCAGACAAACACTGTACTTTGAGAGGTATTGGGCTTCAAAATGCTTAGAAGTGCCTTTCACAGAAGAAATCAAGCACATCTTGCTTCACCACCTCTAAAGGAGGCAAAGTTGGTAAAACTGAGGTATGGGTGAGGTGGGAGGTGTATTTATAGGCATTTTGAGGTTTGGGAAACTTTGCCCCCTTCCTGGTAGGAATGTATATCCCATACGTCACTAGCTCATGGACTCTTGGCACTTACATGAAAGAAATATACACACATATATATATATATATATATATACATAAATATATACATACATACATATATATATATATATATATATATACATACATACATACCATTAAATGTACTATTATCTTTCCAAAGGTCTACTGAACACCAAGTTAAAACCATTCACCTGATATCCACTATTCCGTTTAATGTTCTTAATTTTTTATATTTTTTGTTTCTTTTAGTGTGACAGAGGGTATTAAAAGTAAGTAGATAAGTTATAAGTTGTTTGGCAATATAGCACAATCCTTTTCAATACAAAATTGTGGCTTTTTATTGAAAACAAATGAATGAAAAGGAGGAAAAGGCAGTCCAAGCAAGTCATTTCCAAATTCAGATTGGTTTCTAGCATAAATATGACACACAAAAGTGAATACTATGAGCTACAAATATATGAATTAATGTAAAAATTAGACTAGTGATTTTAGTATTGTTATTGGACAACATCAAAAAAGCAGATGTGGCTTTCTCCACCAGTTTCGATTCCCTGCAAACTTTGCACCATTTTACTCTGCAGTTGGAGAAGTCACTTCTATTGATTCTATTGTTTACTTAAGATTTCTGGGGGGAAATAAAAATGTGCAAGCTATGGTCACTTTTCCCAAATTCTAAAACCAAAATGTTCTGCTAGCTTAAGTACTGTAGGTAAAGACGTTACATTATTGTTCTTCTCAAATACCATATATGGTTGGAAAGTTAATTTTGGGTAATATGGAATTGATAGAGATATTTGTTATTTTTAAAAAATTGTATGAATTAAACTCAAATAACGTGCAGAAGATAAAAATCAGATTAACTAGTAATCAGTGCAACATGCTGGTACTTTATAAATGTAACCAATGCAGGAGTGGAAAGCAGCGGGAAATGTTAGCAAGGTTAGACTGTTAATATAACTTGGAATAATTATGCGGGGTACAATGTTCTTCCACTGAACACAAAATTGGTCTGTTATGGCAAACAAAACAAGTTAAAAGCATTCAGAAACAATATTTTTTTCAATCCGAGCCCTAAGCCCCAAAATAAATAAATATATATATATATATATATATATATAACTAGTTTAACTCTGCAAATTATGGCTTTGTAAGGAATTCAGAATTTATCTTAAAGTCTAGAATTTAATTGAGAGATGGATGACCTTTCAAGAATCTTAGGTATACAAGTGAATTGATTATATTGTTTTCTAATTTTGACATTAAAAAACAAAAACTTAATTATAAAGTGTTAAAAATATTTGTAAAATTCAAAGAATAATTCACAATCAAGGTATAAAAAGGGAAAACATTTTTTTCCTAAGAGGTCTTCTTAAATTGATTCCAGTTGGTAAAATGTATTTGATAGAACTTAAAAAAACATTTCATTTTTAAAACTGAAATGGATGTTTCAAAAATATATTTCTGGTATTACAGGTTGCAACTTTACGTTCCTTTATGTTTTTGATTTAATTTTTAGATCTTAAAACCACAGGAGATATTACTTGAAAATGCGTGTTTGATGAATTAATTGGCAGAGTAATCTTGAGCCAGTACAACCAATACTTCCCTTTAGCGTCCATAATTTGCATTTTTGTTAAACAAGGTATAAAAGGGTCAGCCAAAATAGAGGAGAGGCAGGTTACTCAGAGAAGGACATGATACCTTAAGGTAAAATCAAAATGAAAGCTCTTTTTCCTTTTGAGAAAGCAACCACAAAAGAAAAAGTGGGAGAAAATGGTTATGTCAGAGATCTGCTGGGAAAAAAACGTATCTAGTTAGCACTTTAATTTCTTGCTAAATTAGTTAAAACTGAATGGTTCCATGAGGAAAATGGATACTTATTAAACAGTATTAAGGTCAATATAAACAGAAGACCATGTTATTAGACAGCTGCTACTAAGGTTTCATGTTGCAAAAAGGGAATTTGTATGTATATGAGCCACTGGTGAAATCTGTACAATGATCACATTTTTATAATTTAGTTAGATTTATTTATTTTGAAGAAACATAGTTCAGATTTCTTATTGCAAACCCACATGCTATCTTGGAACATGGGGCTTTTTTTTAATAAGGTATGGTGGGTATTTTCACTCTGACTTGCTAACAAAACGTGTTACTATGTCACATTTTCATACTTATTCAAAAAGGAAATTTATGCTTACCTGATAAATGTATTTCTTTTACGATATGACGAGTCCATGGATTTCATCCTTACTTGTGAGATATATCGCCTCCTGGTCAGCAGGAGGAGGCAAAGAGCTCCACAGCAGAGCTGCATATATAGTTCCTTCCCTCCCTCTCCAGTCATTCGACCAAAGTTAGGAAGAGAAAGGAAAAGCCAAGGAGCAGAGGTGACTGAAGTTTACTAAAAAATAAAAACCTGTCTCTAGAAAACGGCAGGGTGGGCCGTGGACTCATATCGTAAAAAAAATAAATTTATCAGGTAAGCATAAATTTTCTTTTCTTTTACAAGATATGACGAGTCCACGGATTTCATCCTTACTTGTGGGATACAATACCAAAGCAATAGGACACGGATGAAAGGGAGGGACAAGACAGGAACCTAAACGGAAGACACCACTGCTTGAAGAACCTTTCGCCCAAAAACAGCCTCGGACGAGGCAAAAGCATCAAATTTGGAAAATTTGGAAAAAGTGTGAAGAGACGACCAAGTTGCAGCCTTGCAAATCTGTTCAACAGAAGCATCATTGTTAAATTCCCATGAGGAAGCCACAGCTCTAGTAGAATGAGCCGTAATACGTTCTGGAGGCTGCTGTCCAGCAGTCTCATATGCAACATGGATGATACCCTTCAGCCAAAAAGAAAGAGAGGTAGCCATAGCTTTCTGACCCCTACGATTCCCAGCAAAAACAACAAATAATGAAGATGTTTGACGAAAATCCTTAGTCGCCTGCAAGTAGAAGGAAGGAACAACAATTTCCTGATTAATATTCTTGTTAGAAACAACCTTAGGAAGAAAAACCAGTTTGGTACGTAACACCACCTTATCAGCATGGAAAATAAGATAAGGAGAATCACATTGTAAAGCCCAAAGCTCAGAAACTCTGCGAGCAGAAGAAATAGCAACCAAAAATAAAACTTTCCAAGATAATAATTTAATATCTATGGAATGCATGGGTTCATCAAACGGAACCCCTTGAAGAACTTTAAGAACTAAATTCAAACTCCAAGGAGTAGCAATTGGTCTAAACACAGGCCGGATTCTAGTCAGGGCCTGACAAAAAGATTGAACATCCGGAACATCTGCTAGACGCTTGTGTAATAAAATAGACAAATCAGAAATCTGTCCCTTAAAGGAACTAGCTGACAACCCTTTCTCCAATCCTTCTTGGAGAAAAGATAAAATCCTGGGAATACTAACCCTACTCCATGAGTAGCCCTTGGATTCACACCAATAAAGATATTTATGCCATATCTTATGGTAAATCTTTCTAGTAACAGGCTTGCGTGCCTGAATCAAGGTATCAATGACCGCATCAGAGAACCCCCGCTTAGAT
This sequence comes from Bombina bombina, assembly GCF_027579735.1. Lineage (NCBI taxonomy): Eukaryota > Metazoa > Chordata > Amphibia > Anura > Bombinatoridae > Bombina > Bombina bombina. The sequence goes on from NC_069499.1 coordinate 230,651,145, forward strand.
AAAATCAAGCGTTCAATCTCCAAGCAGTCAGCTACAGAGAAATTAGAGTCGGATAATGGAAGGGTCCCTGAATGAGAAGGTCCTGCCTCAATGGAAACTTCCACGGCGGCAGGGAGGACATATCCACCAGATCGGCATACCAAGTCCTGCGAGGCAACGCAGGAGCGATTAGAATCACTGAAGCCCTCTCCCCTTTGATCCGTGCAATCACCCGGGGAAGGAGAGCAAACGGTGGAAACACATAAGCTAGGTTGAACGACCAAGGCACTGCCAAGGTATCTATCAGTTCGGCCTGAGGATCCCTGGACTTGGATCCGTATCTCGGGAGTTTGGCATTCTGACGAGACGCCATAAGATCCAATTCCGGTCTGCCCCACCTGAGAATCAGGGTGGCAAAGACCTCCGGATGGAGTTCCCATTCCCCCAGATGAAACTTCTGTCTGCTCAAAAAATCTACCTCCCAGTTGTCCACCCCTGGGATGTAGATTGCTGACAGATAAAAAGAGTGAGCCCCTGCCCACCGAATTATCTTGGATACTTCTGTCATCGCTAAGAAACACCTTGTTCCTCCCTGATGATTGATGTAAGCCACAGTCGTGATGTTGTCCGACTGAAATCGGATGAATTTGGCCGAAGCCAACTGAGGCCAAGCCTCAAGCGAATTGAATATTGCTCTCAACTCCAGAATATTGATTGGAAGTAGAGACTCGGACCGAGTCCACATACCCTGAGCCTTAAGGGAATTCCAAACTGCTCCCCATCCTAGCAGGCTGGCGTCCGTTGTCACTATCACCCATGAAGTTCTGCGAAAGCACATCCCTTGGGACAGATGATCCTGCAACAACCACCAGAGAAGAGAGTCTCTTGTCTTCTGATCCAGATCTATCTGAGGAGACAAATTTGCATAATCTCCATTCCACTGTCTGAGCATGCTCAGCTGCAGAGGTCTGAGATGAAAACGAGCAAACGGAATGATGTCCATTGCCGCCACCATCAATCCAATTACCACCATGCACTGAGCCACTGATGGTTGAGGGTTGGACTGAAGGGCTCGGCATGTATTCAGAATTTTCAACTTTCTGACTTCCGTCAAGAAGATTTTCATGGATATAGAATCTATTAGAGTTCCCAGGAAAGGAACCCTTGTCTGTGGAATTAGTGAACTCTTTTCTAGATTCACCCGTGAGTCCTTAGAAAGGACAGAACTATGTCAGTTGATAAGACGATGCCTGGATCAGAATATCGTCCAGATAAGGCGCCACTGCAATGCCCCGCGGTCTTAGAACCACCAGCAGAGACCCTAGAACCTTTGTGAAGATCCTGGGTGCCGTGGCCATCCCGAAAGGTAGAGCCACAAACTGAAAATGTTTGTCCAGGAAGGCAAACCTTAGAAACTGGTGATGATCTTTGTGGATAGGAATATGAAGATATGCATCCTTTAAGTCCACGGTAGTCATATATTGACCCTCCTGGATCAATAGAAGAATTGTCCGAATAGTCTCCATCTTGAAAGATGGAACTCTGAGGAACTTGTTTAGACTCTTGAGATCTAAAATGGGTCGGAACGTTCCCTCTTTTTTGGGAACCACAAAAAGGTTTGAGTAAAATCCCTGTCCCTGTTTTGGAACCGGACAAATTACGCCTATAGTGGAGAGGTCTTTTAGACAATGTAAGAACGCCTCTCTTTTTATCTGGTCTACAGACAATCGTGAAAGAAGAAATCTTTCCCTTGGGAAGGAATTTTTGAACTCCAACTGATACCCTTGAGACACTATTTCTAGTGTCCAGGGATCCTGAACATCTCTTATCCAAGCCTGGACAAAGAGAGAAAGTCTACCCCCAACTAGATCCGATCCCGGATCGGGGGCCGCCCCTTCATGCTGTCTTGGGAGCAGCAGCGGGCTTCTTGGGTTGTTTACCCTTGTTGCAATTCTGGTTGGGTCTCCAGACGGACTCGGCTTGTGCAAAATTCCCTTCCTGCTTAGTGGAAGCGGCAGAGGGGACACCCTTAAAGTTTCAAAAGGAACTAAAATTACTCTGTCTACCCCTCTGTTTAGCCGTCCTATCCTGAGGTAGGAGATGACCCTTACCTCCCATAATGTCAGAAATGATCTATTTCAAGTCAGGCCCGAATAGAGTCTTTCCTTTGAAAGAAATAGCCAACAGTTTGGATTTAGAGGACACATCCGCAGACCAAGATTTTAACCATAAGGCTCTGCGTGCCAGAATAGCAAATCCTGCATTCTTAGCCACCAATTTGGCTATCTGAAAGGCGGCATCTGTAACAAAAGAATTAGCCAACTTAAGGGCCTTAATTCTATCCATTATTTCCTCTACAGAAGTCTCAGACTTAAGAGACTCTTCTAAGGCGTCAAACCAAAAGGCAGCCGCAGTTGTAACTGGCACATTGCAGGACGTTGGTTGTAAAAGGAAACCTTGGTGAACAAATAGCTTTTTTTTAGAAGACCTTCCAACTTTTTATCCATAGGGTCTTTGAAAGCACAACTGTCCTCAATAGGGATAGTCGTACGCTTAGCCAGGGTAGAAATAGCTCCCTCCACCTTAGGGACCGATTGCCAAGAATCTCGAACAGTGTCAGGTATAGGGTACATTTTCTTAAACATAGGGGAAGGAGAGAACGGGATACCCGGTCTTTCTCATTCCCTAGAAATAATTTCCCAAATTCTCTTAGGAACTGGAAAAACGTCAGAATAAGATGGAACCTCTAAATACTTGTCCATCTTACACAATTTTTCTGGAGGGACCACAATAGAGTCACAGTCGTCCAGAGTCAATAAAACCTCCCGTAGTAACAGGCGGAGGTGTTCCAGCTTAAATCTGAAAGACATAACTCCCGAATCTGTCTGAGGTAAAGCACTCCCTGAGTCAGACAGTTCCCCCTCAGACAGGACCTCCCTATCCCCCAAATCAGAACCCTGGGAGGGTACATCAGGGATAGCCATCAGGGCATCAGAAGTCCCAGGGACCCCATGGGCCTCTGTCCTACTGCGTTTACCTTGAAAAACTGTTAATTTAGATAAAACTTCTGAAAGAGTGGATGACAAAACTGCAGCCATATCTTGCAGAGTAAATGAAGCAGACGCAGCGGAAGAAACCAGCGTTGCTTGAGTGGGCGTTAAAGGCTGTGACGCTTGGGAAGAAAGTTGCGGCATATCCTGAATTTCCTCAGGCTGAAAACATTCTTTAGAATTATTTTTATTAAAAAAAAAATCTTTTCTTTGCACTGTAAAGCTTTGTCAATACATGCGGGACACAATTTAACAAGGGGGTTCGACAATGGCATCTAAACACATAGGACATGTACTTTGCTCTATGTCCTCCATAATAAACAGAAAAGCAATAGCAACTTGGCCTTTTTTATTGCTAAAAACAATTTAAGTACTGTGTCTTTAAATGTTATCCACTGTAAAAAATATTCTCCGTTACGTTCCCCTCTTTATATATATATAAGAGACTAAACAGAGATAAGTTTCCTCTTGTGAAAAGCTAACTCCTTTATAACATGGCTATTAGGAGAGTTAGACCCAGGAAAAAACGTTTAAGACCTTGGTGTGTAAACTACAGTCACCCTTCCGTAGCTCTGCTGCGGCTCCTACCTGTCTCCACACTCTCAAACTCCTGACCGGAAACACCTAAGACCGCCTGTGAAGTTCTGTAACAAGCGGACTTAGGAACTGACAGGAACTGCTGCTCTGACTGAAAGGAAGCGCTGCAGTGTTGGAGCTTGATGGAGGATACTGCGCAAAAGTGCGCCAACCGCAAGCCCCGCCCATCGTGGGCGGAACCTAATAACCGTTCTCTGCAGGAAAAAAATCCCAAATAATAACGCCATTAACTAAAGTCACATGCAGAAATATAAAAAGGAAAACTCTTTCTAATCCTCAAAAAAAAAAAAAACAGCGTCAGCCAGCTCTCAATAAATAAATAGAGAGAGATAAGTAATGCCCATATAAACGTCAAGCCACCACACAATCCCAGCGCTTCTAACCCATATGTGGATGTGAAAGTTTGAGTGTCTAGACAAGGGAGACAATATGTCGGTTCTCATTATCAGTGAAAATCTGTATATTGTCATGAAAGCATACAAGCCTATATCAGTAATAGGTATAGTACAGTCAGTTCTGAGATATGCTGCAGGGCCCCAGAAAACAAAAGACTGCACTTACCTCCATGCTGAGGAACAGCATGAAAAACTCACAGTATCAGGGGGTCCACTCTTCCTCCTGAGATCCTGTGTAGACAGAAGGGCCTTAGATAAAAGCTTCTCTAAAGCCATCACAGAAGAGCAGCATAAAAGTGTAAGGCGCAGTGCAGGTAAAACCAAAACCATAGGGTTATAAACTCCAGCAGCTGCTCCAAATAAAAATAGTACACTTCAGTACCATTTTAAAATAATAAACTCTTGATTGAAGAATCTAAACTAACACCTCACTTTACCTCACTCCTATAACTAACACAGGCAAAGAGAATGACTGGGGAGGGAGGGAAGGGAGGGGCTATATATGCAGCTCTGCTGTGGAGCTCTTTGCCTCCTCCTGCTGACCAGGAGGCGATATCCCACAAGGATGAAATCAGTGGACTCGTCATATCTTGTAAAAGAAAACTGAATTTATACTTACCTATAAATTTATTTTGGGACATGGAGAGTCCAATGGTGTCCATAGCAAGTGGGATATATTTCCTGCCACTAGGAGGTGGTCAAGAACCCTTTACACAAGCTTTAATCCCTCTCCACTCAGTTTATGTATAGCTGAGCAGAGTAGAAAGAGAGAAAAGGTAGGAAAGACAGAAAGCAGGGTTAAGAGACGCAAATAAGAACTAATCGACCATCTAGTACAAAAAGCGGACGATCCTATGGGCTCTCCCCATCCCAAAAAAAAGAAATGTATTGGTATAAATTCTGTTTTTTTTCTCCATAAGATGAGTCCATAACATGCGAGATACAATACCCAAGCTGAGAGTCTATGTTAAGCAGTGATGTTCAGTCACTAGAGGCAGGTGAGGCAGTGCTTCACCTCTCATATGGGCAAACAACATAATTTATGTAAGAACTTACCTGATAAATTCATTTCTTTCATATTAACAAGAGTCCATGAGCTAGTGACGTATGGGATATACATTCCTACCAGGAGGGGCAAAGTTTCCCAAACCTTAAAATGCCTATAAATACACCCCTCACCACACCCACAAATCAGTTTAACGAATAGCCAAGAAGTGGGGTGATAAGAAAAAAGTGCGAAGCATATAAAATAAGGAATTGGAATAATTGTGCTTTATACAAAAAAATCATAACCACCACAAAAAAGGGTGGGCCTCATGGACTCTTGTTAATATGAAAGAAATGAATTTATCAGGTAAGTTCTTACATAAATTATGTTTTCTTTCATGTAATTAACAAGAGTCCATGAGCTAGTGACGTATGGGATAATGAATACCCAAGATGTGGATCTTTCCACACAAGAGTCACTAGAGAGGGAGGGATAAAATAAAGACAGCCAATTCCTGCTGAAAATAATCCACACCCAAAATAAAGTTTAATGAAAAACATAAGCAGAAGATTCAAACCGAAACCACTGCCTGAAGTACCTTTCTACCAAAAACTGCTTCAGAAGAAGAGAATACATCAAAATGGTAGAATTTAGTAAAAGTATGCAAAGAGGACCAAGTCGCTGCTTTGCAAATCTGATCAACTGAAGCTTCATTCCTAAACGCCCAGGAAGTAGAAACTGACCTAGTAGAATGAGCTGTAATCCTCTGAGGCGGAGTCTTACCCGATTTAACATAGGCAAGATGAATTAAAGATTTCAACCAGGATGCCAAAGAAATGGCAGAAGCTTTCTGGCCTTTTCTAGAACCAGAAAAGACGACAAATAGACTAGAAGTCTTTCGGAAAGATTTAGTAGCTTCAACATAATATTTCAAAACTCTAACAACATCCAAAGAATTTAACGATTTCTCCTTAGAATTCTTAGGATTAGGACATAATGAAGGAACCACGATTTCTCTACTAATGTTGTTGGAATTCACAACCTTAGGTAAAAATTCAAAAGAAGTTCGCAACACCGCCTTATCCTGATGAAAAATCAGAAAAGGAGACTCACAAGAAAGAGCAGATAATTCAGAAACTCTTCTGGCAGAAGAGATGGCCAAAAGGAACAAAACTTTCCAAGAAAGCAATTTAATGTCCAATGAATGCATAGGTTCAAACGGAGGAGCTTGAAGAGCTCCCAGAACCAAATTCAAACTCCATGGAGGAGAAATTGACTTAATGACAGGTTTTATACGAACCAAAGCTTGTACAAAACAATGAATATCAGGAAGAATAGCAATCTTTCTGTGAAAAAGAACAGAAAGAGCAGAGATTTGTCCTTTCAAGGAACTTGCGGACAAACCCTTATCTAAACCATCCTGAAGAAATTGTAATATTCTCGGAATTCTAAAAGAATACCAAGAAAAATGATGAGTAAGACACCAAGAAATATAAGTCTTCCAGACTCTATAATATATCTCTCTAGATACAGATTTACGAGCCTGTAACATAGTATCAATCACAGAGTCAGAGAAACCTCTTTGACTAAGAATCAAGCGTTCAATCTCCATACCTTTAAATTTAAGGATTTCAGATCCGGATGGAAAAAAGGACCTTGCGACAAAAGGTCTGGTCTTAACGGAAGAGTCCATGGTTGGCAAGATGCCATCCGGACAAGATCCGCATACCAAAACCTGTGAGGCCATGCCGGAGCTATTAGCAGAACAAACGAGCATTCCCTCAGAATCTTGGAGATTACTCTTGGAAGAAGAACTAGAGGCGGAAAGATATAGGCAGGATGATACTTCCAAGGAAGTGATAATGCATCCACTGCCTCCGCCTGAGGATCCCGGGATCTGGACAGATACCTGGGAAGTTTCTTGTTTAGATGAGAGGCCATCAGATCTATCTCTGGAAGCCCCCACATTTGAACAATCTGAAGAAATACCTCTGGGTGAAGAGACCATTCGCCCGGATGCAACGTTTGGCGACTGAGATAATCCGCTTCCCAATTGTCTACACCTGGGATATGAACCGCAGAGATTAGACAGGAGCTGGATTCCGCCCAAACCAAAATTCGGGATACTTCTTTCATAGCCAGAGGACTGTGAGTCCCTCCTTGATGATTGATGTATGCCACAGTTGTGACATTGTCTGTCTGAAAACAAATGAACGATTCTCTCTTCAGAAGAGGCCAAAACTGAAGAGCTCTGAAAATTGCACGGAGTTCCAAAATATTGATCGGTAATCTCACCTCCTGAGATTCCCAAACTCCCTGTGCCGTCAGAGATCCCCACACAGCTCCCCAACCTGTGAGACTTGCATCTGTTGAAATTACAGTCCAGGTCGGAAGAACAAAAGAAGCCCCCTGAATTAAACGATGGTGATCTGTCCACCACGTTAGAGAGTGTCGAACAATCGGTTTTAAAGATATTAATTGAGATATCTTCGTGTAATCCCTGCACCATTGGTTCAGCATACAGAGCTGAAGAGGTCGCATGTGAAAACGAGCAAAGGGGATCGCGTCCGATGCAGCAGTCATAAGACCTAGAATTTCCATGCATAAGGCTACCGAAGGGAATGATTGTGACTGAAGGTTTCGACAAGCTGTAATCAATTTTAGACGTCTCTTGTCTGTTAAAGACAGAGTCATGGACACTGAATCTATCTGGAAACCCAGAAAGGTTACCCTTGTTTGAGGAATCAAAGAACTTTTTGGTAAATTGATCCTCCAACCATGATCTTGAAGAAACAACACAAGTCGATTCGTATGAGACTCTGCTAAATGTAAAGACTGAGCAAGTACCAAGATATCGTCCAAATAAGGAAATACCACAATACCCTGTTCTCTGATTACAGACAGAAGGGCACCGAGAATCTTTGTGAAAATTCTTGGAGCTGTAGCAAGGCCAAACGGTAGAGCCACAAATTGGTAATGCTTGTCTAGAAAAGAGAATCTCAGGAACTGAAAATGATCTGGATGAATTGGAATATGCAGATATGCATCCTGTAAATCTATTGTGGACATATAATTCCCTTGCTGAACAAAAGGCAATATAGTCCTTACAGTTACCATCTTGAACGTTGGTATCCTTACATAACGATTCAATAATTTTAGATCCAGAACTGGTCTGAAGGAATTCTCCTTCTTTGGTACAATGAAGAGATTTGAATAAAACCCCATCCCCTGTTCCGGAACTGGAACTGGCATAATTACTCCAGCCAACTCTAGATCTGAAACACAATTCAGAAATGCTTGAGCTTTCACTGGATTTACTGGGACACGGGAAAGAAAAAATCTCTTTGCAGGAGGTCTCATCTTGAAACCAATTCTGTACCCTTCTGAAACAATGCTCTGAATCCAAAGATTGTGAACAGAATTGATCCAAATTTCTTTGAAAAAAACGTAACCTGCCCCCTACCAGCTGAACTGGAATGAGGGCCGTACCTTCATGTGAACTTAGAAGCAGGCTTTGCCTTTCTAGCAGGCTTGGATTTATTCCAGACTGGAGATGGTTTCCAAACTGAAACTGCTCCTGAGGACGAAGGATCAGGCTTTTGTTCTTTGTTGAAACGAAAGGAACGAAAACGATTGTTAGCCCTGTTTTTACCTTTAGATTTTTTATCCTGTGGTAAAAAAGTTCCTTTCCCACCAGTAACAGTTGAAATAATAGAATCCAACTGAGAACCAAATAATTTGTTTCCCTGGAAAGAAATGGAAAGTAGAGTTGATTTAGAAGCCATATCAGCATTCCAAGTTTTAAGCCATAAAGCTCTTCTGGCTAAGATAGCTAGAGACATAAACCTAACATCAACTCTAATAATATCAAAAATGGCATCACAGATAAAATTATTAGCATGCTGAAGAAGAATAACAGAATTTATGTTTACCTGATAAATTACTTTCTCCAACGGTGTGTCCGGTCCACGGCGTCATCCTTACTTGTGGGATATTCTCTTCCCCAACAGGAAATGGCAAAGAGCCCAGCAAAGCTGGTCACATGATCCCTCCTAGGCTCCGCCTACCCCAGTCATTCGACCGACGTTAAGGAGGAATATTTGCATAGGAGAAACCATATGGTACCGTGGTGACTGTAGTTAAAGAAAATAAAATATCAGACCTGATTAAAAAAACCAGGGCGGGCCGTGGACCGGACACACCGTTGGAGAAAGTAATTTATCAGGTAAACATAAATTCTGTTTTCTCCAACATAGGTGTGTCCGGTCCACGGCGTCATCCTTACTTGTGGGAACCAATACCAAAGCTTTAGGACACGGATGAAGGGAGGGAGCAAATCAGGTCACCTAAATGGAAGGCACCACGGCTTGCAAAACCTTTCTCCCAAAAATAGCCTCAGAAGAAGCAAAAGTATCAAACTTGTAAAATTTGGTAAAAGTGTGCAGTGAAGACCAAGTCGCTGCCCTACATATCTGATCAACAGAAGCCTCGTTCTTGAAGGCCCATGTGGAAGCCACAGCCCTAGTGGAATGAGCTGTGATTCTTTCGGGAGGCTGCCGTCCTGCAGTCTCGTAAGCCAATCTGATGATGCTTTTAATCCAAAAGGAGAGAGAGGTAGAAGTTGCTTTTTGACCTCTCCTTTTACCGGAGTAAACAACAAACAAGGAAGATGTTTGTCTAAAATCCTTTGTAGCATCTAAATAGAATTTTAGAGCGCGAACAACATCCAAATTGTGCAACAAACGTTCCTTCTTTGAAACTGGTTTCGGACACAGATAAGGTACGATAATCTCCTGGTTAATGTTTTTGTTAGAAACAACTTTTGGAAGAAAACCAGGTTTAGTACGTAAAACCACCTTATCTGCATGGAACACCAGATAAGGAGGAGAACACTGCAGAGCAGATAATTCTGAAACTCTTCTAGCAGAAGAAATTGCAACTAAAAACAAAACTTTCCAAGATAATAACTTAATATCAACGGAATGTAAGGGTTCAAACGGAACCCCCTGAAGAACTGAAAGAACTAAATTGAGACTCCAAGGAGGAGTCAAAGGTTTGTAAACAGGCTTAATTCTAACCAGAGCCTGAACAAAAGCTTGAACATCTGGCACAGCTGCCAGCTTTTTGTGAAGTAACACAGACAAGGCAGAAATCTGTCCCTTCAGGGAACTTGCAGATAACCCTTTTTCTAATCCGTCTTGAAGGAAGGATAAAATCTTAGGAATCTTAACCTTGTCCCAAGGGAATCCTTTAGATTCACACCAACAGATATATTTTTTCCAAATCTTGTGGTAAATCTTTCTAGTTACAGGCTTTCTGGCCTGAACAAGAGTATCAATAACAGAATCTGAGAATCCTCGCTTCGATAGAATCAAGCGTTCAATCTCCAAGCAGTCAGCTGGAGTGAAACCAGATTCGGATGTTCGAACGGACCCTGAACAAGAAGGTCTCGTCTCAAAGGTAGCTTCCAAGGTGGAGCCGATGACATATTCACCAGATCTGCATACCAAGTCCTGCGTGGCCACGCAGGAGCTATCAAGATCACCGACGCCCTCTCCTGATTGATCCTGGCTACCAGCCTGGGGATGAGAGGAAACGGCGGGAACACATAAGCTAGTTTGAAGGTCCAAGGTGCTACTAGTGCATCCACTAGAGCCGCCTTGGGATCCCTGGATCTGGACCCGTAGCAAGGAACTTTGCAGTTCTGACGAGAGGCCATTAGATCCATGTCTGGAATGCCCCACCGCTGGGTGACTTGGGCAAAGATTTCCGGATGGAGTTCCCACTCCCCCGGATGCAATGTCTGACGACTCAGAAAATCCGCTTCCCAATTTTCCACTCCTGGGATGTGGATAGCAGACAGGTGGCAGGAGTGAGACTCCGCCCATAGAATGATTTTGGTCACTTCTTCCATCGCTAGGGAACTCCTTGTTCCCCCCTGATGGTTGATGTACGCAACAGTCGTCATGTTGTCTGATTGAAACCGTATGAACTTGGTCCTCGCTAGCTGAGGCCAAGCCTTGAGAGCATTGAATATCGCTCTCAGCTCCAGAATATTTATCGGTAGAAGAGATTCTTCCCGAGACCAAAGACCCTGAGCTTTCAGGGATCCCCAGACCGCGCCCCAGCCCATCAGACTGGCGTCGGTCGTGACAATGACCCACTCTGGTCTGCGGAACGTCATCCCTTGCGACAGATTGTCCAGGGACAGCCACCAACGGAGTGAGTCTCTGGTCCTCTGATTTACTTGTATCTTCGGAGACAAGTCTGTATAGTCCCCATTCCACTGACTGAGCATGCACAGTTGTAATGGTCTTAGATGAATGCGCGCAAAAGGAACTATGTCCATTGCCGCTACCATCAACCCGATCACTTCCATGCACTGAGCTATGGAAGGAAGAGGAACGGAATGAAGTATCCGACAAGAGTCTAGAAGTTTTGTTTTTCTGGCCTCTGTTAGAAAGATCCTCATTTCTAAGGAGTCTATAATTGTTCCCAAGAAGGGAACCCTTGTTGACGGGGATAGAGAACTCTTTTCCACGTTCACTTTCCAGCCGTGAGATCTGAGAAAGGCCAGGACGATGTCCGTGTGAGCCTTTGCTTGAGGAAGGGACGACGCTTGAATCAGAATGTCGTCCAGGTAAGGTACTACTGCAATGCCCCTTGGTCTTAGCACCGCTAGAAGGGACCCTAGTACCTTTGTGAAAATCCTTGGAGCAGTGGCTAATCCGAAAGGAAGCGCCACAAACTGGTAATGTTTGTCCAGGAATGCGAACCTTAGGAACCGATGATGTTCCTTGTGGATAGGAATATGTAGATACGCATCCTTTAAATCCACCGTGGTCATGAATTGACCTTCCTGGATGGAAGGAAGAATAGTTCGAATGGTTTCCATCTTGAACGATGGAACCTTGAGAAACTTGTTTAAGATCTTGAGATCTAAGATTGGTCTGAACGTTCCCTCTTTTTTGGGAACTATGAACAGATTGGAGTAGAACCCTATCCCTTGTTCTCTTAGTGGAACAGGATGAATCACTCCCATTTTTAACAGGTCTTCTACACAATGTAAGAACGCCTGTCTTTTTATGTGGTCTGAAGACAACTGAGACCTGTGGAACCTCCCCCTTGGGGGAAGTCCCTTGAATTCCAGAAGATAACCCTGGGAGACTATTTCTAGCGCCCAAGGATCCAGAACATCTCTTGCCCAAGCCTGAGCGAAGAGAGAGAGTCTGCCCCCCACCAGATCCGGTCCCGGATCGGGGGCCAATATTTCATGCTGTCTTGGTAGCAGTGGCAGGTTTCTTGGCCTGCTTTCCCTTATTCCAGCCTTGCATTGGTCTCCAAGCTGGCTTGGCTTGAGAAGTATTACCCTCTTGCTTAGAGGACGTAGCACTTTGGGCTGGTCCGTTTTTACGAAAGGGACGAAAATTAGGTCTATTTTTCGCCTTGAAAGGCCGATCCTGAGGAAGGGCGTGGCCCTTACCCCCAGTGATATCAGAGATAATCTCTTTCAAGTCAGGGCCAAACAGCGTTTTCCCCTTGAAAGGAATGTTTAGTAGCTTGTTCTTGGAAGACGCATCAGCCGACCAAGATTTCAACCAAAGCGCTCTGCGCGCCACAATAGCAAACCCAGAATTCTTAGCCGCTAACCTAGCCAATTGCAAAGTGGCGTCTAGGGTGAAAGAATTAGCCAATTTGAGAGCATTGATTCTGTCCATAATCTCCTCATAAGGAGGAGAATCACTATCGAGCGCCTTTATCAGCTCATCAAACCAGAAACATGCGGCTGTAGTGACAGGGACAATGCATGAAATTGGTTGTAGAAGGTAACCCTGCTGAACCAACATCTTTTTAAGCAAACCTTCTAATTTTTTATCCATAGGATCTTTGAAAGCACAACTATCCTCTATGGGTATAGTGGTGCGTTTGTTTAAAGTAGAAATCGCTCCCTCGACCTTGGGGACTGTCTGCCATAAGTCCTTTCTGGGGTCGACCATAGGAAACAATTTTTTAAATATGGGGGGAGGGACGAAAGGAATACCGGGCCTTTCCCATTCTTTATTAACAATGTCCGCCACCCGCTTGGGTATAGGAAAAGCTTCTGGGAGCCCCGGCACCTCTAGGAACTTGTCCATTTTACATAGTTTCTCTGGGATGACCAACTTTTCACAATCATCCAGAGTGGATAATACCTCCTTAAGCAGAATGCGGAGATGTTCCAACTTAAATTTAAATGCAATTACATCAGGTTCAGCCTGTTGAGAAATGTTCCCTGAATCAGTAATTTCTCCCTCAGACAAAACCTCCCTGGCCCCCTCAGATTGGGTTAGGGGCCCTTCAGAGATATTAATATCAGCGTCGTCATGCTCTTCAGTAACTAAAACAGAGCAGCCACGCTTACGCTGACAAGGGTTCATTTTGGCTAAAATGTTTTTGACAGAATTATCCATTACAGCCGTTAATTGTTGCATAGTAAGGAGTATTGGCGCGCTAGATGTACTAGGGGCCTCCTGAGTGGGCAAGACTCGTGTAGACGAAGGAGGGAATGATGCAGTACCATGCTTACTCCCCTCACTTGAGGAATCATCTTGGGCATCATTGTCATTATCACATAAATCACATTTATTTAAATGAACAGGAATTCTGGCTTCCCCACATTCAGAACACAGTCTATCTTGTAGTTCAGACATGTTAAACAGGCATAAACTTGATAATAAAGTACAAAAAACGTTTTAAAATAAAACCGTTACTGTCACTTTAAATTTTAAACTGAACACACTTTATTACTGCAATTGCGAAAAAACATGAAGGAATTGTACAAAATTCACCAAATTTTCACCACAGTGTCTTAAAGCCTTAAAAGTATTGCACACCAAATTTGGAAGCTTTAACCCTTAAAATAACGGAACCGGAGCCGTTTTAACACTTTAACCCCTTTACAGTCCCTGGTATCTGCTTTGCTGAGACCCAACCAAACCCAAAGGGGAATACGATACCAAATGACGCCTTCAGAAAGTCTTTTCTAAGTATCAGAGCTCCTCTCACATGCGACTGCATGCCATGCTTCTCAAAAACAAGTGCGCCACACCGGCGCGAAAATGAGGCTCTGCTTATGCTTTGGAAAAGCCCCTAAGAAATAAGGTGTCTAATACAGTGCCTGCCGATATTATAATATCAATATACCCAGATAAAATGATTCCTCAAGGCTAAATATGTGTTAATAATGAATCGATTTAGCCCAGAAAAGTCTACAGTCTTAATAAGCCCTTGTGAAGCCCTTATTTACCATCGTAATAAACATGGCTTACCGGATCCCATAGGGAAAATGACAGCTTCCAGCATTACATCGTCTTGTTAGAATGTGTCATACCTCAAGCAGCAAGAGACTGCACACTGTTCCCCCAACTGAAGTTAATTGCTCTCAACAGTCCTGTGTGGAACAGCCATGGATTTTAGTTACGGTTGCTAAAATCATTTTCCTCATACAAACAGAAATCTTCATCTCTTTTCTGTTTCTGAGTAAATAGTACATACCAGCACTATTTCAAAATAACAAACTCTTGATTGAATAATAAAAACTACAGTTAAACACTAAAAAACTCTAAGCCATCTCCGTGGAGATGTTGCCTGTACAACGGCAAAGAGAATGACTGGGGTAGGCGGAGCCTAGGAGGGATCATGTGACCAGCTTTGCTGGGCTCTTTGCCATTTCCTGTTGGGGAAGAGAATATCCCACAAGTAAGGATGACGCCGTGGACCGGACACACCTATGTTGGAGAAAATAATATCATGAGAATCACGATTTGCTACTTGTTGCGCTAGGGTTTCCAACCAAAAAGTTGAAGCTGCAGCAACATCAGCCAATGATATAGCAGGTCTAAGAAGATTACCTGAACACAGATAAGCTTTTCTTAGAAAGGATTCAATTTTTCTATCTAAAGGATCCTTAAACGAGGTACCATCTGACGTAGGAATGGTAGTACGTTTAGCAAGGGTAGAAATAGCCCCATCAACTTTAGGGATTTTGTCCCAAAATTCTAACCTGTCAGGCGGAACAGGATATAATTGCTTAAAACGTTTAGAAGGAGTAAATGAATTACCCAATTTATCCCATTCTTTGGAAATCACTGCAGAAATAGCATTAGGAACAGGAAAAACTTCTGGAATAACCGCAGGAGCTTTAAAAACCTTATCCAAACGTATAGAATTAGTATCAAGAGGACTAGAATCCTCTATTTCTAAAGCAATTAGTACTTCTTTAAGTAAAGAGCGAATAAATTCCATCTTAAATAAATATGAAGATTTATCAGCATCAATCTCTGAGATAGAATCCTCTGAACCAGAAGAGTCCAAAGAATCAGAATGATGGTGTTCATTTAAAAATTCATCTGTAGAGAGAGAAGATTTAAAAGACTTTTTACGTTTACTAGAAGGAGAAATAACAGACAAAGCCTTCTTTATGGATTCAGAAACAAAATCTCTTATGTTATCAGGAACATTCTGCACCTTAGATGTTGAGGGAACTGCAACAGGCAATGGTACATTACTAAAGGAAATATTATCTGCTTTAACAAGTTTGTCATGACAATTATTACAAACAACAGCTGGAGGAATAGCTACCAAAAATTTACAGCAGATACACTTAGCTTTGGTAGATCCAGCAGGCAGTGATTTTCCTGTAGTATCTTCTGGCTCAGATGCAACGTGAGACATCTTGCAATATGTAAGAGAAAAAACAACATATAAAGCAAAATAGATCAAATTCCTTATAAGACAGTTTCAGGAATGGGAAAGAATGCCAAATATCAAGCTTCTAGCAACCAGAAGCAAATGAAAAATGAGACTGAAATAATGTGGAGACAAAAGCGACGCCCATATTTTTTAGCGCCAAATAAGACGCCCACATTATTTGGCGCCTAAATGCTTTTGGCGCCAAAAATGACGCCACATCCGGAACGCCGACATCTTTGGTGCAAAATAACGTCAAAAAATGACGTAACTTCCGGCGACACGTATGACGCCGGAAACGGAAAAGAATTTTTGCGCCAAAAAAGTCCGCGCCAAGAATGACGCAATAAAAAGAAGCATTTTCAGCCCCCGCGAGCCTAACAGCCCACAGGGAAAAAAGTCAAATTTTTGAGGTAAGAAAAATATGATAATTCAATGCATAATCCCAAATATGAAACTGACTGTCTGAAAATAAGGAAAGTTGTTCAAATGTTTGAATACATATATTTAGAACTTTATAAATAAAGTGCCCAACCATAGCTTAGAGTGTCACAGAAAATAAGACTTACTTACCCCAGGACACTCATCTACATGTTTGTAGAAAGCCAAACCAGTACTGAAACGAGAATCAGTAGAGGTAATGGTAAATATAAGAGTATATCGTCGATCTGAAAAGGGAGGTAAGAGATGAATCTCTACGACCGATAACAGAGAACCTTATGAAATAGACCCCGTAGAAGGAGATCACTGCATTCAATAGGCAATACTCTCTTCACATCCCTCTGACATTCACTGCACGCTGAGAGGAAAACCGGGCTCCAACTTGCTGCGGAGCGCATATCAACGTAGAATCTAGCACAAACTTACTTCACCACCTCCCTTGGAGGCAAAGTTTGTAAAACTGATTTGTGGGTGTGGTGAGGGGTGTATTTATAGGCATTTTAAGGTTTGGGAAACTTTGCCCCTCCTGGTAGGAATGTATATCCCATACGTCACTAGCTCATGGACTCTTGTTAATTACATGAAAGAAATATATATTTTTTTATTGGCTTTAAAAAATAAAAAAAAAAAATTTGCAATTTTTTTCCCCCAGCATTTTTTTTTCACAGCTAGATGTTGTGCAATGGAGAGGCACAAGCAGGTCTGCCCACCATTACACAACATGCTGCGCCAACCTACTGGATGAAAGTGGTTAAGATCATTGCATGGCCCATAAGTGCTTTATTTGAGGCAGTCCTATTTGGGCTGAACCAATCCAGTGTGAGGCATTAGTAAGTGGAACTTAGGGTTGGGGTTGGATGTTAAATCATATAAAATAAAACAAAAACGGAAAAAAACAACTTTCTTTTATTTTGTTGCTGTCCTGTGAAGCTGCCAGCTTTTGCTAAAGTGAAAAAGAGAGTTCTGTATTTCCCCTCTAAGTGCAGTGGAATGTTCCACTGTCACTTCCTTAATACAGACAGAGGCAGATCAGGAAGAGAGATGCAGTCAATGAGCAGTGTTTTAGCCACATCTTAGTAAGTTCTGCAACCTTAGATTTCACTGAAAGGGATTCTGTTAGTGAAAATTATAATTTAATGAATGTGGTTTAGTGTTTTTTTACTCTCTTTCACAGCAGGGTCGTTTTTGTATTTTGTTTCCTCAAACTTTACACCCACTAACTTAGCAGCTTGCCTCTGTACTAATTTATAGTCTTACTTTCTGAACTCTCTGTAGCTCTACTGTTTTATTACTTAAAAATGCAATGCCCCCCCCCACCCTTGTGTGTGTGTGTGTCTCTCTCTCTCTCTATCTATCCATCTCTCTTCTTATGTGCTGTTCTCCCCATGGTCTCTTTCTCTCTGTCCCTCTTCCTCCCCCTCTGACTCTCTCATCCCTTATGTGTCTCTCTAACCCTCTGTGTTTGATTGTCTGTGTCTCTCTCTCTCTCTTTTTCTCTCTCTCTAACTCTCTGTGTGCGATTGTGTCTCTCTCTCTCTCTCTCTCTCACACCCTCTGTGTGTGATTGTGTCTCTCTCTCTCTTTCTCTCACACCCTCTGTGTGTCTCTCCCCCCATCTCTCTCTCCCTCTCCCCCCGAGTGCTCTTCTGTATTTCTGTCTACCTTTTATTTATTTAATTAATGAATTGGTAGTGCCATCTGATAGCGTGGCTTTATTTAAAGGGGTGGGTCAAGCGCCCCACCATCTTTAAATTTCACCAGCTAGATCAAGACATTTTTATATTTAGTGAATAATGAAAGAATCTATAAGCATAATTTGCAGCATTAAAGTAAAAAGTATGTTTTTAAACATATTTTAACCCTTTGAGTGCTAATCACGGCTCTGAGCCGTCACAGAGTTTCTCACTCTGGTGCTAATGACGGCTCAGAGCCTTCATGAGCACTCTCCCACCTTGAGGGAGATCTGGGGGCTCCTTACTGATCCTACCCCAGCGATCGTGCCTGTAGAGTGACAGGCATTGACGGGGCTTCACGTGATGTGAGGTGACGTCACGCGCAATTACGTGATGACGTCACAGCGCAACTTTATTTATATTTAACAATGTTAAGTATAGGAGGAGGGGGCATGCTGCTTAGAAGCCTGTATCTCAGGCATCTAAGCAGCTACAGACCCCCAAGACCCATTGTTGGAAAGGCAATTGCCTAACCTTTCCAACAGTGTTGGGGGTCTGTAAAAAGAAATAAAAAAGTTTTAAATTTTTTTTTCAAAAATAAAAATAAATAAATAAAATATTAGCACCCAGGTGGGAAATGGCTTAGCAGCCAAAGGGTTAATGGGCATGGATTTCTATATCTCATAATATCTCATAATCATAGCTAGCATTTTGTTATCTGGCAAGTGTTTCTGTTACAATCCTTTAGACTAAAATCAGATGTTTACTAAGTTGACCAGTTTTCCAAGAAACCATTTAAAGGGACATGAAACCCATATGTTTTCTTTCATGATTTAGAAAGAGCATGCAATTTTAAATAACTTTCCAATTTACATCTAATATCTAATTTTCTTCATTCTTTTCATTTCCTTTGTTGAAAATCATATCTAAATATGCTCAGTAGCTGCTGATTGGTGGCTGCACATAGATACCTCATGTGATTGGCTCACCCATGTGCATTGCTATTTCTTCAACAAAGGATATCTAAAGAATGAAAGCGTATCCTAGCCACTGCCTCACCAGCCTCTGACGTCACTGCACGTCACTGATATTAAGGATGGGTGAGACCAAATGATGGCAGTTCCTATTTGCTGAACACTGTAGCCTGAAGGACTTTCTTTCCAAAAGCAGCTTTGGAAGAAGCATAAATATAAAAAAACAAACAAATTATGCTTACCTGATAATTTTATTTCCATCTGTATGGGAAGAGTCCACAGCTGCATTCCTTACTTTTGGGAAATACTGAAACTGGCCACCAGGAGGAGGCAAAGACACCCAGCCAATGGCTTAAATACCTCCCCCACTTCCTCATAACCCCAGTCATTCTGCCAAGGGAACAAGGAACAGTAGGAGAAATATCAGGGTGAAAAAGGTGCCAGAAGGAAAAATTTCAAATTTAGGGCCGCCCATCGGATTACACGGGCGGGAGCTGTGGACTCTTCCCATACAGATGGAAATACAATTATCAGGTAAGTATAATTTATGTTTTCCATCTTAATATGGGAAGAGTCCACAGCTGCATTCCTTACTTGTGGGAAACATATACCCAAGCTCTAGAGTACATGGAATGCTAACGGGAGGGAAAAAAGAGAAGCAGACCCTAATCTGAGGGCACCACAGCCTGAAAAACCTTTCTCCCAAAGGCTGCTTCAGCAGAAGCAAAAACATCAAACTTGTAAAATTTTGCAAAAAGTATGCAAGGAGAACCAGATAGCCGCCTTACAAATCTGATCCATAGAGGCTTAATTTTTGAAGGCCCAAGAGGAAACCACTGCTTTCGTAGAATAAGCTGTAATCCTCAGAGGAGGCTTATATTAGGACATAAGAAAGGAACCAAAATCTCTTCTGCGAATTGACACAACCTTAGGAAGAAAATCTAACTTGGTTCGTAGAACAGCCTTATAGGCATGAAAAGCTAGATAAGGAGGGACGCATTGCAAGGCAGCAATCACAGATACTCTGCGTGCAGAAGCAATAGCCAGTAGAAAAGGAACCTTCCAAGACATGGCTTCTTCATGCATAGGCTCCAACGGAGCCCGCTGCAAAACCTTAAGGACAAGATTCAAACTCCAAGGCGGAGCCTCAGATCTAAACACAGGTCTGATCCCAACAGAGCCTTAACAAATGGCTGCACATCTGGAAGCTTTGCAAACCTCTTGTGCAGTAACACAGACAGAACTGAAAATTGTCCCTACAGGGGACTTGCAGAAAAGCCCTTCTCCAGTTCATCCTGGAGAACACCTTATGATAGATGCGACGAGCAACCAGCTTACAAGCTTGAATGAGAGTAAAAAAACCTCTCTCAGAAAAACCTTCTCTTGGCTAGGACTAAGCGTTCAATCTCCACGCAGTCAGCCTCAGACAATCTAGACATTGATGGACAATGAGACCTTTGTCAGCAGATCCCTGTGACAAGGTAACTTCCACGGAGGAGATGACATCCGCAATAGATCTGCGAACCATATCCTTCACGGCCAAGATGAAGCAGTCAGTATCACTGACCACTGCTTGACTTGAGCCACTACACTAGGAAGTAGTGGTAACGGTCAGAAAGGATAAATTGTATTGAACCTCCAAGGCACCGCTAATGCATCTGTTAGCTCCGCCTGAGGATCCCTGTACCTCTACCCCTATCTGGGTAGCTTGGTATTGAGACGTTATAAGATCTTCCTCTAGCAAATCTCTGCAAACACACAGTGAACAAATGCGGGTCTCCCCCACACCAGAATCCGAGATACTTCCCTCAAAACTAGGGAGCTTCTCATTCCCCCCTGATGGTTGATGAAAGCCACAGAGGATATATTGTTTGATTGGAATCTGATAAACTGGGACGAACCCAGCAGAGGCCAAGCCTTCAGCGCATTGTATATTGCCAAAAGATCCAAAATGAGATTAGGAGGGATATTTACCTCCTGAGACCAGATGCCCTGTGCCTTCCTGGCACCCCAAACGGCTCCCCTTCCTGAAAGACTCGCAAACCTAGTCACAATCACCCAGGATGGTCTTGAGACGGACGTCCCTCAGGACAAGTGATCCGGACAAAACCACCAAGAGAGCGATTCTACAGATTGGCTGTCCAGAGAAATCTGTTGAGACGGATCCGAAAGATCGTCGTTCCACTAGTTTAGCATGCGCAGTTGCAACAGTCTGAGGTGAAACCTGGCAAAGGAAAGATGTCCAAGCTAAACCCAATGAGACCAATTACCTCCATACACCGAGCCACAGATGGCCTTAAGGAGATCTGGAGGGCAAGACATGTTGAAGCTAGCTTGCAACGTCTCTGGTCTATGGAGACTATTATAGTACCCGAGAATTCTACCCTGGTACTTGATGCAAGATAACTCTCTCTAGATTATCTGCCATCCATGGGATCGAAGAAGACAGGAGATATTCCGAATGGTCCACTCTTCAAAAAATTTCTTTAGATAGACCAATCGGAAGGGCAATAAACTGGAAGTGCTGGTCCAGGAATGCAAACCTTAGGAACTGGAAGTGGTCCTTGAGGATTGGTATGAGAAGGGAGCATCCTTCAGATTTATCTCAAACGAGGGGAAGAATGGACCTTATTGTCTCCATCTTAAATGAGGGGACATTTAAAAACCTGCTTAAGCACTTTAGGTCCAGAATCGGACGGAAAGTTCCCTCTTTCTTAGGGATCACGAAAAGGTTTGAATAGTATCCCAAACCTCTTACTACAATAGGCACCGGGACAATAACTCCTAGAGGACAGATCCCATATATATACCCCAGAAAGGCTTCCCTCCTTCCTGGTCTGGAAGACAGGAGGAATCTGCCCTTGGTTGGCTGAGACTTAAAACCTATCTTGTAACCCTGAGCAATAACCTCCAGGACCCATGGATTCTGCATGTCCCTGAACCAAGCGACTGAAAAGAGCGACATACTGCCCCCTACACGATCCAGAAGAGGACCGGGGACCACCCATTCATGCCAACGTAGACTCGGCTGGCATCTTGCTCTGCTTGGATTTATTCCAGGACTGAGCCGGCTTCCAAAAGCTCTTGGTTTGTTCTGGCTTAGCAAAGGACTGCTGACATGGGCTTTATCAGAATGAAAATCGTCTGAATAGTTCATATACTCTTGTGCTAGGAGGGCACCCTTGCCCCCTGTGACCGTGGAGTTAATGGAGTCCAGGCCTGGACCAGACAAAATCATTCCCTTAAAGGGAGGGAAGAAGTCTAGACTTGAAAGTCATATTTGCAGACCATGACTTCAGCTAGAGCCCGACAGGCCCGAACAGAAAAAGTTGAAGCCATAGCATTCAAGCGAATAAACTGCCTAATTGCAGCACAGATAAAAGAATTAACAACCCTCAAGGCCTTTTCTGAGTAATGTCGAGGGGATCCTCCACCCTGATCAAATCCTATAAGGAGTCACACCAGAAGGTAGTTACTCCAATAACCGCGGCAACAGCCTCCGCCGGTTGAAACAAATATCCCGTATGTTGCAACATCTTTCTTAACAGAGTTTCTATCTTTTATTCATGGGCTTTTCAAAAGAAAAGCGGGATAGTAGAACGTTTAGCAAGGGTGAAGATAACGCCATCCAAGAGGGGGAAAAGGAATCCAATCCTGTCCCATTCATTCTTAATAATGTTTGCCATCTAACAGGAGCAGGGAAGGATAAGGTACCACCCTGTCCTCAAACTCTATCCAATTTAGGAATTAAAGGTTCATCAGGCAATATGACCTCTGGAACCTTTGAATTTGAAGAAAAACTTCCTTTAGAAGAAAGCGCACATTCCTAAACTAAAGTCTGGTTCCTCCGCAGCCGGAGGTTTAGAGGCAGCAGACTCCGACCCAGAATGTTCATACTCAGAAGTCTCAGAAAGAACATCATCCTTGGATAACCCTCAGTTAAATCCAATAAATTATCTGATATACTCTGGGAAGGAGTGCAATATGTAACCTTTCGCTTAGCAGGGTGAGGTAAAGCATTAAAGGCCGCAGACACCGCTGTCTGAACTGCGCAGTAACGTCTGGTGAAAAAAAGGCCCCCTCCAGATGGAGGATCAGTAATGCTACAGGAAAACTGCATGTGTAGAGATATAAAAATGTAGGGTACGCACCTCACTGGACAACAACTCCTCAGAGGTGGACGGCTCTGTGGTATCAAACATGTTTGATATTATCACATTATCAAGGCATATGGAACATAATTGAGAGGGCGGAACTAAGGCCTCCTCACCATATAAACAGGAATTACTCATTAGGAATAGAGGGAGTGCCCTCTAAAGTAACAGAATCCTCTATCACTAGTGCAATAACCGGAGAACTAGAGAAACAAAACAAATTATTTTATTTTATTTAAAAAAACAAAAAACGGCACCCTCTTACCCCAATGGCTGGGGCACTCACCACCTCCTATGACCCAGACAGTACAGAGATTTATGACTCCTCTCTGACAGACACCCGGTCAGGAAAAAGGGAATGAATCACATGGTGCACAATGCAGGACCGTCCCTGCTATGAGAAAGTGCGCCAAGCTTGTAAGCTGCATGGCTCTTAAAGTGAAAGTGAAACCTGTATATTCCATAACAGCCTATGAGCCCATAACATCTCACACATAAAAGCAGCATAAAATCAAATAAACATTTAAGATTATCCCCTCCCTGTTCAATAATCCTATTAACCCTTGATTCTATACAGATAAAAGGAGTCACACTATGACCCTGTCTTCTTGCGTTATCATACATGTATAAAATATGAAACGATCTTACCAGAATCTACGCCGTGGAAAAGGAACACGGCCGTTCAAGTGTGACAGATAGTAGCATCGCTTCTGATATGGACTTGAGTGAAGCAGGCAGTGAAACTCGTCAACGCTGAGTGCCTATGGAGTTGTTAATATGAGTCGGGATGGTTTTGCAGAATGACTCTCCCTGAGTCACACTATGACCCTGTCTTCTTGCGTTACACTATGAACCTGTCACACTATGACCCTGTCTTCTTGCGTTATCATACATGTATAAAATATGAAACTTTCCAGAATCTACGCTGTGGAACAGGAACACGGCCCTTCAAGTGTGACAGATAGTAGCATTGCTTCTGACATGGACTTGAGTGAAGCAGGAAGCGAAACTCATCAACACTATGACCCTGTCTTCTTGCGTTACCATACATGTATAAAATATGAAACGATCTTACCAGAATCTACGGCCCTTAAGTGTAACAGATAGTAGCATCACTTCTGACATGGACTTGAATGAAGCAGGCAGCGAAACTCGTCAACGCTGATTGCCTATGGAGTTGTTAATATGAGTCGGGATGGTTTCGCAGAAAGACTCTCCCTGCATCTCTGGACTCTTTCACCCATGCTCTCACTGAGAGGCTGACAGGACTACTTAAAACTCAAGTCCCACCTCAAAGAATACTACCCTCCATAAGAGACTACTCCGAAACACATTCTCTTTCAACCTCCTGTGACGAAAGGCAAAGAATGACTGGGTTATGAGGAAGTGGGGGAGGTATTTAAGCCTTTGCCTCCTCCTGGTGGACAGGTTCAGTATTTCCCACAAGTAAGGAATGCAGCTGTGGACTCTTCCCATATTAAGATAGAAATAATAATTTTAGAAAAGAAAAAAAAAAGTATGAAGATATGACCAAGTTACTGCAAATCTGTTCAAAGGAGGCAACATTTTTGAAGGCCCAAGTAGTAGATACAGATCTAACAGAATTAGCAATTATTCTTTTTGGAGGCGGTTTTCCCGCAACCAAGTAAGTCTTACGAATAGTCTGTTTTAGCCATGAAGTCAAGGCCACAGCTGTAGTCTTTTGACCTTTTCTGGGACCTGAAAAGTGGACAAACATGCTAGAAGACTGAATAAAGTCTTTAGTAGCCTGAAGATAAAAATCATGGATCCTGAGAACAAGGGGAGACAACGCTCAACCCACAAGGAGCAACCGAGCATCATCAAGAAGAAGATCATCTCCCAAATATCGTGCAACAGCACCGAAAAGACAGTTGAAGACAAAGTCTTCAAAACGTCAGAACTCAGAGACTGAGCAAACAGAAAAATTACAAGTAAAAAGAAATTGCAGGGTAGCGCTAATGAAAGCAAAAGAGCTCTATATATATATGCGGTATCTACCAATGTATAAAGTGTATATGCGGTATCTACCAATGTATACAGTATAGTAAGTGACGTAAAAACAGAATTTATGCTTACCTGATAAATTACTTTCTCCAACGGTGTGTCCGGTCCACGGCGTCATCCTTACTTGTGGGAATATCTCTTCCCCAACAGGAAATGGCAAAGAGTCCCAGCAAAGCTGGCCATATAGTCCCTCCTAGGCTCCGCCCACCCCAGTCATTCGACCGACGGACAGGAGGAAAAAAATAGGAGAAACCATAGGGTGTCGTGGTGACTGTAGTTAGAGAAAATAATTCATCGGACCTGATTAGAAAACCAGGGCGGGCTGTGGACCGGACACACCGTTGGAGAAAGTAATTTATAAGGTAAGCATAAATTCTGTTTTATCCAACATTGGTGTGTCCGGTCCACGGCGTCATCCTTACTTGTGGGAACCAATACCAAAGCTTTAGGACACGGATGAAGGGAGGGAGCAAATCAGGTCACCTAAACGGAAGGCACCACGGCTTGCAAAACCTTTCTCCCAAAAATAGCCTTCGAAGAAGCAAAAGTATCAAATTTGTAAAATTTGGCAAAAGTGTGCAGTGAAGACCAAGTCGCTGCCTTACATATCTGATCAACAGAAGCCTCGTTCTTGAAGGCCCATGTGGAAGCTACAGCCCTAGTGGAGTGAGCTGTGATTCTTTCAGGAGGCTGCCGTCCGGCAGTCTCATAAGCCAATCGGATGATGCTTTTAAGCCAAAAGGAAAGAGGTAGAAGTTGCTTTTTGACCTCTCCTTTTACCAGAATAGACGACAAACAGAGAAGAAGTTTGTCTGAACTCTTTTGTAGCTGCTAAGTAGAATTCCTTCTTTGAAACTGTATTCGGACACAAAGGTACAACTATCTCCTGATTAATATTTTTGTTGGAAACAACCTTTGGTAGAAAACCAGGCTTAGTACACAGAACAAACTTATCTGAATGGAACACCAGATAGGGTGGAGTACACTGTAGAGCAGATAACTCAGAAACTCTTCTAGCAGAAGAAATAGCAACCAAAAACAAAACTTTCCAAGATAGTAACTTAATATCTATGGAATGTAAAGGTTCAAACGGAACCCCTTGAAGAACTGAAAGAACTAGATTTAAACTCCAGGGAGGAGTCAAAGGTCTGTAAACAGGCTTGATCCTAACCAAAGCCTGAACAAATGCTTGAACATCTGGCACAACTGCCAGTCGTTTGTGTAGTAGGACAGATAAAGCAGAAATCTGTCCCTTTAGAGAACTCGCAGATAATCCTTTATCCAAACCTTCTTGTAGAAAGGAAAGAATTCTAGGAATCTTTATCTTATTCCATGGGAATCTCTTGGATTCACACCAGCAGATATATCTTTTCCATAATTTATGGTAAATCTTTCAAGTTACCGGTTTTCTGGCTTGAACCAGAGTATCTATCACGGAATCTGAAAACCCACGCTTTGATAGAATCAAGCGTTCAATCTCCAAGCCGTCAGTTGGAGGGAGACCAGATTTGGATGTTCGAATGGACCCTGAACAAGAAGGTCCTGTCTCAAAGGTAGCTTCCATGGTGGAACCGATGACATATTCACCAGGTCTGCATACCAAGTCCTGCGTGGCCACGCAGGGGCTATCAAGATCACCGAGGCCTTCTCCTGATTGATCCTGGCTACCAGCCTGGGAATGAGAGGAAACGGTGGAAACACATAAGCTAGGTTGAAGGTCCAAGGCGCTACTAGTGCATCCACTAGAGTCGCCTTGGGATCCCTGGATCTGGACCCGTAGCAAGGAACCTTGAAGTTCTGACGAGACGCCATCAGATTCATATCTGGAATGCCCCATAGTTGCGTCTACTGGGCAAAGATCTCCGGGTGGAGTTCCCACTCCCCCGGATGGAATGTCTGACGACTCAAATAATCCGCTTCCCAGTTTTCCACACCTGGAATGTGGATCGCAGATAGGTGGCAGGAGTGATTCTCCGCCCATTGTATTATTTTGGTCACTTCTTTCATTGCCAGGGAACTCCTTGTTCCCCCCTGATGATTGAGATACGCAACAGTCGTCATGTTGTCTGATTGGAATCTTATGAATCTGGCCTTTGCTAGCTGAGGCCAAGCCCTGAGAGCATTAAATATCGCTCTTAGTTCCAGAATGTTTATCGGGAGAAGAGACTCTTCCCGAGACCACAGTCCCTGAGCTTTCAGGGATTCCCAGACCGCGCCCCAGCCCACTAGGCTGGCGTCGGTCATGACGATGACCCACTCTGGACTGCGGAAGCTCATTCCCTGGGATAGGTGATCCTGGGTTAGCCACCAACGGAGTGAGTCTCTGGTCTTCTGATCTACTTGAATCACTGGAGACAAGTCTGTATAGTCCCCATTCCACTGTTTCAGCATGCACAGTTGTAATGGTCTTAGATGAATTCGTGCAAAAGGAACTATGTCCATTGCTGCAACCATCAGACGAGGAATAGAATGAAGAACTTGACAAGCGTTTAGAAGTTTTGACTTTGACTTCTGTCAAGAAAATCCTCATTTCTAAGGAATCTATTATTCTTCCCAATAAGGGAAAACTTGTCGACGGAGACAGGGAACTTTTTTCTATGTTCACCTTCCATCCGTGAGATCTGAGAAAGGCTAGAACGATGTCTGAGTGAGCCTTTGCCTTTGAAAGAGACGACGCTTGTACTAGAATGTCGTCCAAGTACGGTACTACTGCAATGCCCCTTGGTCTTAGAACCGCTAGAAGGGATCCGAGTACCTTTGTGAAAATCCTTGGAGCAGTGGCTAACCCGAATGGGAGGGCCACACACTGGTAATGTTTGTCCAGAAAGGCGAACCTTAGGAACTGATGATGTTCTTTGTGGATAGGGATATGTAGATACACATCCTTTAGATCCACGGTAGTCATAAATTGACCTTCCTGAATTGTGGGTAGGATCGTTCGAATGGTTTCCATCTTGAACGATGGTACTCTGAGAAATTTGTTTAGGATCTTTAAATCCAGGATTGGTCTGAAAGTTCCCTCTTTTTTGGGAACTACAAACAGATTTGAGTAAAATCCCATTCCTTGTTCCGCCGTTGGAACTGGGTGTATCACTCCCATCTTTAACAGGTCTTCTACACAATGTAAGAATGCCTGTCTCTTTATTTGGTTTGAGGATAAGTGAGACATGTGGAACCTTCCCCTTGGGGGTAGTTCCTTGAATTCCAGAAGATAACCCTGAGAAACTATTTCTAGCGTCCAGGGATCCTGAACATCTCTTGCCCAAGCCTGAGCAAAGAGAGAGAGTCTGCCCCCCACTAGATCCGGTCCCGGATCGGGGGCTACTCCTTCATGCTGTTTTGTTAGCAGCGGCAGGCTTCTTGGCCTGCTTACCCTTGTTCCAGCCTTGCATCGGTTTCCAGGCTGGTTTGGTCTGTGAGGTATTACCCTCTTGCTTAGAGGATGCAGAATTAGAGCCCGGTCCGTTCCTGAAATTACGAAAGGAACGAAAATTAGACTTATTCTTGGCTTTGAAAGGCCTATCTTGTGGGAGGGCGTGGCCCTTTCCCCCAGTGATGTCTGAGATAATCTCTTTCAATTCTGGCCCAAAGAGAGTTTTACCCTTGAAGGGGATATTAAGCAATTTTGTCTTGGATGATACATCCGCTGACCAAGACTTTAGCCAAAGCGCTCTGCGCGCCACAATTGCAAACCCTGAATTTTTCGCCGCCAATCTAGCTATTTGCAAAGCAGCATCTAAAATAAAAGAGTTAGCCAACTTAAGTGCGTGAACTCTGTCCATAACCTCCTCATATGGAGTCTCTCTACTGAGCGACTTTTCTAGTTCCTCGAACCAGAACCACGCTGCTGTAGTGACAGGAACAATGCACGAAATGGGTTGAAGAAGGTAACCTTGCTGTATAAAAATCTTTTTAAGCAAACCCTCCAATTTTTTATCCATAGGATCTTTGAAAGCACAATTATCCTCGATAGGAATAGTAGTGCGCTTGTTTAGAGTAGAAACTGCCCCCTCGACCTTAGGGACTGTCTGTCATAAGTCCTTTCTGGGGTCGACCATAGGAAATAATTTCTTAAATATAGGAGGGGAAACAAAAGGTATGCCGGGCTTCTCCCATTCCTTATTCACTATGTCCGCCACCCGCTTGGGTATAGGAAAAGTGTCTGGGTGCACCGGAACCTCTAGGAACTTGTCCATCTTGCATAATTTTTCTGGAATGACCAGGTTGTCACAATCATCCAGAGTAGATAGCACCTCCTTAAGCAGTGCGCGGAGATGTTCTAATTTACATTTAAATGTCACAACATCAGGTTCAGCCTGTTGGGAAATTTTTCCTGAATCTGAAATTTCCCCATCTGACAAAACCTCCCTCATGGCCCCTTCAGATTGGTGTGAGGGTATGACAGAAAAATTATCATCAGCGCCCTCCTGCTCTTCAGTGTTTAAAACAGAGCAATCGCGCTTTCTCTGATATGCAGGCATTTTGGATAAAATATTTGCTATGGAGTTATCCATTACAGCCGTCAATTGTTGCATGGTATTAAGCATTGGCGCGCTAGAAGTACTAGGGGCCTCCTGCGTGGGCAAAACTGGTGTAGACACAGAAGGAGATGATGTAGAACCATGTCTACTCCCTACATCTGATGAATCATCTTGGGCAACTTCATTATCTGTGACAGTACTGTCCTTACTTGTTTTGGACGCTTTGGCACAATTATCACATAATTTAGAAGGGGGAGACACATTGACTTTCATACATATAGAACATAGCTTATCTGAAGGCACAGACATGTTAAACAGGCTTAAACTTGTCAGTAAAACACAATAACCGTTTTAAAACAAAACCGTTACTGTCTCTTTAAATTTTAAACAGAGCACACTTTATTACTGAATATGTGAAAAAATATGAAGGAATCGTTCAAAATTTACCAAAATTTCACCACAGTGTCTTAAAGCATTAAAAGTATTGCACACCAATTTTCAGAGCTTTAACCCTTAAAATAACGAAACCGGAGCCGGTTACAGTTTTAACCCCTCTACAGTCCCAGCTACAGCCTTTGCTGCGACTCTACCAAGCCCAGAGGGGAATACGATACCAAATGACGCCTTCTAGGAACTTTTCCAACTATTTTCAGGTCCTCACACATGCATCTACATGTCTTGCTCTCAAAAACAACTGCGCAGTAATGGCGCGAAAATGAGGCTCAGCCTACAACTGGGAAGGCCCTTCCTGACTGGAAAAGGTGACTAACATAGTGCCTGACGTTAAAAAACGTTCCCCAAGTTTATAAATGTGAAATACCAGCATAAACATGTATAAAATGCCCAAATAAAGCAATCGATTTTGCCCATAAAAGTGTCTACCAGTTTTATAGCCCATATTAAGCCCTTTATTCTACTTGAGACTAAGAAAATGGCTTACCGGTCCCCATGAGGGGAAATGACAGCCTTCCAGCATTACACAGTCTTGTTAGAAATATGGCTAGTCATACCTTAAGCAGAAAAGTCTGCTAACTGTTTCCCCCAACTGAAGTTACTTCATCTCAACAGTCCTATGTGGAAACAGCAAAGGATTTTAGTTACTGTCTGCTAAAATCATCTTCCTCTCACAAACAGAATTCTTCATCTCTTTCTGTTTCAGAGTAAATAGTACGTACCAGCACTATTTTAAAATAACAAACTCTTGATAGTAGAATAAAAAAACTACAACTAAACACCACATACTCTTAACCATCTCCGTGGAGATGTTGCCTGTGCAACGGCAAAGAGAATGACTGAGGTGGGCGGAGCCTAGGAGGGACTATATGGCCAGCTTTGCTGGGACTCTTTG
The DNA here is from genome assembly GCF_027579735.1 of Bombina bombina. Classification (NCBI taxonomy): domain Eukaryota; kingdom Metazoa; phylum Chordata; class Amphibia; order Anura; family Bombinatoridae; genus Bombina; species Bombina bombina. Next base: position 230,681,978 of record NC_069499.1, read on the forward strand.
CCATTTCCTGTTGGGGAAGAGATATTCCCACAAGTAAGGATGACGCCGTGGACCGGACACACCAATGTTGGAGAAAAGGAGATAAATAGAATATCGATAGGATAATAAAATTTAATGTATAATAATAGTATACAATATAGTGCCGGCACTAATTAAAACAATATGATAATATCGAACATATAATAAAATGGCATGTAAAACAATTAGCGGTGCAAGAATGTAACATATAAATTACGATAGTATATCACAGCTATGGAGGTAGTAATCCAGGATAAAAGGCTGGCTAGCTGTGTGATTATAACAGCGTGTGGCTAGCTAGCTGAATAATTATAACAGCGTGTAGCTGCAGGTGTGTCCGTATTAGATATAGAGCAAAGTTCTCAAATTGGGTATACAAGTTACCGTCTCTGAAGTGTATATAGTTGTCCGTTGTTTTTGAGCTCCGTGACTTTTATGCAGAGTGATTCTCCTGATATAAATGTAACCAGATTATTAAAGGTCACGATGTGTAGTAATTTCTTCTGTGCTTCTGTCGGTTCCTTGGATAATGGTTAAAGTTGTAGGGGTAGGTCCTGGGACAGAGGTATTAGCTGATTATTGATGATATCTCCCACAGCTATACTAAGGAGTCCTATTACCCTTACCAAAAAGAGAATCCGGAGCTTGTTTGAGACTCCAGGAGTACTAAGATAATCGTGAGACAGAGACAGGTGGTAAACAGATACATGCTTAATATTCAGACCCATGATCTGTTTACCACCTGTGTCTGTCTCACGATTATCTTAGTACTCCTGGAGTCTCAAACAAGCTCCGGATTCTCTTTTTGGTAAGGGTAATAGGACTCGTATACATTGGTAGATACCGCATATATATATAGAGCTCTTTTGATTTCATTAGCGCTACCCTGCAATTTCTTTTTTCTTTGTTCTATCTCATTAACGATTTGGAGATTCGTTAATGTTTTATGGTAGCTACACAGAGCTAGAGAGTGTCAGTATCTTTCACACCATTTTTTTTGTAGAAAAATTACAAGTAGCAAACTCAGAAATATAAACACGCTGCCATCCGTAAGGAAGACACAGATAAAACATTATCCCTAAGGAAAAAGCAGCCGAACAAAATAGCAGATTTCCCCACTCCAGGCAATCCAGGCCGCAAGACCTACTCACAGATCTCAAAGGGGAAGATGCACAGAACTTCTAAAAACAAGGTCCAATTGCACCCCCAAGACCTGAGGATGAACAACAGATCTCAGATCCTACACCTAGCCGGACCAGCCCAAGCAATGGCAGATCTGAAACAAGGGAACAGAAAAGAACCCAAAGACCGGCCTCCAAAAGGGCGGAAGAATGGACACAGCCACTTCAACCTAAGACAATCGAGTAGGCGTTAGACCCAAAGAGATCCAGCAAAGCCATCCGACTAGGTCTCAATACAGAGCCTGCAGCTCCCCAGATGGAAAGGAACAACTCAAAGATCAGACCAATCCCAGAACCAGATAAAACATCTGTTCCAACCTCCCGAACACAGGAGAGGCCCCTGAAAAAGGAACCACACCTCCCTAAAGAGAACAACAAGCCCTCTGAAGAGGTGAGCGTTGATAAACACCTGTCCAAAAGACAGGAAGTCGTAGGAAGAACCGAGGAGACACAAGGCCACATAACTGACGAACACGTAAAGAACCCCTTAAAACACCATCGTGCTAGAACACATACCAGACGCAAAAGAGACAGCTGAGCAACCGCAAACCTTCCGTTTGCTAGGCAGGAAAGCCCACCATCAGGTCACATTTGTTGGCTGTCCCAAGGGAACCGTATCGTCGGTACAAGACAAGCCCCAAAAAGCCCCAGCTCTCAGTAAATCTGGCCAAGTTGTAAAACAGAACAGCCAGAACAAGGGCTAAGCTTAAGTATCCCGGAAACTGGAACCCCCAGGCCAGTCCTAGGATCATAAGGTCCGGTAACATCCCACAGCGGGATCCCCAAAGAGAAAACGTCGAGTAAAACCCTCGACAACCAAAAGATCAGAACAAGAGGCCCGGGCCCAACAAATGTTTAGATTAAACAATCTTCCAGGAACATAAATCCCTCGTCTGATATAAAAAAACAGACCTCCCAGGGAAACCCCCCCAGAATATCCTAGGTAACAAGAGCAAGAAGTCCCGACCCAAAGGGAAGAGACCACCCCTTGCAGGAGCCCAACACTCCAAAGAGCCAGGGCCATAAAAGGACACTAGAGCTAACAGGCATCCAAGCAACATTAACATGACTGTGCTTGAAAGTGCGGCTAATCCCCCTAAGGGCCACAAGGCGCTGTTTTTTTTATCAACCTCGAAATGAGGAAAGGCTGAGTAGACCTCGCCGGGGATCGAACTAGCAACCCTCGGATTGCTACAGTACAGAGTAGCCACAGAGCATTAGTTTGCTGAGCTAGCTGTCCAGCTACCCACAAGCCCCAGACACAAGGGGAACAGTGAGGACAAGTCACCCGAACATAGCAACATCAAGCCTCCACATTACCTCAGATTCGAAGTCAGAGGACAGTAAAACATGGGTTTGGATGCCACCTGGATGGCAATACCCGAACCATATGAGTTCAAAAAGACCTCACTGTCTAATGTCCCAAAAAAGAACAACTAACTCCCGAAGGGAATCCAGGTCCCCCGAAGGCGACCAATCCACAAGGAGAAGACAATCCCAGAGGTCTGATGAAGAAGATAACCACTAAAGGAACAAGTCCAAAAGGACAAATTCCTAAAGCAACACCACCCCAACCGGCGGAAAAGAGGCGCTAAACCCTCTAATTTTCCCATCACGTGGGAAGGAATACTCTAGGTTCCGAGGGTATCAGAAGCAACAGAGTGACGCAGCAAAATTCACTGACCCAGTCACCAGAGAGACGGCTATTTAGGACGGAAACAATCCCGAGAGCCACACAAACCCGCAAGTACTCTTGAGAATGCTTAGCTGAAACTTGTAAAAAAAATAACAATAACATAAATAATGCTAAGAGCACTCGGCACCCCAAACTGACCAGCAAGGTATAATAGGCACCACGTGTCTGAATAAGTCACGAGACAGAAGATCTGAACCCAAGGAGGACCAGCCTGCAACCAGGGTCATAACTGCCAAGCTGACTAAATCCACCCTCAGAGAGGGAGGAAGAAAAACAAACAAACATGGGACTAACGTGTTCCAAACAACTTCCGTAGAAGGAAACAGTGAGTATCGATCCCAGAGATTTTTAAGTTCCCGCAGGAAACATAGTATGAAAAAGAAAATAAAATTCATTGTAACCGGATAAAATAAAATAACAGGCAACCCGAGGGTTAACGCCCAAGAACAACAGAAAGATCCGCAGGATCAGCCTAACAGAAAGCCTTTTCCTCCAACAAAACTGGGAAGGATCTCGATAACAAGACTTAAAGGAGATTACTTCATCCCCCATGTCTAACGAGGTGAGCTACTCGAAGGAGGAGACTGATGAGTCCCATAACCGAGAAGGAGAGTGTCCCCAAACAGCTCAAAAACGTCTCTCAGTAGAACACAAAGGCGAGCCAGCCTGTAACGAAAGGCACAACACTCAGGAACAGTTACACCCGCAGGGAACTGCACATGCCCTCCTGTGGCCGAGACCTGGGGCAATCATGCACGAACACAATCGCAAATAAACATCTGGCCTTTGTAGATGCGCAAGCGCCAAAAGTATGTAAAAGCGAAAACGTGCCACAACCTCTGGGGGGAACAATCCATCCTCTGAGGATGAAAAAACAACTTGGGTTACCAGCATGTGTAGTCGTAGGGAGCATTAGGGAACTGGCCTCCCAGAGGATAGGACCCCCCCGAGGCGGATGGCTCAGCAGTCCCTTGAATCCCCGAGCACGAGGAACATGGCGCTCTAAAATGGCCTAAAGCACATAACTGACTGACCTAAGTCAATGGGGCCAATTTGCATTCATCACAGGATGAAGAATCTGAATCGGAAAGTTGAACAATCTCAACATCAGCATCCTCCATAACTGGATAAAGGATACCAAAAAATGGACCAACTATAAAACAATTTAAACAGCACCTGACACGGCTGGGGCACTCACCACCTCCTATGAACTAGACACCAGCGGACTAGAATTCTCCGTCGCCACACAGTCAGGAATGCGGAAATGGGAGACCAGAACATAAACACACCCGGTTACAAGGTGAACCATACAGTCCAAAAAAAGTGCACCCGACCGTAAGGTTGCGTCACTTTAAAAGGCTGTTATGTTCCAAAAGCCACGAGCCCAGTAAACTATACACATAAGCAGATTGAATTAAATAAACATGATTAAAAAAAACCCTGTTCAATAATCCCCCTCAGGAGATATTAACCCTTGATTCCAAGATACTAAAGGAGTCCCACAGAGATCATGTGTTTTTCATGTGAGTTCGCAGGAACAAATGAGTTATAGTACAATCATGAAGAAGTAAAATGAAACGATCTTACCGGAATCTACACCGCAGAACAGGAACACGGCCCTTCAAGTGTGACGAATAGTAGCAGCGCCTCCACCATGGACTTGAGAGAAGAAAGCAGGCAGCGAAGCGAAGTTAGACAACGCTGTTTGCTTGTGGAGTTGCTAAAATGAGTAGGGATGGTTTTGCAGAAAGACTCTTCCTGCATCTCCGGACTAACTTTCATCCAAGCCCTCACTGAGAGACTGACAGGATTACTTAAAACTCCCGTCCCATGTCGAAGAGTACTACCCTCCATAAGAGACGCAAACAAACTTCTGACACTTCTCTGCCAACCTCCTGGGACGAAAGGCAAAGAATGACTGGGGGATGAGGGAAGTGGGAGGAGTTTTTAAACCTTTGGCTGGGGTGTCTTTGCCTCCTCCTGGTGGCCAGGCTCTTATTTCCCAAAAGTAATGAATGCAGCTGTGGACTCTTTCCATTTATGAAGAAAATGAATAACAAAGTTCTTACCCAATTTTCCTATTAGGCAGTGTATCGCACAAAGTAAATAGAATAGCACATAAGCCAGATCCCAATCGGTAATTTTGATGCTTTCAGCATGCTCAAAAAAAAAAAAAAAAAAACTATATCCAAAAGATAGGAAAGATTCACAATAAGGAGGTAATCCAACATTCAAGATAGGTTGGAAGTATTAGTAAAAGTCTTTTTGTTATGAAAATCTGTCAGCAGACGCAGGTTTAATATGCAGTTGGTTTTCAGCAGAGGAAGACAGATTTCTTGCAACACAAGGCAGCAAACACAATAAATTAACACAGCACCTGTTAATGGGCAGGGCATGCTTTAAGAAGCATAGGCGAAAAAAGACGAATGTTTTTTTTAAAAAAAGGTAAACTTGTTAAAGTGACGGTATCACCATATAATCTTTAAGTATCAGAATGTGACAATAACTTTAGGTCCAAGGAGTGCATAGGTTAAAAGGGGGAACCTTCAAGTGCAGAAAGAAATTCCAAGAGGGAGAAATGGGTCTAATATCAGGGAGAATTCACAACAAGGCTTGGACAAAGTTTGATCAGGTAATTTGGCCAGTTATTTTTTTGTGAAACAAAACCGATAATGCCAAAATAAGCCCCTTTAAAGAACTAGACAACCCCTTATCTAGTCTATCTTGAAGGAACTGAAGAATCCTAGGGATTCTAAAAGATTTCCAAGAGAAACCTCTAGAAGAACACCAAAGTAAATAAGCTTCTGAAATCGTATGATACATTTTCTGCAAAACAGGCTTTCTGGCTTGCAGTAAAGTAGAGATAACAGAATCTGAGAAACCTCTGTTTTTGAGAACTAGTCCAACCTCCACGCCAATCAAATAGAGATTTGAGATCCGGATGATTCAAGGGTCATTAAGACTGCAGATCTTTCGGGATAAAGCCCATGAAGGAAGAGATTAAATCTGCATTAGGTCCACATATCAAGTTTTGTAGGGCCCAGCCGAAGTTATGAAAATTACAGAAGCCAATTCCTCTTTGATTTTAGGAAGAATAACAGAGGAAATACATAGGTCAGATGAAAGTTCCAAGGCAGACTAGAGCATCTATCTTGTGAGCCCTTAGATCTCTTGACCTGGCACAATAAAACCGACTTAGGTATTCTGCTTCCCAATTGTTAACTCCCGCAATGTAAATGGCCAATAGGGTGGAGTGGTTTTCCTCTCCTCCAAGACAGACTGTGAGATACCTCTCGCAAAGCTAAGGGACTTAAGAGTCCCTCCCTAATGATTCATGTACAACACGGCAGTGATGTTGTCTGACTCAAATACATTTTTACTGTTTGAGAACGAGTCAAGATTGAAGGGCCCGAAGAAATGCACAAAGTTCTAGAATGTGAGATAGGCAACCTCGCCTACAGAGGGAGCCATTTTCCCTGCACTCTTCAAGACTCCGAAACAGTGCCCCAACCCATCAGACTTGCGTCTGAGGCTTCTTTTCTTCAGCCTGTCTGGACCGAAGTCACTACAAAGGTCAAATAGGGACTTCCCCTCTACCATGAGAGAGATTGTTTGACTGAAGAACTGAGCTCTATGTGCTTCTCCAGATGGAAACAATCCTTTAACCACTGTTTAAGCATGGACAATTAGAGAGGATGAAGAAGAAAGCAAACAAAAGTCTGACACTGCTACTATAAGATCCATTTACTTACATACATTGCGCTACAGATGGAAAATGATCCATCTGTAGGAAAAAAGACAGGCAGTCTGAACTTTGGTTCTGCAAAGTTCTGTGAAAAATAAGCACATTTTAACCAAGTCTATTATCACACCCAGAAAGACCACCCTTATGGCTAGTGATAAATGTCCCCAAAAGTTTGTTATTTCCCATCCATGTTCCTAAAGGAAAGAAACCATTCTAGAGGGTATTAGCAGTAGCCAGAAAAAGAGACGGAGCTCGGCGCCAAGATATCGTCCAAATAAGCAGCAATAAATCACTGCTAAGAGAGCCCCTAAAACCTTTGTGAAGATGTGAGGGGCGGTGTCCAGACCAAGGGGAGGGCCACAAATTGGTAATGCCTGATGAGAAAAACAACCTTAGAAACTATAAATGATCCTTGTGAATTGGAATATGCAGATATGCATTCTTTAAATCTATATTTGTCATAATTTGACCCTCCTGAATTGGAGGCAAGATGGTATGGATCATTTCCATTTTGAAAGAATGTCCCAAAACAAATTTGTTCAGAGTTTAAGTCCAGAATAGGATAAGTGCGTTGCTTCTTTTGAACAATGAAGAGGTTGGAGTAGAAATCCTGACCCTGTTGAAAGATTGGAACAGGTATCACTCTCATATCCTCAAAGTCTTGAACACATTGAGCAAAGGCAGCCACCTTTACAGGATCCTATGGAATTAAATAAAACCGGTCCAATGGAGGTCTGATGTTCATGCAGATTTCTGATTTGAGTTTGGGATTTTTGGTCTGTTTGTTTTCAAACCAAGACGATCCTGGTTTCCAGGAAGGTATGGAGGATTCAGACTTCTGGTTGGAGGGGACTTTGGATCTCTAGGGGAGCGAAAGGAACAAAAATGATTTGTTTGTCCCTCCCCTTAGATTTCTTGCCCTAAGGAAGAAAAGCCCCCTTTTACCCACAGAGAAAGTTTTGATAATAGAATCCAATTCTGATCCAAAAAACATCTACCCTTCAAAAGGGACTGATAAAAGCCTATTCTTAGAAACCATGTCAGCTGACCAAGATTTAAGCCATAAAGCTCTCTTTAAGAAAACAGCAATGTATGTATATATAATGTATGTATGTATATGCAATGTAGCATATTTTTTACATCAATTTTGATGATGATGTCAAAGACTGCATCACAAATGAAATTAGCCATTTTAATGACTTTAATGCAGATGGGAATATCCTCAGAAGGTTGATCAGAAACCAACCGAGAAAGTGAAGAGAATCAAATTGGTGATTGCAATTGCAGCTGAAGAGGTGGTTGGGAGAAGAATTTCATAAGCAAGGACCACTGGATTCCTAAACGAAGAAATATCCTCTATATGAACAGTAGTACATCTAGCTAAAGGTAGAAATAGCTCCATCAACCTTAGGATCTACTTCACAGGCTGTTAAATTTTCCTCTGAAAGTGGATATTTTTTTTTTTTTACCCGTTTGAATGTGCAAAAGGAATGCCTGGTTTCTTCCATTCTTTGGCTATATAGTCTGTAACAAAGTCTGGTGCTTCAAAAGCCTTAGGCACTTTAGGAGGAGCTTTAAAAACTTGATTAAACTTATTTACAGGTTTGGAATCCTCTGGATTCGGTTCTGATAGTTGCAAGGTATTCAAAACTTCCTGAAGCAGGAAAAAGATATGGTCCACTTTAAATCTAACGTGGAATCAGCCTCAGGCATACAATCAAGTTCCTCAGAGGAGACTTCACCCTCAGAACCCTCAGACAGAGAGTTTTGTAAGGTTGGAGGAAACTGAGCATGAGGGATAGGACCCTGCATATTACAGATAGTGTGAGGTAAATCTCCTGAATTTCGATAATACTTACTTTGTTTGGGGATAGACACTAACATTTGTCAGTCTTTTGAAGACTAGATTTAAAAAAAAAAAGTCAGTGGATTCCCCCTGGGCCACAAAAACAGACATGGGCACAAATTGTCTGCCAGGTGTCATACTGACAGGATTATGGCTTGCGAATTAGAGATGTGGGACACAATTAGCACATAACAGGTTAATTTGGTCCACTGGAACAGTTTTGCATAATAAAGAGGGAAAATTAACTGCAGAAAGTTTTTGGGCTGCAGTATGTTCCCTAGTGGTCCCTTTAATGGGTCAATCAAATTAAGTGGGGGTACAGAAAAGACCGCAAAATAATAAGCAAAACTAGAGGTAATTGGAAATAAAGATATATTCCAAAACTTTATATTATCAGTGTATTTGCACAAAATACAACAACCAGCTTATCATAAACACCTCAGAACCCCAGAAGACCGAAAAGAAAGCAAAAAGAATTTCCCTCAGAAAAAAAAAACTTTATTACCCAACCCCTCAGCAGCTCCTACGAGAGTACTCACCAACCTCCTGGACATATAAAGATATGCTTACAAGGACTGTAGACAGGCCCAGAAAAAAAATTCAGTCACTTGGAGATCTGGTGAGGGAGAGAGAAAGGGAGCCAGAGGGAGGGTGCAGAGCCTAAATCCAGAATGATCTTCAGGCTAAGGCTTGTGAAAAAAACACTAAAACTTACCATAAACATATTATATTGAATAAAACCCCATTGATCCCCCTTGCATCCCCAACCCTAACCCCATCCATCATGAGCTGGACCACTAGCTGCATAAGGCAAATAGCAGTTTTCTTAAAGAGAATGTGTATCTTTTTGTTCTCTGTGAACCCAGGACTAAAACATACTTCGGACTGCTAAGGGGTAATAAGGCAATGAAAAAAAAAAAAAAAGAGTGATTTTAACTCTGAATTCTATCATTTTTGGTGTTAAACAGATAGGTACAGTACTATGTTTAAAGGCTAAGAACCCTCAACTATGTAGTACCTATAAAAGGAGAGTACTAGGGGTAGTTACTGGGCTGTGTTTAGTGTCTGAGTCACTTACCTGGACTGCAGCATCCCTCCACTGTATCTTACTAGCTTGCTGAGGCCTTTCTCCCTCACAGAATGCTGATCCAGAAGAAAGCCCATCCAGTGCAAGTAAATATGCTATAGAGGATACTTGCAAATATACCAGCAACCCCTCAGGTGGAGGCTAATAGACGGGGTCCCAATGATGCCTGGGTGCAATTATGGATGAGAGATTTACCTGTGAGAGTATTGACATGCCATAATTGTGGTATTCCTTTACCCCTGCTTCACTCGGAATCATGGAGAAATTATGAGTGAAGATGGAAGTGGGGTACTGGGTCTCAAGTCAGGACTCAGCTCTCAATAGGTAATTAGATAGAAAATAATAAAATCTTGCTTGTAGAGCACACTCTCAACCTCCCTCCTCAGAAGCTAAGAACAAACTGAGCGGGGAGAGAATATGGGAGGGATTAAAGCTCTTGTGAGAGTTCTTGACCTCATCCTATTGGCAGGAAATATATCCCACATGATATGGACACTCCTCATCTTGATAGTTTGCATTTTGGCATTTAATCAGATTTATTATAAACATTGGTTTGGGGAAAAACCGCTTGCTTTTTTGAATAGCAATTTCACATACTGTGCTTACATTATGCCTGGCGAATGTCTGTTTTTAATGCAGCTAATCACACGGATGGTGAAATGTGGTGTACATTACAAAAAATTATTGAAAATGCCACTGGATTTGATTTTAAATACTGGCTCCTAAATTTCAAACGTGTTTTAATGTGAAACGGCTGGTTCATTTCAAGCGTATTTTGACATGAACCAGCTGGTTCACTTGATTCTATATAGGCACTATGGGTATTGCTCTTTTTTTTTTTTAAAGGGACATGAAACCCAAGAATTTTCTCTCAGGATTCAGATACAGTATACAATTTTACATGTTTCAAATTTACCTATATTCTCAAAGTTGGTTCTTTCTCTTGGTATCCTATGTTGAAGGAGCAGCAATCCATTACTAGGAACTAGCTGAACACATCAGGTGAACCAATTACGTGTGCAGTTACCAATAAGCAGCTAGCTCAAAGTACTGCATTGTGCGACTAAGTCTATCTAGTTACACTTTTAAACAAAGGATATCAAGAAAACAAAGCAGATTAGATCATTAGTAAATTGGAACATTGTTTAAAATAACATGCACTGAATCATGAAAAATATTTTGGATTTCAGGTCTCTTTAACCTGCTCAACACAGAGGCTGAAGCAGTGCATGAAATAGGATATGTTTCTAGATTTCCTAGGATTCCAATTTTTTTTTTTTTACTAGGGAAAACACTTTGAAATGGGTTAAAATGCACTTGTTGAAATAGAATCATCAAATAAGTTATGCAGCAGCAATACTAAAGCAATAAGTCTGTTAGGAACATACATAAAATATATAAATTATGGATAGATGGATTTCTAGAGTAATTGGAAAGAAAGATGTTACTTATGGAGTTGAGGCAATGTAAACATTTTTATTATACTACTCTGCTAAACAATCATAATTTATAAATAATATTAGCCCAATAAGGTGTGCGAAAGCACCATACCTTTTCTGTTTGTACGTTAGCATAGCCTCTGCAATGGGAAGCTGGTAAGCGCAGTTTGCTCCTGATATGTACTGTGTAACACGAGATGCAACATCTAAGGGGTCCTGTACTGTATGAAATGGAAAAACATATTTACCAATGGACAACATACTGAATCAAAACAGTTTTGATTATACTGAATGAATATTCAGTATTCCTTAATACATTCAGGTAGAGAATGTAAACCATTCAGATAAACCCTACAGTCTTAGTAGATGGAAACCCTGGAACCTATACGTAAAATGATTATAATTTACCCATTGTATATATCTTTTTGGGGGTGTTAAGAGGCGATCAGTTATATATGAAAAAAAAATATTTTGGTTGCCTAAATAACTAAATAAAAAATAGAAATGTAAAATTAATAGGAAGTATGGAGACAGCAAAAATGTGTTGTTTTTAAGGAACATATTTAAAATGACGACAATTTATATGCCAATTAAAGGAAATTCAGTTATAAAGCTAACAAACGGAATCACACCCTTTTAGCCTGCTGTTGATGATATTTCGTCTTAACAAAAATGCAATAAAATTATTATTTTAACAAGAAACACTGGAATTGTTTAGCACTAGATGGCAGTACGCACAAAGCTAATTCTACAGCTCCCCACTACACTTTCACAAAAGAAAATTTAAAACATAAATAGTGGATTCACTAAAGTAGTAAAAGCATGATCTACATACCCTAAATTACAAATCAATGGCTTGATGTAATTCTATACTACACAGTAGCCAACTTTGTTGGCTACAAATACCCCTCATAATAATTATCATAGTTAACTATGATAATTATTAACTATGTGACCTAACGGAGATGCCACTGATGAATGCAAGGGTTCCCTTAAATGTATTAGACATTTTAGCTATTAACAGGGCTTTAAATCTACAAAGTATATTGCTTACAGCTTTATGAACAATAAAATAAATGGTCACACAAGTAGAATTACAATACATTTATAAGCTGTGAGCACAGTAACAAACTAGATGAGCAAGATGACTACGGTCCATTTAAAGCATCATGAAAGTCAAAAGCAAACATTTAGGATGTTTAGTAATGTAAAATAGCCAGCAAAAGAAATTACACTGCCAGTGGGGTGTAGAGGAGATAAGTAATAAAATGTTGTTAATTTCCCATTGTTCTCTCTAAGTATTGGGCTTTGGTTTACAGACGGATATAAGATAAGGAAGCACATGTGTGTACACAAAGTGATAAACTAGAGATCTGATTTTACCTGCAAGCTACACCTATTTTAATAGGTTGTGGTTTCAAAACCCAAAACCAGATATAATGATAAGCATTATATAACAGAACTGCTTACAATGTTATAAGTTAACAACACTGCTACCATACAGTGAGTGTGCAAGACGTGAATTCTCTTGAACTTAACTAGGTATACTCTTCAACAAAGGATACCATGAGAATGAAGTACATTTAATCATTTTAATTATAAACTGGAAAGTTGCATGTTTCACCTATAGAAATGTTTTTGTAAGAGGTCTCAAACATTTTAAGTCATTAAAAAGAATATCGGGTAGATCTGGACCTATCATAAAGCTAGGCATTGGACTACTACTAATCATATGTTTTTATATAGTTTGTTTTCATATAAAAAATATCAAAGCACTGCCAGGATATTAAGCTCCTTACACGTGGTCTGTGTATCCAGTTTGGTGAAGAGGTCTTTCCAGATAGGGTCCTGAAAAAGGTTGTTGTATTTGAAGTCTACTTGGCCCAGGTACTTGGCCACAGGATGAGAACCTGTAAAACATGACCAAATGGGAGGACAAATAAGAAACACAGTGAATAAAAAAAGAAAAACTGGCAAAATAAATAAGGCAAACAACATAGGATTGAGAAGTAAAAGAAACATGCAAAAGCTCTGCTGATTGATCAGCCACTTATTTTGAGTTGACAAATGGGTTTCAAATTTAAGAGTCACACAGAATACTGAGAAGTCAAACACACTTTCCTTTAGAGGTCAGGTTGATGTATTATATAGGGATAAAGCTAGTATGAAAGTTTTAGTGATTTAACAAGCCCCCCAACTTGAGGTTTCTCTTTTTTTTTTTCAAATTCCAACCCCCTGCTTATTTGATGTTTCATTTTTTTTTCTTTACCTGTGATTTTAATAAAGGTGAGATAATTGTGATCTATAGTAAGCTACTGAAACCTCCTGGAAAAGGTGGTTAAACTTTAGAGAATGATTTCTGCATTACTGAAATAGGCCAAGACATATGAGATTTTAGCAAACTTGTGTTATTTGGTCAGGTACATGGCCATGAATTAAAGCCAATAGTTGCTGTTTTGTGTTTCTCGCTGAACTGCTTGCCATATGAATTTCATTAACACCTAGCAGCACTGTTGTGCCACTCAAGGATTAATATTACCAGCTGTTAGTGACACCTAAATAGGGAAGTGGCTGTGATGGAAAACATTTCTAAAGTTAAAAACAGAATTTATGCTTACCTGATAAATTACTTTCTCTTGCGGTGTATCCAGTCCACGGATTCATCCTTTACTTGTGGGATATTCTCATTCCCTACAGGAAGTGGCAAAGAGAGCACACAGCAAAGCTGTCCATATAGCTCCACCCCCCAGTCATTCGACCAAAGGTTAGGAAGAAAAAGGAGAAACCATAGGGTGCAGTGGTGACTGTAGTTTAAACAAAAAATTTTACCTGACGTAAATGCCAGGGCGGGCCGTGGACTGGATACACCGCAAGAGAAAGTAATTTATCAGGTAAGCATAAATTCTGTTTTCTCTTGCAAGGTGTATCCAGTCCACGGATTTATCCTTTACTTGTGGGATACCAATACCAAAGCTTTAGGACACGGATGAAGGGAGGGAACAAGACAGTTACCTTAAACGGAAGGCACCACTGCATGTAAAACCTTTCTCCCAAAAATAGCCTCCGAAGAAGCAAAAGTATCAAATTTGTAAAATTTGGCAAAAGTATGCAGTGAAGACCAAGTCGCTGCCTTACAAATCTGTTCAACAGAAGCCTCATTTTTTAAAGCCCATGTGGAAGCCACTGCTCTGGTAGAATGAGCAGTAATACGTTCAGGAGGCTGCTGGCCAGCAGTCTTATAGGCCAAACGGATGATGCTTTTCAGCCAAAAAGAAAGAGAGGTAGCAGTCGCTTTCTGACCTCTCCTCTTACCAGAATAGATAACAAACAAGGAAGGTGTTTGTCTGAAATCCTTAGTTGCTTGTATATAGAACTTTAAAGCACGAACAACATCAAGATTGTGCAGTAGACGTTCCTTCTTTGAAGATGGATTAGGACACAGAGAAGGAACAACTATTTCCTGGTTAATATTCTTGTTAGAAACAACTTTAGGAAGAAAACCAGGCTTGGTACGCAAAACTACCTTATCTGCGTGGAACACCAGGTAAGGTGAATCACACTGTAAGGCAGATAATTCTGAAACCCTTCAAGCAGAAGAGATAGCTACTAAAAACAAAACTTTCCAAGATAACAACTTAATATCTATGGAATGTAAAGGGGGTTCAAACGGAACCCCTTGAAGAACTGAAAGAACTAGATTTAGACTCCATGGCGGAGCCACAGGTTTATAGACAGGCTTGATTCTGACTAAAGCCTGAGCAAACGCTTGAACGTCTGGTACCTCTGCCAGACGCTTGTGTAAAAGAATAGACAGAGCAGATATTTGTCCTTTTAAGGAACTAGCTGACAATCCTTTCTCCAATCCTTCTTGGAGAAAAGACAATATCCTGGGAATCCTAATCTTACTCCATGAGTAACCCTTGGATTCACACCAACAAAGATATTTCCGCCATATCTTATGGTAGATTTTCCTGGTGACAGGCTTTCTAGCCTGAATCAGAGTATCTATAACTGACTCAGAGAAACCACGCTTTGATAGAATTAAGCGTTCAATTTCCAAGCAGTCAGACGTAGAGAAACTAGATTTGGATGCTTGAACGGACCCTGTATTAGAAGATCCTGCCTCATTGGCAGTGTCCATGGTGGGACAGATGACATTTCCACTAGGTCTGCATACCAAGTCCTGCGTGGCCACGCAGGCGCTATCAGAATCACCGAAGCCTTCTCCTGCTTGATTCTGGCAACCAGACGAGGGAGGAGAGGAAACGGTGGAAAAACATAAGCCAGATTGAAGGACCAAGGCGCTGCTAGAGCATCTATCAATACCGCCTTGGGGTCCCGGGACCTGGACCCGTAGAGAGAAAGTTTGGCGTTCTGATGGGACGCCATCAAATCCAACTCTGGAGTGCCCCATAGCTGAGTCAGCTGGGCAAATACCTCCGGGTGGAGTTCCCACTCCCCCGGGTGAAAAGTCTGACGACTTAGAAAATCCGCCTCCCAGTTGTCTACTCCTGAGATGTGAATTGCTAAGAGATGGCAGGAGTGATCCTCCGCCCACCTGATTATTTTGGTTACCTCCGTCATTGCTAGGGAACTCTTTGTTCCCCCCTGATGATTGACGTAAGCTACAGTCGTGATGTTGTCCGACTGAAATCTGATAAATTTGGCCGCCGCTAGTTGAGGCCATGCCTGAAGAGCGTTGAATATTGCCCTCATTTCCAGAATGTTTATCGGGAGAAGAGTTTCTTCCCGAGACCATAAGCCCTGAGCTTTCCGGGAGTCCCAGACCGCTCCCCAGCCTAACAGACTGGCATCGGTCGTTACAATGATCCATTCTGGTCTGCGGAAACATATTCCCTGAGACAGGTGGTCCTGAGACAACCACCAGAGAAGAGAATCTCTGGTCTCCTGGTTCAGCTGAATTTGAGGAGACAAATCTGCATAATCCCCATTCCACTGTTTGAGCATGCATAGCTGCAGTGGTCTGAGATGGATCCGAGCAAAAGGGACTATGTCCATTGCAGCTACCATTAGTCCGATTGTCTTCATGCACTGAGCTACAGATGGCCGAGGAATGGAATGAAGAGCTCGGCAAGTATTTAACAGCTTTAACTTTCTGACCTCCGTCAGAAATATTCTCATTTCTACCGAGTCTATCAGGGTTCCTAGGAATGGAACTCTTGTAAGAGGGGAGAGAGAACTCTTTTCTTCGTTCACTTTCCACCCGTGAGACCTTAGAAAGGCCAATACGATCTCTGTGTGAGACTTGGTTCTTTGGAAAGTCGACGCTTGAATTAAGATGTCGTCTAAGTAAGGCACCACTGCTATGCCCCGCGGTCTTAGCACCGCCAGGAGGGACCCTAGCACCTTTGTGAAAATTCTGGGAGCAGTGGCCAACCCGAAAGGAAGAGCCACAAACTGATAATGCTTGTCCAGAAAGGCGAACCTGAGAAACTGGTGATGATCTTTGTGGATAGGAATATGTAGGTACGCATCCTTTAGATCCACGGTAGTCATATATTGACCCTCCTGGATCATTGGTAAGATTGTCCGAATGGTCTCCATCTTGAACGATGGAACTCTGAGGAATTTGTTTAGAATTTTGAGATCCAGGATTGGTCTGAAAGTTCCTTCTTTTTTGGGAATCACAAACAGGTTTGAGTAAAACCCCAGCCCTTGTTCTGCAATTGGAACTGGGTGGATCACTCGCATTGTAAGTAGATCTTCTACACAGCGTAAAAACGCCTTTTTTCTTTGTCTGGTCTGTAGACAGACGAGAAATGTGGAACCTTCCCCTTGGAGGAGAGTCCTTGAATTCTAGAAGATATCCCTGGGTAACAATCTCTAATGCCCAGGGATCGTGAACATCTCTTGCCCAGGCCTGAGCGAAGAGAGAGAGTCTGCCCCCTACTAGATCCGGTCCCGGATCGGGGGCTACCCCTTCATGCTGTCTTGGTAGCAGCTGCAGGCTTTTTGGCCTGTTTACCCTTGTTCCAGCCCTGGTAAGGCTTCCAGGTTGCCTTGGGCTGTGAAGCGTTACCCTCTTGCTTTGCCGCTGTAGAGGCTGAAGCGGGACCGCCCCTGAAGTTACTAAAGGAACAAAAGTTAGCTTTGTTTCTAGCCTTAAAGGGCTTGTCCTGGGGGAGAGCATGGCCCTTTCCCCCTGTGATATCTGAAATAATCTCTTTCAATTCTGGGCCGAAAAGGGTCTTTCCCTTGAAAGGGATATTTAATAATTTGGATTTTGACGACACATCGGCCGACCATGACTTGAGCCAAAGTGCTCTGCGCGCCATAATGGCGAAACCTGAATTTTTTGCCGCTAACTTCGCTAACTGGAAAGCGGCATCTGTGATAAAAGAATTAGCCAGCTTTAGAGCCTTAATTCTATCCATAATCTCGTCATATGAGGTCTCTGTCTGGAGCGATTCCTCCAGCGCCTCAAACCAGAAAGCCGCTGCAGTAGTTACCGGAATAATGCAGGCAATAGGTTGGAGAAGGAAACCTTGTTGAACAAAAATTTTCTTAAGTAAACCTTCTAACTTTTTATCCATAGGATCTTTAAAAGCACAACTGTCTTCAATTGGTATAGTTGTGCGCTTAGCAAGTGAAGAAACAGCCCCCTCTACCTTAGGGACCGTCTGCCACGAGTCCCGCCTGGGGTCAGTTATGGGGAACATTTTCTTAAAAATAGGGGGGGGGGGGGGGAAACAAAAGGGACACCTGGTCTCTCCCACTCCCTAGTAACAATATTCGCAACCCTTTTGGGGATCGGAAACGCATCAGTGTATACAGGGACCTCTAAGTACTTGTCCATTTTACACAATTTCTCTGGGACCACCATAGGGTCACAATCATCCAGAGTGGCTAATACTTCCCTGAGTAATACGCGGAGGTGTTCCAGTTTAAATTTAAACGCTAATGAATCTGACTCTGCCTGACGAGCAATCTTTCCTGAGTCGTAAATTTCTCCCTCAGACATCAAATCCTTCACCCCCACATCGGAGTGTTGTGAGGGTACATCAGATAAGGCTACCAAAGCTTCAGACTGCTCATCATCTGTTCTTAAAACAGAGCTGTCGCGCTTTGTAGGGGAAAACTGGCAGTTTGGATAGAAAGGCCGCAAGGGAATTATCCATGACTGTCGCTAGTTGTTGCAAAGTAATAGGGTCAGACGCACTAGAGGTACTAGGCATCGCTTGAGCGGGCGTAACTGGTTGTGACACATGGGGAGAGGTAGACGGACTATCCTCATTCTCCTCAGTCAGAGAATCATCTAGGGCCACACTTTTAAGTGCAACAATATGATCTTTAAAGTGTATAGACGTATTAGTGCAATTGGGACACATTCTGAGAGGGGGTTCCACCATGGCTTCTAAACACATTGAACAAGGATTTTCCTTAGTGTCAGACATGTTTAACAGACTAGTAGTATACACAAGCAAGCTTGGAAAACACTTTAATCAAATAAAAAACACAATTTGAAAAAAACGTTACTGTGCCTTTAAGAAATAAAAAGAGCACACAATTTTACAAAACAGTGAAAAATGCACCAATCTTTTTGAAATTTTTACAGTATGTACCTAAGGCTTTAATATGATTGCACCGCAAGTTTCAGAACGATTAACCCCTTAATGCCCAAACCGGAGCAGCCTAAAGCCAACAACCGGTTAAGAACTACAGCACCTTGCCACAGCTTACAGCTGTGGCCCTACCTGCCCTTAGGGATCAGATTTGGGGGAATAAAGCTTCTTTTGGGCCCTCAAACAGCAGCTGGACCCTCCATGTGAAGCAGCATGAACAGACTTTCAATTCAATTCTTGGGGGAATAAAGCTTCTTTTGGGCCCTCAAACAGCAGCTGGACCCTCCATGTGAAGCAGCATGAACAGACTTTCAATTGTAAATGTGCATCTGAGGTGCGAAATTAGGCCCCTCCCACTCCACTCCGGAGTTATGAGGCCTACAAAAATCACTTCTAAGTGACGAAATTTATGCCATGTGGATAATACCCCAGTAAAAACACCAAAGTGCTTAAGAAAAGTCTCACCAACGAATATTTCTTGAATAATCGATTGCCCTGTATTAGTGTCAACCAGCCAATTTAGCCCTGTTATGTAAGCATGCAATTCTATACTAAGTCTCAGAACATAGCTTACCCTCCCCACATGGGGATCCTGTCAGTCTTCTAGCATTATCTCAGTCTTGTCTAGAAAAAATTGACAGAACATACCTCATTGCAGTCAAGCCTGCAAACTGTTCCCCCCAACTGAAGTTTTCTGGTACTCCTCAGTCCTGTGTGGGAACAGCAGTGGATTTTAGTTACAACATGCTAAAATCATTTTCCTCTCAGCAGAATTCTTCATCACTTTTCTGCTAGAGAGTAAATAGTACGAACCGGTACCATTTAAAAATAACAAACTCTTGATTGAAGATATAAAACTACAATTCTAACACCACATTCACTTTACCCTCCCGTATAGAGACCCTAGTGCTTAGAGCCGGCAAAGAGAATGACTGGGGGGTGGAGCTGAGGGGGGAGCTATATGGACAGCTTTGCTGTGTGCTCTCTTTGCCACTTCCTGTAGGGAATGAGAATATCCCACAAGTAAAGGATGAATCCATGGACTGGATACACCTTGCAAGAGAAAAGGAAACATACATCCTGCTTACATAATTTGTACTAATGGACCTTCACACCCACCTAATGGGATTATTAGAAATCTCAGGTATCCCAGCCAGTCCGGGGTCTTGTGTGACAGCTGATCAACAAAGAGTCTTAGCACAGCACTAAGGTAATTCTGAGCCCCGGCCACAGCGACTTTCACAGGATTTGGTGGGTGTGAATTGCAGTTGCAGCTGAAATGTAAAAGGCATGAACACGTTGGATAAAAACGTAATATCCCATGTAGTCTCAGACAGTTATTTAGAGAATAGGAGGCAAAAAGAGTTTTATCCGAAACCCCCCCCCCCCCAAAAAAAAAAAACCCAGATGAATAGGCTCAACCCAAAAGTTAGTACTAAGTATGAGGAGATTCTAATAGTTCTATTAATGTTATACCCAAGTATAAATCTTATTTTCTCTCACACTACCGTGGTATCAGTAATGGTAAATCACTATTAAAGCTGGGTCATTTGAAAGGAACAGTGGAAAGAAAACTTGAGATAGAACAGTCTCTAAAGCCTTTACCTGCTATAGGTTACATTGTTTGCACAGGCATAATCACAGGGCAAAGCTTAGTGATTAGCATTACTTTGCAGCCAGAAGCATTTTACCATTACAGTGAACCAGTGTTCTTGCCAGGCCCTATTTAACCACCTTGCTGATTTTACTGCCAACTCGGCTAAAATTTAAAGCTCAAATTATTTTTTCCAATATTTGTTGCACAAGTTATCATTGAATCAATTTATGTAAATGATTAAATAAATGTGTGCTTTGGATAGTTTAATTGACAAAGATGCTATAATATTGCAAAGTATTGTACTGTGCCCATCAGGCTACTATATAATGCCATCCGGCTGGCTACATTTTCTGTGGAGAACACTGCTGTCTGTGGGGTGGGCAGTACAGCTCATTGGCTGTTCCACAGAAAGCATGAAAACAAAAAACCTCTGAAAAGGACGCTGGTAGAGTGGCTTCAAAAAGCACCTCTAGTTACAACTAGACTTTCTGGCCAGTTTGCCAACTTATATGTGATATGTGGCTGACAGATAGGGTAAAGAGGCTAGCACAGGAATATCCTCTTCTCTTTAAATAATTGTGATGGGTAACAGAGTAGAGTGTGGCCATTCCATAGTCTTTCCCCTGATGGGGATGTAATAGTTAAAAACACACTTTATGCTGTCATGGATTTCTATATTATGAGCATACTTTAGGTCTGCTTTAGTAATTCTTTTTCTTTTCTTTCATTTGCTTTAAACCTATTTTTAGTATCTAGCACTAACCGGTTAGTACTATACTGGTAGTAAGTTAATTTTTTTTCACCATAAATTTACTTGCATTTATCAAACAGAAATAATGTCAGGACTAAGGACCTGAAAGAGCTGCAAGTCTTAGGTCAGGTCCTATAAGTCATATTCATATTCCTACTCATATCCAAATCAAAACTTCATAATCCCACAGGTTGTATAGGGAGAGATACTTACTAGCGCTGTATCCGAGATACTATTGTGTTAAAGGCAGCTTGAATGTCAGCCGAGGAGCAAGTGCACACTAAAGGAAGGTTGTGTTTTTGTAAAATATCTGAAAAAAGCTGGGGGAGATAAAGCAGAAACTAAGTTGTTACTACAAGTAATACTACTGCTAGGTCTCTGTGGAAAAGAGCACTCATTTTAGAAGATGGTTAAAGCACATCAGGGAAAAGTAAAGACAAAAACACAAAACACAAACACAATTGGAAACATTTACCTGGCCCTGCCAATCAGAAGTGTTTGCAAGAATGATATTTTCAGGGAGATGATCATCAGAAATAAGAATATGATTAAGCTGATCGTATACAGTCTTCCTTGGTATCTAAATAATTTAACAGAGAAAAGAACATTAATGCTACATGGTTTGTGTCAACTATTCCAGCAAATAGGATATCGCTTTACAAATAATTACTGCTTATGGCTTTTCCTAACATTTCAGAGTGCTACTTCAGTCTGCTGTCAAACCCTGCTAAGCTTCCTGTAAAAACACTGGTAACTAAAAAACAAAATGTATGCTTACCTGATAAATTTATTTATTTCCAGATATGGAGAGTCCACAACATCATTCCAATTACTAGTCGGAATAACACTCCTAGCCAGCAGGAGGAGGCAAAGAGCACCACAGCAAAGCTGTTAAGTGTCACTCCCCTACCCATAATCCCGAGTCATTCGACCGAAGGGAAATGGAAAAAGGAATAACACAAAGGTGTAGAGGTGCCTGAGGTTTAGTCAAAGATAACTGTATTAAGGGTGGGGTCGTGGACTCTCCATATCCGGAAAGAAAGAAATTTATCAGGTAAGCATAAATGTTGTTTTCTTTCCTAAGATATGGAGAGTCCACAATGTCATTCCAATTACTAGTGGGAACCAATACCCAAGCTAGAGAACAGGGAATGAATAGGGAGGGAGAACAAGACAGGCAGACCCAAACAGAAGGCACCACCGCTTGAAGAACCTTTCTCCAAAAAGAGGCCTCAGCCGAGGCAAAAGTATCAAATTTGTAAAATTTAGAAAAAGTGTGCAGAGGACCAAGTTGCAGTCTTGCAAATCTATTCCACAGAAGCTTCATTTTTGAAAGCCTAAGAAGAGGAGATAGCCCTAGTGGAATGAGTTGTAATTCTCTCAGGAGGCTGCTGACCAGCAGTCTCATAAGCAAAACGAATTCTACTTCTCAACCAGAGAGAAAGAGAAGCAGCGGTAGCATTCTGACCCTCACGCTTTCCTGAGAAACAAACAAACAGGGCAGAAGACTGGCGAAAATCCTTAGTCGCCTATAGGTAGAATTTTAGAGCACACACAACAACCAAGTTGTGCAACAGACATTCCTTATGAGAAGGAGGATTGGGACAGAGAGAAGGAACAACAATTTCCTGATTAATATTTCTATCCGAAACCACTTTTGGAAGAAAACCCAATTTAGTACGAAGAACCGCCTAACATGAAAGATAAGGTAAGGCGAATCACACTGCAAAGCCGAGAGTTCCGAAACTCTCTGAGCAGAAGAGATAGCAATAAGAAACAATACCTTCCAAGATAACTTAATATCTATAGAATGCATTGGCTCAAACGGAGCCTGCTGCAAAACTTTAAGAACAAGGTTAAAGTGAAGGTAAACTTTGATTAATGAAAGCCCGTTTTTTAAAAATACTATTAAAAACAGGGGCACTTTCATTCAAAGTTTACAAAGCAGCCGTTTTGATTAAAAACTTTACCTCTCTTCTTTGCACAGCCAGAGCAGCTTGCCCCACAGAGTGCCTCTCTTCACACGTCATCAATGACTAATCCAGCTTCCTCCAATCATGGCTTTCCCCCCAGGGTAGTCATTGCCTGAGGCCATGCCGTGATTGGAGGATGCTGGATTAGTCATTGATGACGAGTGAAGAGAGGATCTCGGGGTGGGGGAAGCTGCCCTGGCTGTGAAAAAAACAAAAAACATAATTTATGTAAGAACTTACCTGATAAATTCATTTCTTTCATATTGGCAAGAGTCCATGAGCTAGTGGCGTATGGGATATACAATCCTACCAGGAGGGGCAAAGATTCCCAAACCTCAAAATGCCTATAAATACACCCCTCACCACACCCACAATTCAGTTTAACGAATAGCCAAGAAGTGGGGTGATAAAGAAAGGAGTAATAAGCAACAACAAAGAAATTTGGAAATAATTGTGCTTTATACAAAAAATCATAACCACCACAAAAAGGGTGGGCCTCATGGACTCTTGCCAATATGAAATAAATGAATTTATCAGGTAAGTTGTTACATTAATTATATTTTCTTTCATGTAATTGGCAAGAGTCCATGAGCTAGTGACGTTATGGGATAGCAATACCCAAGATGTGGAACTCCACGCAAGAGTCACTAGAGAGGGAGGGATAAACATAAAAACAGCCATTTCTCGCTGAAAAAATAATCCACAACCCAAAATATAAGTTAATTCTCATTAAATGAAAAGAAAAAACTTAAACATAAGCAGAAGAATCAAACTGAAACAGCTGCCTGAAGAACTTTTCTACCAAAAACTGCTTCAGAAGAAGCAAATACATCAAAAACAGTATAATTTAGTAAATGTATGCAAAGAAGACCAAGTTGCTGCTTTGCAAATCTGATCAACTGAAGCTTCATTCTTAAAAGCCCACGAAGTGGAGACTGATCTAGTAGAATGAGCTGTAATTCTCTGAGACGGGGCTTGACCCGACCCCAAATAAGCTGAATGAAACAAAAGCTTTAACCACGAAGCCAAGGAAACGTTAGAAGCCCTCTGACCTTTCCTAGAACCAGAAAAGATAACAAATAGACTAGAAGTATTCCTGAAATCTTTAGTAGCTTCAACATAATATTTCAAAGCTCTTACCACATCCAAAGAATGGAAGGAATTCTCCAAAGAATTCTTAGGATTAGGACACAAGGAAGAGACAACAAATTCTCTATTAACGTTGTTAGAAATCACAACCTTAGGAAAGAGTTTAAATGAAGTCCGCAAAACCGCCTTATCCTGATTAAAAATCAGAAAAAAAATTCACAATAAAGAGAAGATAATTTAGAAACTCTTCTAGCAGAAGAGATGGCCAAAAGGAACAACACTTTCCAAGAAAGTAGTTTAATATCCAAAGAATGCATAGGCTCAAATGGAGGAGCCTGTAAAGCCCACAAAACCAAATTAAGACTCCAAAGAGAAGAGATTGATTTAATGACAGGCTTGATATAAATCAAAGCCTGTTAAAAACAGTGAAAATCAAGAAGCTTAGCAATCTTTCTGTTAAATAAGACAGAAAAAGCAAAGATTTGTCCCTACAAGGAACTTGCAGACAAAACCTTATCCAAACCATCCTGAAGAAACTGAAAAAATTCTAAGAATTCTGAAAGAATGCCAAGCGAATTTATGAAAAGAACACCATGAAAATAAGTCTTCCAAACTTGATAATAAATCCTTCTAGAAACAGATTTACGAGCCTGTAACATAGTATTAATCACTGAGTCAGAGAAACCTCTATGACTAAGCACTAGGCTTTCAATTCCCATGCCTTCAAATTTAATGATTTGAAATCCTGATGGAAAAAACGGACCTTGAAACAGAAGAGTGTCAATGCAACCACTGCTTCCGCCTGAAGAGCCCTGGACGTGGACAGGTACCTAGGAAGTTTCTTGTTTGATGAGAAGCCATCAGAACTATTTCTGGAAAACCCCACATCTGAACACATCTGGATGAAAAGACCTCTCCCCCGGATGTAAAGTCTGACGGCTGAGATAATCCGCTTCTCAATTGTCTACACCTGGGATATGTACCACAGAAATTAGACAAGAGCTGGATTCCGCCCAAAAAAGTATTCAAGATACTTCTATCATAGCTAGGGGACTTTCATTCATCAAAGTTTACCTTCACTTTAAGGCTCCAAGGAGGAGCAACAGGTTTAAACACAGGCCTGATTCTAACCAGGGCCTGACAAAAAGATTGAACATCTGGCACATCTGCCATACGCCTATGTAAAAGAATAGATAAAAGCACAAATCTGACCTTTCAGAGAACTGATTGACAACCCTTTCTCCAGACCTTCCTGGAGAAAAAAGACAAAATCCTAGGAATCCTGAGCCTACTCCAAGAGTAGCCTTTAGAGTCACACCAATTACGGTATTTGCGCCATACCTTATGGTAAATTGTACGAGTAACAGGCTTGCGAGCCTGTAGCATGGACTCAATGACAGACTCAGAAAACCCACTCTTAGCCAGAACTAAGCGTTCAATCTCCAAGCAGTCAGCTTCAGAGAAACTAGATTTGGATGGAGGAATGAACCCTGAGTTAGAAGGTCCTTCCTCAGAGGAAACCCCCAAGGTGGCAGAGATGACATCTTTACTAGGTCTGCATACAATTGACAGAGGCAAAGAGAATGACTGGGGATTATGGGTAGGGGAGTGATACTTAAAGGGACACTAAACCCAAATATTTTCTTTTGTTATTCAAACAGAGCATTCATTTTTAAGCAACTTTCTTATTTACTCCTATTATCAAATTTGCTTCATTCTCTTAGTATCTTTATCTGAAATGCAAGAATGTAAGTTTAGATGCCGTCCCATTTTTGGTGAATAACCTGGGTTATTCTTGCTGATTGGTGGATAAATTCATCTACCAATAAGAAAGTGCTGTCCATAGGTCTGAACCAAAAAAAGAAGCTTAGATGCCCTCTCTTTCAAATACAGATAGCAAGTGAACGAAGAAAAATTGATAATAGGAGTAAATTAGAAAGTTGCTTAAAATTGCATGCTCTATCTGAATCACGAAAAAAAAAATTTGTGTTCAGTGTCCCTTTAACAGCTTTGATGTGGCACTCTTTGCCTCCTCCTGCTGGCCAGGAGTGATATTCCCACTAGTAATTGGAATGACGTTGTGGACTCTCCATATTTTAGGAAAGAAAAATATATCCAGCTACACAAACATTTTTACAGCACGTGACTTTGAAATGAGCTCACCTGGAGGTGGTTTCGAGTATCTGGGGAACGTTCATTATCCAGACTGTTGGCTCGTTCGTTCTGTGGCCGTGCGGGCTGTCTCTCCTTCAGGGATGTGCTCCTACCACGACGTCCTGTTTGCTTTCCTTCCAAGCTGTGATAAAACAAATACATAATTTCTCTCTCTCCTAAAATGTAAAAACAAAGCTGTAAAAAAAGTTATACATTAGTGGTCTGCTACTGGTGACACTGAATCCCATGCAACCCTCATCCAATCCCACAGTGCAGAACACAATGCTCCATTTTGACCTCTAAAATAATGTCCTACTTAAAAGAAAATGTCACAAAGACTATATATAGATGGTATCTTACCCCACTGAGGACAGCCCATATGTACTCAAATGGCAATAACTTATGCTATACAGGGAGTGCAGAATTATTAGGCAAATGAGTATTTTGACCACATCATCCTCTTTATGCATGTTGTCTTACTCCAAGCTGTATAGGCTCGAAATCCTACTACCAATTAAGCATATTAGGTGATGTGCATCTCTGTAATGAGAAGGGATGTGGTCTAATGATATCAACACCCTATATCAGGTGTGCATAATTATTAGGCAACTTCCTTTCCTTTGGCAAAATGGGTCAAAAGAAGGACTTGACAGGCTCAGAAAAGTAAAAAATAGTGAGATATCTTGCAGAGGGATGCAGCACTCTTAAAATTGCAAAGCTTCTGAAGCTTCATCGAACAATCAAGCGTTTCATTCAAAATAGTCAACAGGGTAGCAAGAAGCGTCTGGGAAAACCAAGGTGCAAAATAACTGCCCATGAACTGAGAAAAGTCAAGCGTGCAGCTGCCAAGATGCCACTTGCCACCAGTTTGGCCATATTTCAGAGCTGCAACATCACTGGAGTGCCCAAAAGCACAAGGTGTGCAATACTCAGAGACATGGCCAAGGTAAGAAAGGCTGAAAGACGACCACCACTGAACAAGACACACAAGCTGAAACGTCAAGACAGGGCCAAGAAATATCGCAAGACTGATTTTTCTAAGGTTTTATGGACTGATGAAATGAGAGTGAGTCTTGATGGGCCAGATGGATGGGCCGTGGCTGGATTAGTAAAGGGCAGAGAGCTCCAGTCTGACTTAGACGCCAGCAAGGTGGAGGTGGAGTACTGGTTTGGGCTGGTATCATCAAAGATGAGCTTGTGGGGCCTTTTCGGGTTGAGGATGGAGTCAAGCTCAAATCCCAGTCCTACTGCCAGTTTCTGGAAGACACCTTCTTCAAGCAGTGGTACAGGAAGAAGTCTGCACCCTTCAAGAAAAACATGATTTTCATGCAGGACAATGCTCCATCACACGCGTCCAAGTACTCCACAGCGTGGCTGGCAAGAAAGGGTATAAAAGAAGAAAAACAGAATTTATGTTTACCTGATAAATTACTTTCTCCAACGGTGTGTCCGGTCCACGGCGTCATCCTTACTTGTGGGATATTCTCTTCCCCAACAGGAAATGGCAAAGAGCCCAGCAAAGCTGGTCACATGATCCCTCCTAGGCTCCGCCTTCCCCAGTCATTCGACCGACGTAAAGGAGGAATATTTGCATAGGAGAAACCATATGATACCGTGGTGACTGTAGTTAAAGAAAATAAATTATCAGACCTGATTAAAAAAACCAGGGCGGGCCGTGGACCGGACACACCGTTGGAGAAAGTAATTTATCAGGTAAACATAAATTCTGTTTTCTCCAACATAGGTGTGTCCGGTCCACGGCGTCATCCTTACTTGTGGGAACCAATACCAAAGCTTTAGGACACGGATGAAGGGAGGGAGCAAATCAGGTCACCTAGATGGAAGGCACCACGGCTTGCAAAACCTTTCTCCCAAAAATAGCCTCAGAAGAAGCAAAAGTATCAAACTTGTAAAATTTAGTAAAAGTGTGCAGTGAAGACCAAGTCGCTGCCTTACATATCTGATCAACAGAAGCCTCGTTCTTGAAGGCCCATGTGGAAGCCACAGCCCTAGTGGAATGAGCTGTAATTCTTTCAGGAGGCTGCCGTCCGGCAGTCTCGTAAGCCAATCTGATGATGCTTTTAAGCCAAAAAGAGAGAGAGGTAGAAGTTGCTTTTTGACCTCTCCTTTTACCAGAATAAACACCAAACAAGGAAGATGTTTGTCTAAAATCCTTTGTAGCATCTAAATAGAATTTTAGAGCACGCACTACATCCAAATTGTGCAACAAACGTTCCTTCTTTGAAACTGGATTCGGACACAAAGAAGGCACGACTATCTCCTGGTTAATGTTTTTGTTAGAAACAACTTTCGGAAGAAAACCAGGTTTAGTACGCAAAACCACCTTATCTGCATGGAACACCAGATAAGGAGGAGAACACTGCAGAGCAGATAATTCTGAAACTCTTCTAGCAGAAGAAATTGCAACCAAAAACAAAACTTTCCAAGATAATAACTTAATATCAACGGAATGTAAGGGTTCAAACGGAACCCCCTGAAGAACTGAAAGAACTAAATTGAGACTCCAAGGAGGAGTCAAAGGTTTGTAAACAGGCTTGATTCTAACCAGAGCCTGAACAAAGGCTTGAACATCTGGCACAGCTGCCAGCTTTTTGTGAAGTAACACAGACAAGGCAGAAATCTGTCCCTTCAAAGAACTTGCAGATAATCCTTTCTCCAAACCTTCTTGAAGAAAGGATAGAATCTTAGGAATTTTTATCTTGTCCCAAGGGAATCCTTTAGATTCACACCAACAGATATATTTTTTCCATATTTTGTGGTAGATTTTTCTAGTTACAGGCTTTCTGGCCTGAACAAGAGTATCAATGACAGAATCTGAGAACCCTCGCTTTGATAAGATCAAGCGTTCAATCTCCAAGCAGTCAGTTGGAGTGAGACCAGATTCGGATGTTCGAACGGACCTTGAACAAGAAGGTCTCGTCTCAAAGGTAGCTTCCATGGTGGAGCCGATGACATATTCACCAGGTCTGCATACCAAGTCCTGCGTGGCCACGCAGGAGCTATCAAGATCACCGATGCCCTCTCCTGATTGATCCTGGCTACCAGCCTGGGGATGAGAGGAAACGGCGGGAATACATAAGCTAGTTTGAAGGTCCAAGGTGCTACTAGTGAATCTACTAGAGTCGCCTTGGGATCCCTGGATCTGGACCCGTAGCAAGGAACCTTGAAGTTCTGACGAGAGGCCATCAGATCCATGTCTGGAATGCCCCACAATTGAGTAATTTGGGCAAAGATTTCCGGATGGAGTTCCCACTCCCCCGGATGAAATGTCTGACGACTCAGAAAATCCGCTTCCCAATTTTCCACTCCTGGGATGTGGATTGCAGACAAGTGGCAGGAGTGAGTCTCCGCCCATTGAATGATTTTGGTCACTTCTTCCATCGCCAGGGAACTCCTTGTTCCCCCCTGATGGTTGATGTACGCAACAGTCGTCATGTTGTCTGATTGAAACCGTATTAACTTGGCCTTTGCTAGCTGAGGCCAAGCCTTGAGAGCATTGAATATCGCTCTCAGTTCCAGAATATTTATCGGGAGAAGAGATTCTTCCCGAGACCAAAGACCCTGAGCTTTCAGGGGTCCCCAGACCGCGCCCCAGCCCACCAGACTGGCGTCGGTCGTGACAATGACCCACTCTGGTCTGCGGAAGCTCATCCCCTGTGACAGGTTGTCCAGGGACAGCCACCAACGGAGTGAATCTCTGGTCCTCTGATTTACTTGTATCGTCGGAGACAAGTCTGTATAGTCCCCATTCCACTGACTGAGCATGCACAGTTGTAATGGTCTTAGATGAATTCGCGCAAAAGGAACTATGTCCATTGCCGCTACCATCAAACCTATTACTTCCATGCACTGCGCTATGGAAGGAAGAGGAACAGAATGAAGTATTTGACAAGAGTTTAGAAGTTTTGATTTTCTGGCCTCTGTCAGAAAAATCCTCATTTCTAAGGAGTCTATTATTGTTCCCAAGAAGGGAACCCTTGTTGACGGAGATAGAGAACTTTTTTCTACGTTCACTTTCCACCCGTGAGATCTGAGAAAGGCCAGGACAATGTCCGTGTGAGCCTTTGCTTGAGGAAGGGACGACGCTTGAATCAGAATGTCGTCCAAGTAAGGTACTACTGCAATGCCCCTTGGTCTTAGCACCGCTAGAAGGGACCCTAGTACCTTTGTGAAAATTCTTGGAGCAGTGGCCAATCCGAACGGAAGTGCCACAAACTGGTAATGCTTGTCCAGGAATGCGAACCTTAGGAACCGATGATGTTCCTTGTGGATAGGAATATGTAGATACGCATCCTTTAAATCCACCGTGGTCATGAATTGACCTTCCTGGATGGAAGGAAGAATTGTTCGAATGGTTTCCATTTTGAACGATGGAACCTTGAGAAACTTGTTTAGGATCTTGAGATCTAAGATTGGTCTGAATGTTCCCTCTTTTTTGGGAACTACGAACAGATTGGAGTAGAACCCCATCCCTTGTTCTCCTAATGGAACAGGATGAATCACTCCCATTTTTAACAGGTCTTCTACACAATGTAAGAATGCCTGTTTTTTTATGTGGTCTGAAGACAATTGAGACCTGTGGAACCTCCCCCTTGGGGGAGGCCCCTTGAATTCCAGAAGATAACCTTGGGAGACTATTTCTAGTGCCCAAGCCTGAGCGAAGAGAGTCTGCCCCCCACCAGATCCGGTCCCGGATCGGGGGCCAACATCTCATGCTGTCTTGGTAGTAGTGGCAGGTTTCTTGGCCTGCTTACCTTTGTTCCAGCCTTGCATTGGTCTCCAGGCTGGCTTGGCTTGAGAAGTATTACCCTCTTGCTTAGAGGACGTAGCACTTGGGGCTGGTCCGTTTCTGCGAAAGGGACGAAAATTAGGTTTATTTTTGGCCTTGAAAGACCTATCCTGAGGAAGGGCGTGGCCCTTGCCCCCAGTGATATCAGAGATAATCTCTTTCAAGTCAGGGCCAAACAGCGTTTTCCCCTTGAAAGGAATGTTAAGCAATTTGTTCTTGGAAGACGCATCCGCTGACCAAGATTTTAGCCAAAGCGCTCTGCGCGCCACAATAGCAAAACCAGAATTTTTCGCCGCTAACCTAGCCAATTGCAAAGTGGCGTCTAGGGTGAAAGAATTAGCCAATTTGAGAGCATGAATTCTGTCCATAATCTCCTCATAAGAAGAAGAATTATTATTGAGCGCCTTTTCTAGTTCATCGAACCAGAAACACGCTGCTGTAGTGACAGGAACAATGCATGAAATTGGTTGTAGAAGGTAACCTTGCTGAACAAACATCTTTTTAAGCAAACCTTCTAATTTTTTATCCATAGGATCTTTGAAAGCACAACTATCTTCTATAGGTATAGTGGTGCGTTTGTTTAGAGTAGAAACCGCCCCCTCGACCTTGGGGACTGTCTGCCATAAGTCCTTTCTGGGGTCGACCATAGGAAACAATTTTTTAAATATGGGGGGAGGGACGAAAGGTATACCGGGCCTTTCCCATTCTTTATTTACAATGTCCGCCACCCGCTTGGGTATAGGAAAAGCTTCGGGGGGCCCCGGGACCTCTAGGAACTTGTCCATTTTACATAGTTTCTCTGGAATGACCAAATTCTCACAATCATCCAGAGTAGATAACACCTCCTTAAGCAGAGCGCGGAGATGTTCCAATTTAAATTTAAATGTAATCACATCAGGTTCAGCATGTTGAGAAATTTTCCCTGAATCTGAAATTTCTCCCTCAGACAAAACCTCCCTGGCCCCCTCAGACTGGTGTAGGGGCACTTCAGAACCAATATCATCAGCGTCCTCATGCTCTTCAGTATTTTCTAAAACAGAGCAGTCGCGCTTTCGCTGATAAGTGGGCATTCTGGCTAAAATGTTTTTGATAGAATTATCCATTACAGCCGTTAATTGTTGCATAGTAAGGAGTATTGGCGCACTAGATGTACTAGGGGCCTCCTGTGTGGGCAAGACTGGTGTAGACGAAGGAGGGGATGATGCAGTACCATGCTTACTCCCCTCACTTGAGGAATCATCTTGGGCATCATTTTCTCTAAATTTTGTGTCACATAAATCACATCTATTTAAATGAGAAGGAACCTTGGCTTCCCCACATTCAGAACACAGTCTATCTGGTAGTTCAGACATGTTAAACAGGCATAAACTTGATAACAAAGTACAAAAAACGTTTTAAAATAAACCGTTACTGTCACTTTAAATTTTAAACTGAACACACTTTATTACTGCAATTGTGAAAAAGTATGAAGGAATTGTTCAAAATTCACCAAAATTTCACCACAGTGTCTTAAAGCCTTAAAAGTATTGCACACCAAATTTGGAAGCTTTAACCCTTAAAATAACGGAACCGGAGCCGTTTTTATATTTAACCCCTTTACAGTCCCTGGTATCTGCTTTGCTGAGACCCAACCAAGCCCAAAGGGGAATACGATACCAAATGACGCCTTCAGAAAGTCTTTTCTATGTATCAGAGCTCCTCACACATGCATCTGCATGTCATGCTTCCCAAAAACAAGTGCGCAATAGAGGCGCGAAAATGAGACTCTGCCTATGATTAGGGAAAGCCCCTAGAGAATAAGGTGTCCAATACAGTGCCTGCCGGTTATTTTACATAATTCCCAAGATTAAAATAATTCCTCAAGGCTATGGAGTATAAAATATGCTTATATATAAATCGATTTAGCCCAGAAAATGTCTACAGTCTTAAAAGCCCTTGTGAAACCCTTTTTTTCTTTCTGTAATAAAAATGGCTTACCGGATCCCATAGGGAAAATGACAGCTTCCAGCATTACATCGTCTTGTTAGAATGTGTCATACCTCAAGCAGCAAAAGTCTGCTCACTGTTCCCCAAACTGAAGTTAATTCCTCTCAACAGTCCTGTGTGGAAACAGCCATCGATTTTAGTAACGGTTGCTAAAATCATTTTCCTCTTACAAACAGAAATCTTCATCTCTTTTCTGTTTCAGAGTAAATAGTACATACCAGCACTATTTTAAAATAACAAACTCTTGATTGAATAATAAAAACTACAGTTAAACACTAAAAAACTCTAAGCCATCTCCGTGGAGATGTTGCCTGTACAACGGCAAAGAGAATGACTGGGGAAGGCGGAGCCTAGGAGGGATCATGTGACCAGCTTTGCTGGGCTCTTTGCCATTTCCTGTTGGGGAAGAGAATATCCCACAAGTAAGGATGACGCCGTGGACCGGACACACCTATGTTGGAGAAATCTAATGACATGGCCTCCTTGTTCACCTGATCTGAACCCCATTGAGAACCTGTGGTCCATCATCAAATGTGAGATTTACAAGGAGGGAAAACAGTACACCTCTCTGAACAGTGTCTGGGAGGCTGTGGTTGCTGCTGCACGCAATGTTGATGGTGAACAGATCAAAACACTGACAGAATCCATGGATGGCAGGCTTTTGAGTGTCCTTGCAAAGAAAGGTGGCTATATTGGTCACTGATTTGTTTTTGAATGTCAGAAATGTATATTTGTGAATGTTGAGATGTTATATTGGTTTCACTGGTAAAAATAAATAATTGAAATGGGTATATATTTGTTTTTTGTTAAGTTGCCTAATAATTATGCACAGTAATAGTCACCTGCACACACAGATATCCCCCTAAAATAGCTAAAACTAAAAACAAACTAAAAACTACTTCCAAAACTATTCAGCTTTGATATTAATGAGTTTTTTGGGTTCATTGAGAACATGGTTGTTGTTCAATAATAAAATTAATCCTCAAAAATACATCTTGCCTAATAATTCTGCACTCCCTGTAGAGGATGTGGTGAATTGGGTTCATACAAACATATGTGGTGGGACTGTGGGGAGATACAAAGGACTTGGCAGAAACTCTCCACTCTTATCAGTCAGCTGCTGGAAGAGGAGGTTACTCTTACTATCCAACAGGCGTTACTACACAAACACATAGACAAATTCCATAAATATATTAACACGTTCATTAGAATTCTCTGTACAGTGACAAGGGTCTGTATTGCGAAATATTGGAAGGTGGGCTCCCCTCCATGGCCGGAAATACACAAAATATGTTACACTTATACCATGTATGAATCTGCAGCGGACACTTTAAATAACAGGACCTCATTCCAGAAAACAGAATTTATGTTTACCTGATAAATTACTTTCTCCAACGGTGTGTCCGGTCCACGGCGTCATCCTTACTTGTGGGATATTCTCTTCCCCAACAGGAAATGGCAAAGAGCCCAGCAAAGCTGGTCACATGATCCCTCCTAGGCTCCGCCTTCCCCAGTCATTCGACCGACGTAAAGGAGGAATATTTGCATAGGAGAAATCATATGATACCGTGGTGACTGTAGTTAAAGAAAATAAATTATCAGACCTGATTAAAAAACCAGGGCGGGCCGTGGACCGGACACACCGTTGGAGAAAGTAATTTATCAGGTAAACAAATTCTGTTTTCTCCAACATAGGTGTGTCCGGTCCACGGCGTCATCCTTACTTGTGGGAACCAATACCAAAGCTTTAGGACACGGATGATGGGAGGGAGCAAATCAGGTCACCTAGATGGAAGGCACCACGGCTTGAAAAACCTTTCTCCCAAAAATAGCCTCAGAAGAAGCAAAAGTATCAAATTTGTAAAATTTAGTAAAAGTGTGCAGTGAAGACCAAGTCGCTGCCTTACATATCTGATCAACAGAAGCCTCGTTCTTGAAGGCCCATGTGGAAGCCACGGCCCTAGTGGAATGAGCTGTGATTCTTTCAGGAGGCTGCCGTCCGGCAGTCTCGTAAGCCAATCTGATGATGCTTTTAAGCCAAAAAGAGAGAGAGGTAGAAGTTGCTTTTTGACCTCTCCTTTTACCAGAATAAACAACAAACAAGGAAGATGTTTGTCTGAAATCCTTTGTAGCATCTAAATAGAATTTTAGAGCACGAACTACATCCAAATTGTGCAACAAACGTTCCTTCTTTGAAACTGGATTCGGACACAAAGAAGGCACGACTATCTCCTGGTTAATGTTTTTGTTAGAAACAACTTTCGGAAGAAAACCAGGTTTAGTACGCAAAACCACCTTATCTGCATGGAACACCAGATAAGGAGGAGAACACTGCAGAGCAGATAACTCTGAAACTCTTCTAGCAGAAGAAATTGCAACCAAAAACAAAACTTTCCAAGATAATAACTTAATATCTACGGAATGTAAGGGTTCAAACGGAACCCCCTGAAGAACTGAAAGAACTAAATTGAGACTCCAAGGAGGAGTCAAAGGTTTGTAAACAGGCTTGATTCTAACCCGAGCCTGAACAAAAGCTTGAACATCTGGCACAGCCGCCAGCTTTTTGTGAAGTAAAACAGATAAAGCAGAAATCTGTCCCTTCAAAGAACTTGCAGATAATCCTTTCTCCAAACCTTCTTGAAGAAAGGATAGAATCTTAGGAATTTTTATCTTGTTCCATGGGAATCCTTTAGATTCACACCAACAGATATATTTTTTCCATATTTTATGGTAGATTTTTCTAGTTACAGGCTTTCTGGCCTGAACAAGAGTATCAATGACAGAATCTGAGAACCCTCGCTTTGATAAAATCAAGCGTTCAATCTCCAAGCAGTCAGTTGGAGTGAGGCCAGATTCGGATGTTCGAACGGACCTTGAACAAGAAGGTCTTGTCTCAAAGGTAGCTTCCATGGTGGAGCCGATGACATATTCACCAGGTCTGCATACCAAGTCCTGCGTGGCCACGCAGGAGCTATCAAGATCACCGATGCCCTCTCCTGATTGATCCTGGCTACCAGCCTGGGGATGAGAGGAAACGGTGGGAATACATAAGCTAGGTTGAAGGTCCAAGGTGCTACTAGTGCATCTACTAGAGCCGCCTTGGGATCCCTGGATCTGGACCCGTAGCAAGGAACCTTGAAGTTCTGACGAGAGGCCATCAGATCCATGTCTGGAATGCCCCACAATTGAGTAATTTGGGCAAAGATTTCCGGATGGAGTTCCCACTCCCCCGGATGAAATGTCTGACGACTCAGAAAATCCGCTTCCCAATTTTCCACTCCTGGGATGTGGATTGCAGACAAGTGGCAGGAGTGAGTCTCCACCCATTGAATGATTTTGGTCACTTCTTCCATCGCCAGGGAACTCCTTGTTCCCCCTTGATGGTTGATATACGCAACAGTCGTCATGTTGTCTGATTGAAACCGTATGAATTTGGCCTTTGCTAGCTGAGGCCAAGCCTTGAGAGCATTGAATATCGCTCTCAGTTCCAGAATATTTATCGAGAGAAGAGATTCTTCCCGAGACCAAAGACCCTGAGCTTTCAGGAGTTCCCAGACCGCGCCCCAGCCCACCAGACTGGCGTCGGTCGTGACAATGACCCACTCTGGTCTGCGGAAGCTCATCCCCTGTGACAGGTTGTCCAGGGTCAGCCACCAACGGAGTGAATCTCTGGTCCTCTGATCTACTTGTATCGTCGGAGACAAGTCTGTATAATCCCCATTCCACTGACTGAGCATGCACAGTTGTAATGGTCTCAGATGAATTTGCGCAAAAGGAACTATGTCCATTGCCGCGACCATCAAACCTATTACTTCCATGCACTGCGCTATGGAAGGAAGAGGAACAGAATGAAGTACTTGACAAGAGCTTAGAAGTTTTGATTTTCTGGCCTCTGTCAGAAAAATCCTCATTTCTAAGGAGTCTATTATTGTTCCCAAGAAGGGAACTCTTGTTGACGGAGATAGAGAACTTTTTTCTACGTTCACTTTCCACCCGTGAGATCTGAGAAAGGCCAGGACAATGTCCGTATGAGCCTTTGCTTGTGGTAGGGACGACGCTTGAATCAGTATGTCGTCCAAGTAAGGTACTACTGCAATGCCCCTTGGTCGTAGCACCGCTAGAAGGGACCCTAGTACCTTTGTGAAAATTCTTGGAGCAGTGGCTAATCCGAATGGAAGTGCCACAAACTGGTAATGCTTGTCCAGAAAGGCGAACCTTAGGAACCGATGATGTTCCTTGTGGATAGGAATATGTAGATACGCATCCTTTAAATCCACCGTGGTCATGAATTGACCTTCCTGGATGGAAGGAAGAATTGTCCGAATGGTTTCCATTTTGAACGATGGAACCTTGAGAAACTTGTTTAGGATCTTGAGATCTAAGATTGGTCTGAATGTTCCCTCTTTTTTGGGAACTATGAACAGATTGGAGTAGAATCCCATCCCTTGTTCTCCTAATGGAACAGGATGAATCACTCCCATTTTTAACAGGTCTTCTACACAATGTAAGAATGCCTGTCTTTTTATGTGGTCTGAAGACAATTGAGACCTGTGGAACCTCCCCCTTGGGGGAAGCCCCTTGAATTCCAGAAGATAACCTTGGGAGACTATTTCTAGCGCCCAAGGATCCAGAACATCTCTTGCCCAAGCCTGAGCGAAGAGAGAAAGTCTGCCCCCCACCAGATCCGGTCCCGGATCGGGGGCCAACATCTCATGCTGTCTTGGTAGCAGTGGCAGGTTTCTTGGCCTGCTTACCTTTGTTCCAGCCTTGCATTGGCCTCCAGGCTGGCTTGGCTTGAGAAGTATTACCCTCTTGCTTAGAGGATGTAGCACTTGGGGCTGGTCCGTTTCTGCGAAAGGGACGAAAATTTGGTTTATTTTTAGCCTTGAAAGACCTATCCTGAGGAAGGGCGTGGCCCTTACCCCCAGTGATATCAGAGATAATCTCTTTCAAGTCAGGGCCAAACAGCGTTTTCCCCTTGAAAGGTATGTTAAGCAATTTGTTCTTGGAAGACGCATCCGCTGACCAAGATTTTAGCCAAAGCGCTCTGCGCGCCACAATAGCAAACCCTGAATTTTTCGCCGCTAATCTAGCCAATTGCAAAGTGGCGTCTAAAGTAAAAGAGTTAGCCAATTTGAGAGCATGAATTCTGTCCATAATCTCCTCATAAGAAGAATCTTTATTGAGCGACTTTTCTAGTTCATCGAACCAGAAACACGCTGCTGTAGTGACAGGAACCATGCATGAAATTGGTTGTAGAAGGTAACCTTGCTGAACAAACATCTTTTTAAGCAAACCCTCTAATTTTTTATCCATAGGATCTTTGAAAGCACAACTATCTTCTATAGGGATAGTAGTGCGTTTGTTTAGAGTAGAAACCGCCCCCTCGACCTTGGGGACTGTCTGCCATAAGTCCTTTCTGGGGTCGACCATAGGAAACAATTTCTTAAATATAGGGGGAGGGACAAAAGGTATGCCGGGCCTTTCCCATTCTTTGTTTACAATGTCCGCCACCCGCTTGGGTATAGGAAAAGCTTCGGGGGGCCCCGGGACCTCTAGGAACTTGTCCATCTTACATAATTTCTCTGGAATGACCAAATTCTCACAATCATCCAGAGTAGATAACACCTCCTTAAGCAGAGCGCGGAGATGTTCCAATTTAAATTTGAATGTAATCACATCAGGTTCAGCTTGTTGAGAAATTTTCCCTGAATCTGAAATTTCTCCCTCAGACAAAACCTCCCTGGCCCCCTCAGACTGGTGTAGGGGCACTTCAGAACCAATATCATCAGCGTCCTCATGCTCTTCAGTATTTTCTAAAACAGAGCAGTCGCGCTTTCGCTGATAAGTGGGCATTTTGGCTAAAATGTTTTTGATAGAATTATCCATTACAGCCGTTAATTGTTGCATAGTAAGGAGTATTGGCGCACTAGATGTACTAGGGGCCTCCTGTGTGGGCAAGACTGGTGTAGACGAAGGAGGGGATGATGCAGTACCATGCTTACTCCCCTCACTTGAGGAATCATCTTGGGCATCATTTTCTCTAAATTTTGTGTCACATAAATCACATCTATTTAAATGAGAAGGAACCTTGGCTTCCCCACATACAGAACATAGTCTATCTGATAGTTCAGACATGTTAAACAGGCATAAACTTGATAACAAAGTACAAAAAACGTTTTAAAATAAAACCGTTACTGTCACTTTAAACTGAACACACTTTATTACTGCAATTGTGAAAAAGTATGAAGGAATTGTTCAAAATTCACCAAAATTTCACCACAGTGTCTTAAAGCCTTAAAAGTATTGCACACCAAATTTGAAAGCTTTAACTCTTAAAATAACGGAACTGGAGCCGTTTTTATATTTAACCCCTATACAGTCCCTGGTATCTGCTTTGCTGAGACCCAACCAAGCCCAAAGGGGAATACGATACCAAATGACGCCTTCAGTAAGCTTTTTCTATGTATCTGAGCTCCTCACACATGCATCTGCATGTCTTGCTTCCCAAAAACAACTGCGCAATAGAGGCGCGAAAATGAGGCTCTGCCTATGATTAGAGAAGGCCCCCAGTGAAAAAGGTGTCCAATACAGTGCCTGCCGGTTATTTTACATAATTCCCAAGAATAAAATAACTCCTCAAAACTATGAAGTATTAAAAATGCTTATGTATCAATCGTTTTAGCCCAGAAAAATGTCTACCAGTCTTTAAAGCCCTTGTGAAGCCCTTTATTCTCATTTAATAAAAATGGCTTACCGGATCCCATAGGGAAAATGACAGCTTCCAGCATTACCAAGTCTTGTTAGAAATGTGTCATACCTCAAGCAGCAAAAGTCTGCTCACTGTTTCCCCCAACTGAAGTTAATTCCTCTCAACAGTCCTGTGTGGAAACAGCCATCGATTTTAGTAACGGTTGCTAAAATCATTTTCCTCTTACAAACAGAAATCTTCATCTCTTTTCTGTTTCAGAGTAAATAGTACATACCAGCACTATTTTAAAATAACAAACTCTTGATTGAAGAATAAAAACTACATTTAAACACCAAAAAACTCTAAGCCATCTCCGTGGAGATGTTGCCTGTACAACGGCAAAGAGAATGACTGGGGAAGGCGGAGCCTAGGAGGGATCATGTGACCAGCTTTGCTGGGCTCTTTGCCATTTCCTGTTGGGGAAGAGAATATCCCACAAGTAAGGATGACGCCGTGGACCGGACACACCTATGTTGGAGAAAATATGGTATTATTGGATTAGCAATTCAATACCCCCCAGAAGGGAACATGTAACCCAATCTGATTCTTGAGCACCGAGTCTGAGCATCTCCTGTAGGCTTTGGAGGACCGCTGGGAGTGGGAATACTGTCTACTCCCCCCTCTTCCCTCCCCCCCCTGCTCTTTCTAGAGCCGTGTTCATATGATCATTATTAGAGATAATATCTCACCATACTCTATTTTGATTGCTTTCTCATGGTTTATAAGGTTCATAAAGAGATAAATAAGTAACAATCTGTCTAGAGCAGATTCCAACACAGTTAACTGATTAGTAGAATTTGATAATTGAGGTATTTGGCAGAACCCTCTACATTCAAAATGTGTCCCCTGGAGTATTAAGATATATAGATGGAGATAGGGGCATAACGTTTAGAAATGTTGGAATTGTTATATGATAATATTGTACAACTTGTTTCTAAAATCTTTCTGTTTTGTACATGATCAAGAAATATTAAAAATATTTAAAATATTTAAACATAAAATAATGTCCTAAATGTTCTCCATCTCCACTAACCGAGCTCACTAAGTACTTTTGTTAAATCCAGCCTAAAAGATTACAGAATTTGTAGACCTTTCAAGTTCTTAGAAAGATGGGAGTAATGGTTTCCATTTTTGTTTTTTACAGGGAGACAAATAAGAATGTAAAAAATTACCTTTTAATAATGGACTTTTATGAACGGATAACATTTTGAGCACAGGTGAGTCTCACTAAGACATGCTTATGGGTGCCACAGATCATATAATGATAGATTATCACCACTAGTAATTCTTATTAAAAACTTAAATTATGCTTACCTGATCATTTTCTTTTCTTCAGACAGGGAGAGTCCACAGCTGCATTCATTACTTTTGAACCTGGCCACCAGGAGGAGGCAAAGACACCCCAGCCAAAGGCTCAAATACCTCCCCCACTTCCCTCATCCCCCAGTCATTCTGCCGAAGGAACAAGGAACAGTAGGAGAAATATTAGGGTGAAAAAGGTGTCAGAAGAACAAAAACAAAAATTACGGCTGCCCCGCATAAACGCGTGCGGGGAGCTCCCCGTCTGAAGAAAAGAAAATTATCAGGTAAGTATAATTTAATTTTTGTTCATAAACGGGGAAAGTCCACAGCTGCATTCATTACTTTTGGGAAAACAATACCCAAGCTATAGAGGACACTGAATGCAAAACGGGCAGGTACAAAAGGCAGCCCATCTTGAGGGCATCCCAGTCTAAAAACACCCAAACTCCCGACAAAAAAACTGCATCATCAGAAGGACAATCAGACAGAACCAGCAAGGCCCTTGATAGAGACCGCTCAGAAAAAGACTCAATCGAGCCCCTGAGGAGACAAAATCCTGCAGGCTCTCAGCCCTCAAAAAAAAAACTCGCCCCCGACCAGAAGGCGGGGAAGCATCCACAGTCTCCCTGAAAGGAAGAAAAAGGACTCAGATAAGGAAGGCCCCAAGGACCCCCAGGAACTAGGGCAATAAAGTAAAAACCCCAAGAGTTCTCTAAAAGAGTAAACAAGGAGAAGACAGGGCAAAAGCAACAAAACCCCCCACCGAACTAGCAGAGCAAAGGGAGAAAAATCCCAGACCCCCATCTGAACGGAGTCCAAGGGACCAAAGACAAGCCCTGAAACTAAAGGGAGAAAGCAAGAACCCCTCCCCTACGCAGAGTGCTAACTCGCACCCCGGATAGAGAAACCGAAAGACGAACTGTCCCCGGAAGCCGCAAAAAAACCAGCATCAGAATAACTGAATATGCTCTGTAGAAGAATAAAAGTTCCAAAAAGGAGAATCGCCAGAAAACAAAGTAGTAAAAACAAAACTTTATTATAATTATTTTAAAAGTGATGGGACATCATTTTCTTCACATGCTCTGTAGAAGCCCCAGACTTCCTGCAGCAAAAGGTTTAAGCGAACAAAAAAGTCACCGACCCTAGCTAATAAAGCTACAAGCTGCACAGGCCTGCCTATAGAAAAGACAATCTTGCAAATCAAAACTTCCCCAAGAACATCAGGAAAGTGAGGATAGAACCCAGAACCCGCAGAGAAGAACTACTTGCCGAGGAAGGATCCACCGTGAAAACGCCCACCTAAGGAAGGCTCACAAGATCCAACTCTGATACGCGGTCAAAGATCAACAGATTAGACAGAACCCTAACACTCACTCTGGGCAATGGACCCAGCACACATCGACTGGAAATGTCCGAAAAGACAAAGGAATGAAAATTCCCTAAACCAAGACATTCAGGAAGGAAAGGGGAGGGATTCAGCCCCCCCCCCCAAAAAAAGAGCTTGGGTTCCAGAATCCAGGCACAGCTCCCTACCCAAAGACTAAGGACACTCCCAAAGGAGAACTTCTACAATAATGGCACGTCACAAGAGACCAGCCCCACACCTGGCAACCAACAGACAAGGCAGGAGGGACAACCCCACTAAACAGAGGAAGAAAGAGACCTCCAAGCACCAGGCAGACACTGTGGAATGCCAAGTCCACCCCAAGGAAAGGTAAACGAAAACAAAACGGCTCACCGCAAGCAGTTATGGAGTAAAAAGCTGAATAAGGACCCAGAGAGTAAAAAAATGAATAAGGAACCATTTGGCTACCACTGTCAGTCCATCAGAATATCCAAATCTCTGAGAGCAAAGAGAAAAATCCTCCCATAGGAACATAAGATATCCCCGCACTGGGAAACTGGGCCGTCCCGAACCAGTACTAAGGGATCTGCATACAGAACCAAACTTCCCAGTCAAAGACCAGGAACAAAAATGAATATCTCCTGAGGAACCCAGGTTACCTCAAACAGAACAGACCTTGCCCAAAAGGCGATGCAATCCCAGCAAGGGTATTTGTTGGACATAAATTATGAAGAGTACATAGCCACAACTGGATTTGAACTCTTGACTTTCAGCTTTCAAAGCAGCAAAGATCACCCTAAGCCATCGTGGGACATCACATCCAAGGTACCTTGGACACAGAAATTATGTCGTGGAACAGAAACACGGCCCTTCAACTGTGACAGATAGTAGCGTCGCTTCTGACATGGACTTGAGTGAAGAAAGCAGGCAGTGAAACTCGTCAACGCCGATTGCCTATGGAGCTGTTAATATGAGTCGGGATGGTGTCGCAGAAAGACTCTCCCTGCATCTCCGGAATCTTTCACCCATGCTCTCACTGAGAGGCTGACAGGACTACTTAAAACTCCAGTCCCATTCTGAAGAGTACTACCCTCCATAAAAGACTACCGAAACTTCTGACACTTCTCTGCCAACCTCCTGTGACGAGAGGCAAAGAATGATTGGGGGATGAGGGAAGTGGGGGAGGTATTTAAAGTGAAAATAAATTTTAATGGTTTACCACACATCCAGGCATTGTATGTCATTAACATATCCAGATTGCTATATTATTTTTAAAAAAAAAAATATTATTAACAGTTTTATTCTTAGTC
Source organism: Bombina bombina (assembly GCF_027579735.1). Taxonomy (NCBI): domain Eukaryota; kingdom Metazoa; phylum Chordata; class Amphibia; order Anura; family Bombinatoridae; genus Bombina; species Bombina bombina. The sequence goes on from NC_069499.1 coordinate 230,725,641, forward strand.
TTATAATTCCTACCGTTATCTAGCACGCTCCGCCCACCTTCCACTTCCTATCTCTCAGTGAATTTATGTATAGAGCGGTCCCAACCACTCTATACGTAGCTGCAGTGCGCGTTCACAAACACCGAGCGCATTGCCCCTCCAATGGCAATTCAGCTATTCATTACAGTTTCATCATATTGAAAATTCTCAATCATACAAAGTTATTTTTGTTCATGGATAAAACGATTGATAACATTATTGTGTTATCAATCGTTTTATCCATGAACAAAAATAACTGTCTGAGAATTTTCAATATGATGAAACTGTAATGAATAGCATTCTAAGTGTAAGGCATTGCGATTACTTCAAAAATATAATTTTAGCAT